>NC_045975.1:34566336-34883095 GCF_010909765.2 Amblyraja radiata | reverse complement strand
AACAAGTCCTCACCACTCTCTCTCAGCCAGCACCACCATCAGTGGTCTCATTCAATCTGTCTTGGTCTCTACCCTATCGTAGATATTCCCCACCATTACTTCCCTGGAATTTAAAGCATGCTTGTTTTAAGGTGATAGATGTGACACATTAGCTCCATCTCTACAGATGCTGCCCGACCTGCTGGGCAGGGCATCTCCAGCATTTTCTGATTTTATTTCAGATTTCCAGCATCTTCAGTTTTCGCCTTCTAAGATGACAACCGATACTGAGTGACGAGGACATTTTTGTTCACAATTCACACAAAACAGTTGGACTGAAAGGAGCGATGAAGCTGACTGAGTGCGTGACTCCAGAGCCAACCCTTCAGTTCAATGGCAATCAGGGGTGGGCAATAAATGCTGGCAAGCCAGCAACTCTCAATGGTACATTGATATGCATTATAACTCCTGTTATAGCACCGATGTAATTTCATGAATTACTGCTCTCTCTCTAATAATTTAATGAATTACAGCCACCTCTGTAACACTCTCTGATATAATTGCATGGATTACATTCTCTCTGTGACACTTTCTGATATAACAGCATGGATTACAGCTTTCTCTGTAACAGGACGTGTTATAACAGCATGAATTACAGCTTGTAGAACTTATAGCTAACAAACAGCACAGAAGAAACTGGTGCATAATTTAAGAGCCCGTGATATCAGAGGAAGGCTGTGAGACCGAATTGAAAACTGGCTGTCTAATAGGGTTTGAATAAATTGGTCCTTTTTCCGACTGAATAACATGCAGAACTGCATATATCAGTTCTTGGCCCACCATTGTTCACTATTTACATTAAGGAACAGTGTGAATGGTTTCCAAATTCACCTTTAATACAAAAATATTCTGAAGGGCATGTTATGATAAGGATGCTGTGATTCCGTATTGGGATATCCTGTTCACTAATGTCGGGTAGAGAGAAGAATCTACTGTCCTTATCCTCTTTGATTTAGATGTGTGGGGTCTATCTTCCAAAATGGCCTCACTTATTCCTTAGCTCAACAAAGCCATAGCTAAAATAAGTTCAATAAGAATAATGTGTAGGAAGGAACTGCAGATGCTGGATAGTCTCAAAATGCTGGGCTAACTCAGCGGGACAGGCAGCATCTCTCGGTAGAAGGGACGGGTGATGTTTCGCTTCTGAAGAAGTACCTCAACCCGAAACATTACCCAATCCTTCTATCTAGAGATGCTGCCTGTCCATCTGAGTTAACCCAACTTTTTGTGTCGATCTACAATAAGAATAAGATGGGACCAACCATCTGGAGAGCAAGACACATCCAACTTGTTGAAGCCAGCTCCGAGGTGAGGATTGACCCCACATTGTTGGAGATGTGTGGTAAATTCCTTATCTGCTGTGCCTCTGCATTGCCCAAGTCCTCCTCATGAAAATCTAACCGTCAAAATTGCCCCACACATTAGTCAAGGAATAGCCTGACACCTCCATGTAAGAATAGATCAAGGCCAATATCTCAAACGTCTTCTTCTTAAGCAATATTTATGTCTATTCCCACTGGCAGGACAGCCTGTGGGGTAGTTGTACACAGGCTGGAACAAATGGTTCTCAGTGTCCTCAGTGTTGTCTGTATAACCATTAAAATATCTGATTGCACCAGGTCAGACACAGGCCTGCTGATAGCCAGCTGTCCTCCCTCAGCTGATGACTCCAGCACACTGAACGCTATTGGAAAGAGACATTGTACACAGCTGTCCCTGTCATGTTATTGGGTGGAGCACGGCAATGCCGGGCTCCAAGAGTGGCTTGGTAGCATCAACGTTGACCGGGTTGTCTGAATGGTGAAGAGTGTTGCTGCCAGACTAATCCTACGGTAAGTACAGAATGACAGAGGAAAACCTTTAGCATCATCAGCGATCTACTTGCTGAAGGTGGACCTGCTGGGACATTGCGGTAGAAGTGACCACAGCACTATCCCTGAGGAGACAAGGTCAGAGCTTTGTACAGAGGACATCCTCAACCATCCAGACCATCGCACAAACCAACCTCCCTTCCATTGACTCCATTTATACCTCACGCTGCCTTGGCAAGGCCAGCAGCATAATCAAGGATGAGTCACACCCTAGGACAGTCTGAAGAAGGGTTTCGGCCCGAAACTTTGACTATTTCCTTCACTCCATAGATGCTGCCACACCCGCTGAGTTTCTCCAGCACTTTTGTCTACCTTAGATTTTCCAGCATCTGCAGAGCCTTCTTAAACAAGAGTCACACCCCGGCCACTCCCTCTCCCATCGGACAAAAGGTATGAAAACGCACACCTCCATACTCAGGGACAGTTTCTTCCTATCAGTTATCATTCAACTGAACCATCCGACCAACAACCAGAGAGCAGTCCTGAACTACGATCTACCTCATTGGAGAACCTCGGACTATCTTTGATCAGAATTTACTGGACTTTATTTTGCACTAAACGTTATTCCCGTTATTCCCTTTATCATGTATCTGTATACTGTGGATGGCTTGCTTGTAATCATGCATTGTCTTTCCGCCGACTGGTTAGCATGCAACAAAGGCTTTGCACTGTACAACAAGCAAAGCTAAACTCAAACTCAAATCCTATAGTATAGTACCAGGCGTGTGGAACAGATCAGTAAGCAGCGCAAGATCTGTCACCTCGAGGCCAGGCGTGTTCCTCACCCTACCGCTACTCTTAAGCCAAGGGATCGACACTGGGGCTGTGCGGGGTGCAGAAGGACACACTGGGAGGTGTATCAGGTGGCCCCAGTACAAGGTGCCATCAGGTCGTACACACAGTTGATGATTCACATGCTGAACAATGGAGCTCTGTGTACAGCAGCTGCACTACGAGTGACTGGTGGCAGGACCATCCCCACCATTGTTCATGGGTGGATGGGGCTGCAGCACATTCACCCTGTGCCCAGCCCATGATCCACTGTGGCTTACTCCTGACAGAACACCGTCACAGAAGACCCCGCAAGCAAATTGTTCATTCCAGGTGATGCCCAGAAACAGCCGAGGACCCAAAACACGTTTGACTGTGCAGCAGGACGTGATCCCAGCACCCGATGAAAATCGAGAAAACTGAACTGAAAAGAAAGCAGAAAATGCTGGCAACACTCAGCATGTCAGCCGGTGTGTGTTTGTGGAGATAGAAACGGTTTACCTTTCAGCTCCAGGACCTTTTTACAGAATTGTGAAAGAGGGTAGCATTAAGTTAGATGGGACAAGAGCAGAATGAAACAATATCCCTGCCCTGATTGCGGGTCCTGGCAGGGGGTAGAAGCGGACTGGGGCACTGCAAGGTTGGAAGCTGTAGCGGGAACAACTCCCACGAGAAGGACTGGGAGACAAGGCGTGAGGGCAAGATTTAATAAAGATTTCCCTGAGAAGGAATTAATTTCACACAATACTTGGTGGGTATTCAGAATGGGCTGCCAGAGGAGGGAGTTGAGGCAGGTACAATAATGGCATTTAAGAGGCTTTTGGATAGGCACGTGGATATGCAAGGAATTGGGGGATATGGATCGTGCAGGCAGATGAGATTAGTTTATCTGAGCAGCATATTTGGCACAGAAATGATGGGCTGAAGGGCCTGATCCAGTGCTGTACTGTTCTACATTCCATTTCAACACAAAATTCCCGTTCTATCCCCATAGCCTTTTGGATGTTGAAATCTATCCATCTCCTTCTTGCTTCCATTCAGTGACTTCGCTTTGATATAGTAGAGGAGTCCTCACATTCAACACCCTCTAATCGAAGACATTTCTACTGAAAACCAATGATAGAGAAGGAGGGGGACAGAGAAGGGCACTGTGGAACTGGGATTTTAGCAATAAAATTGAGAAGCATTTGATTACTGTTGCTGAATCTACAATAAGAATAAAGGGCAGGTTGAATGTGAGAGGTACCTAGAAGGCAAGTTCCAACCTTTTACTTTTAGATGCAAATCAATTTTGTATTCACTTTTACATTATTAATCTTATGGGCCTGTCCCACTAAGGCGCTTTTTCAGGCAACGGCCGGCACAACGAGCATCACACACACACACACACACACACACACACACAGACACACACAGACACACACACACACTCACACGCACACGCACACATACACTCACACACACACATACACACACTCACACACTCACAAGCACATACACACACACACACACACACACACACACACACACACACACACACACACACACACACACACACACACACACACACACACACACACACACCGCTTCCTTCACCAGCCCGTTATGCAGGCGGGGGACAGGGCAAGCGGGGGGAGCGCTGTCTGAGTGAAATTTACATGGTGCAAAGCGAATGTGATACAGACACACACCTCGATGAACAGGAAGGCTGACGCTGTAATTAAGACGGTGAAAGCACAGTGTACGGGAAGGGTCACGCGTCCTTTAAAAGAGGGGTGGGGGGGGGGGGAGAAGGGGGGAGAAGGAGTGGAGGCAACTTTTAAGAAGCTGGAGATACGCGGCATTAACATTACCGGTCGGTTATCCTTGGTTCTGTAAGCTACTGCTTAGGTTTTTTTCCCCCAATGAAATTCACCGGTCAGCACCGGCTACAACCTATGAGAACCTACGACAACCTTCGACCACCTTCAACCACTGTTGAAAAATTTGCGGCGACCATAATGAGGTCCCAGAATGCGGGAACTCCTCAGGACCATGAAGGCGACACCACGGCAACCACCCGCGAACATGTGGCGAACATGTGGCGACTGCATACTCTCCTGCAGTCACCTAAAAAGTCACCTAAGTGGGACAGGCCCATTAGTCCGATCTAAGGTGTTGAGGTCATGGTTTGAAGACACCAAGCACCCAACTAATGCTATATAATATACAAAGAAAGAAGTGAACTTTGAGGAAATGCATCTTTCCTTCCTCTTTGCTTAGACACAGCCCATCTGGACAGAATAAAAAACATAGAGGTTGAAACTGTACACTGTCATCCTTGCCATTCTACATGACCTACTGCAACTAAAAACTAATTATCCTGGACCACCCATTGTGAATCGCTGCAAATTCCTCTCCTGATTAATTGTTACTTGTTGTTCTCAGGAGGAAGTGTTCCTTTGGACAAACGTTTCCACATTCCAAGCAAGACGGTTCTACTAACCACTGTCCTCTATCTCTTTGAAATGTAGTCAACTTTCTGAGCAGACGGGCGATGTTAATGCAACATCTTCCAAGAGTTCAGGATATCCTACACCACAGACGCCGCAGTGTTACCGGACAGTACGGTCATCAGCGTCTGGACAGGTGTGACTCACAAAGCTGAATAGTTGTGAAGTTGTCTGAGGGAGAATAATCAGATTGGAAAGACACCGAGTCTCAGGGTCTGCACGGTGGTCTGCAGCAGTAGATTTGCTGCCTTACAGCGCTAGAGACCCGGTTCGATCCTGACTATGGGTGATTGTCTGTGTGGCGTTTGTACATTCTCCCCGGTCTCCTCCCACATCCTAAAGGCGTACAGGTTGGCTTCGATAAGAATTGTAAATTGTCCCTAGTGTGTAGGATAGTGTGTATGGGGGTTGCTGGGCTGCGCAGACTCGGTGGGCCAAAAGGCCTGTTTCCATGCTGTATCTCTAAAACTAAAAGGTATAAGTCTTTCAGATGGCGACATTGGATATGTTACATTCAGCTGAGAGGGAAACAGGATCTCAGTTTGAGGTGATGATAGACACAAAAAGCGGGAGTATCTCAGCAAGTCAGACATCATCTCTGAAGAAAAGGAATAGGTGATGTTTCGGATCGGGACCCTTCTTCAGACCTTAGTTTTAAAGTCAACACTCCCAATAGTTCACCATCAGATAAGAACAGTTCTTTAGATCAGGGCGGACCTATTGGAGAGGAGACGAGAGAGATCTCACTGAACCAAAGCTAAATGTTGGTACCTTTTCACAACTTCCCAAATAGTGAATAAAATATTTCCTTCAATCTGTGAAAATGGTTGGTAATGTTAACAATCCGCATATGAATCTCCTCCTCATCGTTCCCTATCTCCGGTGGAAATTTCCCCTGCATCTGACATCCCTCTCCCACTCTGGGAACTTCTGATCAATCTCTGTCTTACACTCGCTAGCCGGCTTCCTGCAGTTTATACCAGCCAGGTGCTGAATCAATGCCCCGTCCAACTCACCTTGTTACAACAGTTCACACCCCATGATACGGGCAGGCTCTCAGCGTTCGATGTCCTTCTTGATTGGCTCTGTTGCTATGGCAACACGCGATTATGCCTCTGTAGGAAGCCTTCTTCACACTGAGGGCTGCACAGCATCCGATGCTTCAGAACTGAACTGCAACCAACGAGAGACTGATCGAGCTCCCCAACCTGGAATTCACCGCTTATAATACGGACCAAAAAATCTCCTCACATCGCCCAGATCCCGAAAACCACTTAGGAAACAGCACGGCTCTTGGATAGACAGCTTTTCAGAAAGTTGGGATCAAAGAAAAAATTCTTGGAGCTGCAGCAGATTTTGTTCTGGAGTTTGGCGGGACCCAGTCAGAAGTTCCTTTGCGTTAACCGGGACTTTGATGCAAGGGGAGGAAGGTTTAGATTTATTATTGTCACGTGTATCGAGGTACAGTGAGAAGCTTTGTTTTGCGTTCTGTCCAATCACATCAGATAGTACATAGATGAATATAATGAAGCCAAAAGCAAGTACAATAGGTGGAGCAAAGAGAAAGATAGAGTGAATGGATATAGTTCTCAGCATTGTGGCATTGAAGAGGGCAACATCCCCCCCCCCCCCCCCCCTACAATCTTTCCTGTCAACCTTTTGAACCATAGGGAAGGAGATTACCAGTATTCTCACAGTACCTCTGGACAATCCATGGGACTGAGGGAGAAGGGAGGCTACCTTGTGCCCATTGGAGCCCGTCCATCACGGAGTTAAAGGTTGTGTGAGAGAGCACAGGGAAAAAAACAGAATGAAAAGGGAAAGAAAAACAAATTTCTCGGGATCCTGAAGGGGGGCAGGAGAGCCGCCTTTCTTAACTAAACTGCAGCCACAAACAGCAAACATGAGAAGAGAAGAAAACACAGCCGTTATTGTTCGCTGCCCAGCAGGAACTAAATGGCAGATGGAGTTAAGCCAGGCTGTGGGGAAACGTTGCCTCATCCTCTCTTTGTTCGGCCGCTTGAATGAGACTCAAAGCAGTGCATTGTTGCCCTGTCTTGGCACTGGCTTGGATGGGCACTGAGGCTGGCAATTAATGGACTCGCTCTTCTGAATGAATTATGGTAACGGCAGATCGGCTGGGGAAGTAGGAGCCCCAACTTTCCCAGGAGCTGAAAGGATCCATGTTCTGACTGAGCTACCAACCTCATGTAACAGGCTCTGCACGTGACAGCACTTAGAGGTCAGAGAAAATCTTATAAACTGTGGTGAAGGAACCCTGGTTACCCTGATGAAGAGCTCCTCGGATCTGTTGCCATGGCACCAAGGCTCTCTTTGACTGGATTCAGGTTATTTTGGGGGGGGGGGGGGGGGGGAGAGCGTGAGACTTCCGTCCTCTTAATGTAGCAAGCCATTTCCTGGGATAGATTGATTTAAATAATTACAAGTTTTGGTTACACGATGATGCTGTGGGATGACTTTTATTACTTGAGAGGCTATATAAATGCACATTGTTATTAACTTGGCTTAATTAATCTGTGCCTTCAAGCCATGTAGGTGATGCATCAGATAAGCATCTACCGTTGTTGGAGTTACAGTAAAAGCATTCCACTTTGCTGGGGCTAATATCAGAGGGATATCTGTGAAGTTAAGGAGAGGGCTTCATATGCATGGTACCACTCACAAACTCAAAGCGTCGCAGTCCACATTACAGCCAATTACCTTTGAAATGTTGTCACTATGTTGAAATATTATTACCAGTGTAGATGACATAAAGATAGACACAAAATGCTGGAGAAACTCAGCGGGACAGGCAGCATCTCTGGAGAGAAGGAATGGGTGACGTTTCGGGTCGAGACCCTTCTTCAGACTGATGTAGATGACACATGTTGGTCGGTGTGGGCAAGTTATACTGAAGGGCCTGTTTTCACACTATGACTATATTGTCCATAACTCGCTCAGCAAACTACCACAAACATCACAGAAATAAATGATCAGGTCATCTATTTTCGATATTTTCTACCTTCGATTTTTCCAGCATCTGCAGTTCTTTCCTAAACAGGTCATCTAATTTAGTGATATTCCTTGAAAGGTAGTAATGCCCCTGTCCCACTTAGGAAACCTGAACGGAAACCTCTGGAGACTTTGCGCCCCACCCAAGGTTTCCGTGCGGTTCCTGGAGGTTCCCGGAGGTTTTTGTCAGTCTCTCTACCTGCTTCTACTACCTGCAACCTCCGGCAACCACCTGCAACCTCCGGGAACCGCACGGAAACCTTGTCTTTTAAAATTCACTGGCTGGATTCTCACTGGAGGTGGTTATTGGAGAGAGAGAGCAGACAGCAAAGAGCAACTTGTTCAAGATTTCTGCACCTGCGTATTACAAAGCCCAAGTCAGCAACCCATTGGAGATGTGGAGCTCAATAGTACAGTGGCACGGGTACAATCCTAACATCGGACGCTATCTGTGTGGAGTTTACATGCTCTCCCTGTGACCGCCTGGCTTTCCTCCGTGTGCCATCCCAAAGATGTGCTGGTCCTTAATTTGACCATTGCCTCTGGCTTAGGTGGATGGGTGGGAGAATCAGATGGAGTTGATGGGCATGCAACAGAGAAAATGGTACAGGCAGATAAGTCAGGGAATAGAATCAATGGCTTTGCTCTGAGAGCTGGCATGGACTCTGGGCTGAATAGTCTTCTGCCTCATGAGGAAATATGTTCAAAATGCCATATGAGCTAAGCTGTGGCGCTGGTTATGGCTGCTCAGTCTCACACTGGACATGGTCGGTGCTTCTAGGGTGATCATATCATTTGAGTATCACCAGCCGGCAGCATGAGTATTGATTTCTCTATTTTCAAGTAACCCTTGAATTTCCTCTCTCCCTGCCCCTCTCCCACCCATCATCCTGCTAGTTTCACTGTCCGTATCCCTCTTCCATAGCCAACAATGGACCAGTGTGGGCTCCACCTTTCCAGAGACATCAATGCCGGCTCTGGTTTGTTCTGTACCTTGTCATACCCCTCGTTTCCCTTTCCCCTGACTCTCAGTCTGAAGAAGGGTCTTGACCTGAAACGTCACCTGTTACTTTTCTCCAGAGATGCTGCCTGACTTGTTGAGTTACTCCAGCATTTTGTGTCCATCTTCTATTCCTGAGAACTGTCTGTAAGTGAATTTCTATAGTAACCCATATTAACCATATCACTCCACATATATTTATTATAATCCTCTCATTTCATCACATATTCAATCTAGCTTAATACATAATTTAACATCGGAGTCACGTGAGTGACTACGTGAAGAACCCCGCCAGGACGCATGCGTGTCATATCGCTTTCACGCTTGCGAAACGACAGGCGGGGTGGAGCGTTCACCCGCAGCGGTAAGTTTGAAACCGCGACCTGCAGGTAAGTGACTTACTCTGCGGTAGTTTTTTGTTCCCCGCGCTGTTTTTACACGGGGGGGAAGCTGGACAAAATAGCGTCCACAAGTGCTGCGAGTGAAGCTGGCTGGGGAGGACCGCGAAGTTGCGGGAGCCAGCAGCAGCTGAAGGCACAAGCCCCGTAAGTGGGATCAGCGGTGCCGACTTTTGGTCCCGCGCCGGCCAGAACACCACGGCCGGGCGGGAGACTATTCGAAACGGCAGGAGGCGGGGTGGAACGACGTTCCCCCGTAGTGACAGTTTAAACCTGGACCTGCAGGTAAGTGAAACTGCGGTCTTTATTCTCCCCATACTGTTTCACAGGTGGGGAAACATGGAGAGCTGTGCAAACAACGGCAGGCGGCACAGGAATCACCCGTAAGGGAACAGCTGTGCCCGACTTCGCTCCCGCACCGGTCAGATTAAACACCATGGCTGGGCGGGAGACTATACAGAACGGAGCCGTTGGCTTTGACAAGTCAAAACGGCAGGAGGAGGGGTGGAAAGACGTTCCCCCATAACGGCAAGTTTTAAGCCTGGACCTGCAGGTAAGTGATACTGCGGTCTTTATTGATCCCATACTGTTCTACAGGTGGGGAAACATGCACAAGGCAAAGAAGTCGACCAGAGCTGCGACAAAGCTGGCGGGGGAAGACCGCGGAGTTGCGGACGCCAGCAGCGGCCGGCGGCACAGGAATCACCCGTAAGGGAACAGCTGTGCTCGACTTCGCCCCCGCACCGGCCAGATTAAACACTGCGTCTGGGCGGGAAGGCAAGAAGAAAACCAAAAGAGTCGTTGACTGATGAGTCCGACTTTGAGCAGCCGCGAGCGGCCGGCGACTGTGAGCGCTGGAGCGGTTGGAGCGGCTTATGGAGCAAAAGCTCCAACATGACAGACTCCGGGAGATGGAGTCTAGTCACCGTGGGGATATAAAAAACACCCACAGCAGCACCTTACGTAGGGCTGCACAGTGCATCTCCCTCGTCAGAGGGGAGTACTGGGGGGTCAATTCTGGGCTGACCCTGAAGAGGGGTTTTGACGAACAAAACTACAAGTATGCAGGGGGTGCAGGAAGGCAAAATTTACTGCTCATGGTGTCTAAATACATACAGCCAGACCACGATGAACACCACTGCAAAAATACTTGGGACCAGGAAACTGCATATCCCTGAATGTTCCAGTCGTGGAAATAACATCTGGAAACATGTCGGAGCAGGACTTAGAAAAACCCTGGGACTCATAAAGGCAACAACATTAAGGATCTCCTACAGCCAAAGACAGCACCCTTATGCACCCACCAGCAGAACAAGAGAAGCTGGTGAAAGCTCAAAGGCCGGGCATACAGGACAGCGGTCTTTTAGACCATAGCCCAGACCGGCCTTTGTGGAAGATGCTCAAACCCCCAACCCAAAAACAAACCCAGACACCGGCGCCTCAACCTCCACGAAGACTACACAGAAGAAGCAAACTTCCACTGGTAACAATGGAGGTAGGTGGGTCTGGTCCCTTACAAATTATAGGAAGAGTGGATAATACACATATTGGTGGGAGATTACACTCTTTTGGATACATGGTGTATATCAACTACAGACACTTATATCCTAAGCAGTATCCAGGGATATACCATTGAATTGTGCAAAAGGGGTAATGGGTAAACCCAACACGATTGGCTGGAATTTGTGTCTTATATCTTTACCAAAAACAAAATAGATGGTGACAGTTGCATCATCATAGAATTGACCAAATTGAATACATTGTACTATATATTCAGTACAAAATGGGAACTGGTAACTGCTAAAGAACTGATTTCCAAAGGCTACTCCATGGCTAGCATCGACCTAAAAGATGCTCACTATTCAGTGCCTACACGGACTGATCACAAACGTTATTTAAAAAAAATTCAACTGGATGGGGCAGCTCTGGCAGTATAGAGCTCTACCAAATACATAATCATATGATCATACTAATTGTGAGTATAACTTTGGAGTTGGCCAAACTAGCTGTAACAGCCACCATACAATTGGGTGAAAACTGGGGTTATCATCCATCCAGTTAAATCTAAACTAACGCCTACCAACATAATGGATTATTTGGGGTTCACTATTGACAGCTCACATGTCGGTGACTTTACCAAAGGACAAGGCTACTGTCTTAACTGAGGCCTGCAACAACCCCACTGACATCAGTGAACCGTCTATCAGATTGGTAGCAAGGGTAATTGGCATATAGTGTCTGCCTTTCCAGTCACACAATTTGGACCTTTGTATTACCAAAAATCTACAAAGGGCAAAAATACAAGCACTCAAAGTTAATACTGGTCATTTCGACAGACCAATAAGCCACCAATCAAAGCTTATGGAATTAAAATGGTGGAGGGATAACATTCGGCATTGTTCCAACCCTATCGTTATCAGCAAACCCTTAGTGGTGCTACAAACTGATGCCAGTGCGCTTGGTTGGGGTACTACCAATTCCATCTCCATCTGTGGAGGTAGATGAAATGCACAGGAGGCATCATTATCACAGACAATGGGCATAAACTACCTGGAAATGTGGGGTGCGTTCTATGGCCTAAAGTCATACTGCTCTGGGATAAATCACCAGCATGTTAGACTACAGAGTGACAATCTGACTAATACAATTTGGTAATGGTGTATCCAGAGAAATATTGGAATATCAGCTACTTACCTACCAGGTAACCCAAAATTCAGTGACAGACATCAGGTCACGCAAATTCAATAAAATAAGACTTAATCACCAGTTACCAAACTGTGTTTCTTGGGAACCAGACCCTGGGACAGCAGGGACAGATGCTTTTCACTGCATTGAGGGGGCAATTGTTTATCTATGCATTCCCTCCTTTTCTGCATCATCAGTCGGGTATTACGAAAAATACAACAAGACTCGGCGTCTGTTAATTGGTAGTGCCGATTGGCCTACTTAACCATGGTTCCCTGTGATACTCAACATGGGGTTTAACCATGTATCACCATCCTGAAACAACCAGATTATTGGTTCATCCCGTAACAGGGGAACCCATCCATGTCAAATACAACAGACCTATCAATTTGTAGTCTAAAGAAACCTCTACTGCAACTGGGACTGGCGGACCGAACATTGAACATTATCTCAGCGGGCCACAGACAGTCCACCAAAAAAACTATATCTGGTATACATCAGGAAATGGGAGATATATTGTCACAGAAACAACATCACCTACAGTTCGATGAACATAACGTCTGTTCTGGAATTCCTGGCAGGCCTCCATTATGATGAGGGGCTCAGTTACAGTGCCATTAACTGCGCCAGAAGTGCCCTTTCAACATATCTATGGCGAGGATCAGAGCGTCATTCTGTTGGGACTCACCCCCTGGTAACCAAACTTATGAAGGGAATTTTTAATATCAATCCCCCAAGAACCAGGTACTCTCTAAAATGGGATATGAGTATTGCCCTAACGTTGCTAAGGAATTGGTCTCCAGCAACAGCTCTGTCCCTGTAAAGACTGACGCACAAAACAGTCATGCTGATGGCTTTGGTCACGGCACTAAGGGTACAGTCGTACATAAGTTAAGGCTGGACTATATGACTTCTTCAACAGGAATATAACGTTTCATATTACGAATTAGTCAAACAGAACAGACCGGGATCATCAGGCCTCAAAATAGAATTTAGGGATTACCCTACAGATATCGTCTCTGTATAATAAGACAATTATTGTTATATATGGAGAACACCAAAAACATCTGAGGCTATGAGATGGCACTACTAATCAGCCACAAACAACCCACAAAAAAGTGTCGGTTCAAACTATTTCCAGATGGCTGAAACAGGTTTTAACAACAGCTGGGGTGGATACTAACATATTCAAATCTTATTCCACCAGGGCTGCAGCTACATCGGCAGCTATGGATTGGATGTACCAATGGACCAAATCCTCGAGACAGCAGGATGGATAAGGGGAAAATGTTCCAACTATTCTACCACAAACCATAAACCGGGAACTTTGCAGAGTCAATTTTAAGTTCTGTAATATAATTTCACCCCATAAATAGGGGCTATAATTTGTTGTTAATAATTTATCATGGATTTCAATGTTGGATTCATGTCTAAACATGTTAACACAATTCCTCCCACAGTCAATTAGGCAGATGTGATGCATGGACTCGTTTCCACGGCATGAAATCACAGAGCTTTGAAATCTTCACCTACTCACTTGACTCCGAAATAAAATAGTAAGATTAAACAAGAACTTACCAGTTCGAAGTTTGATCATTATTTTATGAGGAGTACGTTGAGGGAATACTTGCCCTCCGCTCGCACCCTTGATCATATACTCAGCTGGTATTTTCTTCTCTAATCTTACTATGTTCATTCATTACAGTTATCTGTGATTTCACACCGCTGCTTTGAAGAATGACACGCATGCGTCCTGGCGGGGTTCTTCACGTATTCCCTCAACGTACTCATAAAATAATGATCAAACTTCGAACTGGTAAGTTCTCGTTTAATCTTACTATTAAACCGATGTAACATGTAGTGTTTCCAGTTAATAATGAACACCATTAAACATTATTATGGTTATTCTGAAAATTCTATGGAAGAATTTGGTGAAGTTAGATTTCCATAAGTCAGGTCATCTGTAACAAGGGAACTCTTGTACATTTATCTTTTTAATTTTGTTATTTCCAAATGTTTTAATTCAAAAAATTTGTTTTCAATGTTGTTATATATCCCTGATAATCACAAAAGGGCCTGTCCCACTTGGGTGTCATTTGCGCATCATTTACGCGTCAGGCCAGTAGTGACTGTCATGTGAAAATCATCTAGTAGTACGACAGTCGTGCGCCAAGTGCTCGTGAGGACCCTGCTTCTTTTGGGAGCCATTTGCGATGTCGTTCGTACTTTGTCCGATCTCCGTGGCAAGGATTTGCCCAGTGAAAAATCTTCAAAACTACGCGCGCTTTATACCTGGGTGGTCACGTGGTGCGGCGCTCAAATGATGCGCAAATGGCACGCCGATGTCATACGGGTTGCGCATGGTTACGAACGTTGACGCACGGTGATGCATAATAAATTAGCATAGGCAATGTTCGTGCGTCACTGTGCGTAACCATGCTTCACCACGCGCTACACGTACACCATCAGTACGTCAGCGTGTGCAAGGGTTACGTCACGCAGGTGGCCCGCGAGGATTTTGAGCATTCCAAAATCCAGGGGCGCTGCATGTTACCGCGCGTCACTGCATTTGCACCACGCCTCACCACGCGCCATGCGCGCGTCACGAGGTGCCAAACAATTTTTAGGATGTCGCGTAAATGACACGCAAATGACACCGAAGTGGGACAGGCCCTTAACAGTCAGAAAGGCCAACGAGCTATCAAATTACCATCAAGGCAATCCATTCAGCCTCAGGATCCATCACTTGATCTAGGCAACACTCATGGCCTGCTCCACCTTGTGGATATGCCATGGTGGACAAGCCTTCAGCTCAGCAGGTTCTCAATGTACTGCTAGTGAGACCTTGTGATTGTCAGCAAGGCTTGGACTGGGTCAAGCACCATCTGGCCCAGTGCATCTTTTTCTGGAAACCACACTTTATGAAAGGCCATGGAAAGCGTGCAAAAGACATTGCTTAAAATAGCTCCAGGGTTTCAGAACCACAGCTCCAACAGAGGGAAAGGAGATGCAAATCTCAAAGCAGAGAAGGCTTCACAAATCTGATGGAGTGAATGAGAAACATCATCTAGTGCCAGTTGGGTTGGATACCTGGGGATATTACAATACTGTGACAATTGTCTAAATACCCAGAGGTGGTAAGAAGATTGATTTTAGTACAATATGCTCTCAGTAACTGGAAGGACATTCAAGAATATCTTTGAAAAGGGTCCACGGACAAGCTTCATCTTCCTCTCACAGACCAGTGTCACGAGCAGCAGGACTTCACCACTCCCTGTGGACATCTAAGCTTGCTCTTCATTCATCACTCTCCTGCCTTCCTAGTGAGACTGTATATGTGGTAACTTCACGATGATCCCCTGCATCCCTGTTTCTGCAGCAAGCTGTGCTCTCTCGGTCATAGAGAGATACAGCATGGAAACAGGCCCTTCAGCCCATCGAGCTTAAGGTCAACACAGCCCATGATCCACACTGACCATTGATCACCATGTACACTCATCCTACAACAATCCCACATTGCCATTAACCCATCTCACATTCCACCACTCATTTATTCATTAAGAACAACTTATTAACACCCACATTCTCTGGGATGTGGGAGGATACCAGAGCATTCAGAGGAAACAGGCACTCACAGGGTGGGGGAGGGGGGTGTACAAACACCACACAGCCAACACCCAAGTTAGGGATTGGACCTGGGTCTCTGGCACTGTGAGGCATCACCTTTACCAACTATGCACTCTCACTTATGTCTGTCTTTAAGGAAGTTATTACTATGAACATAGAGATATGCCTTGCCTCCAAGCAGGGACCCCAAGTCAGACCCTTGGTGTAGTGTCCGTGATGTTGCATAACCCCGCAGCAGAACAGACAGCAGAAAAACCTCTTTAAAATATGAAGCAAATAAGCTGATGACGCTGGAATTAATTAAACTCATCACTACTCTTGACATACAGCTGACCTCGTGGGCACCACAGATTAATGGTGTGCCATTTAAATATAGCAAAGCCATTAATGTTAAGATGAGGATAATGACAAATGGACTGTGGGCTGAGCCGGTCCGATGTTTACAAGGATTCCGCTTTGATGGTGAGTCTGAGACTGCCAAACTCTTTATCAAAAAATAAATAAAAATAATATGTGCCTGTAAAAAAAACATTTGAGTAAAAATATCCTAAGGTTTAGGGACCAGGAAGTAGCAAAGGGAGGTAATGTAGCCTTAGAGAGAATGTTTTCCGGATCGGACATCGCAAGCTGCTATGTAGGTATTTTGCAAAACGTACCTGAAGCGTCGCTGAAAATCTGTCCCAGCCCGTGTGCGCGATTTTGGCTCCGTTTAGAGGGGGGCGGTTTTAAAACGCGATTTTCCCTAGGCTGTTCAAATCGAAGTTTTTCAGCCTAGTTAATTATTAACGAAAAATCGCTGGAAGATTCCCTCGCTTGAGCTATTATTAGTTTCAAGGGCTTTATTAAATTGTTATAGTAGGTTAAAAATTAACCTCTAAACCCCCGACCGCCGGCAACCGGCCGGATCTCATACAGGGGACAACAGAAGGTAGGCTGTTTATCTTTACATTAAAAAGGGCTTCTTAAGACCCCTTTATACAAAGTTTAATGTTGCGAGTTGCTAATTTTGGGCCCATTATATCCCGCAGTATTTTTCTGGGCATTTGAGGGCACAAATCTACCGCAACGTGAACGTTCTAAACCAGCGCGTTCACAGGATCCCACTAGAAAGCTGATTTAAAAGGACTTTAATTTACAGCAATTGAACACTAAATTCCTTCCATTTGGCCTATAAATTAATGTAAATGAGATTTAAAAATCATGTTTTACTGTGAATTATTTGTGAATATTATTTGGACACTTAGGCTATTTAAAAATGTTAATCATTTATTAAGAAATGGATAGATGTTTAGATCTAGTAATTGAAGTTTGGAATTAGCTACAATTGGGTAACTAACTAATTATATGCTTTAATTTCAGGTCATCCAAGTAAGATTATTTTATATTTGTTTCAGAATGCTTCAATCTATGATAACTGAAAATGTCATTCACTTCTCTTAATTTTTAAGAAAGTTATGGGCTTTTGACTCCACGATCACAGCTTTTTTGTTATGTCCATAGAAAATCAATAGGGAACAAGATGCTAATTTCCAAGTATGAAAATGGCCATAACTTTTTAAATACTTGAGATATGAAAGTGAATTAGGTGTCAAATTAAACTTCTTTTTTGCTTTATCTGATGGGATAAATTGCAGACTTGATTTTTTAAATCTCAAAATTTTGTAACATTGCTATGCTATGACATATTGTAGAAATCTCGACCCGAAATAAGACTCACAGACTCGTCACATTAACCCCCACCAGCAGTATGCTTTGTTTTACTTGCCGTAAGAGGTGAGCACGTCAATCAAGGGCTGAGGTCACAACTCCAATGATCATTGGATCGTAATGCACGGGTATTTAAACAAGGAAGTAAGCAAGTCTTAACATGGTGTGGAAAATTGTCGAGCCAAGCGGTTAGTTCTGCAATGTGGACCTGCAGAATACCACAGAAATATTGTAGTAATATCTTGTGAAAGAGATATAGTGATTAACTGTCAACATGACTAAGCTGTGCATTTACTGCTGAGATAAGCAGATGTATAACTTTTGTGACAAGTATCCCAGCCTGCAATTTGGCCATTGCCATGATCCTCATCTACAATATGAAAATTCTTCTGTTAGGCTTCCCACAAGGAGTTGTTTGCCCTGGTGACCCACCCAATATATTGTACATCCCTCGATCAATATCTATTTGATCATCTGGTCATTCGGTTTGCCACTGGGTGAGCCTGCGGAGTGCAAACTGGCTATTTTGCAACAGTGAATATTCCTCTTAAAGATTTCATGGCCGGTCTGGAGTGTTATGAAATGCTCAACTCTCATTTAAAAAGGCTTTTATAAAGAGGAAGTAGAGTTTATGTTTTTTAGGGAAGTGGGTATTGTTGGCAAGAGCAGCCTTTAATGCCAATATCTCTCTGAGAAGATAGGGAAGAATAGCCGGCACAATGGCACAACTGTAGAGTTGCTGCCTTACAGCACCAGAAACCCTGGTTCGATCCCAAATATGGCTGCTGTCTGCACGGAGTATGTACGTGTGGAAGAAAATATTAATATCCTTTCTTACTTCATTTTCATTGGAATTGAACAAGGTAACAAAAGGGTGTTTGGATGTGACAATTGGGATCTCTCGTTGACCAGGTGTAGAGGAGGTTTGTGGGAATCGGCAAAGTAAGATTAGATGTATTACCTCTGGTCTAGGAATGTGTTGAAGGGTGGATGGTAAATGTAAACATGAAATAGTGGATGGAGATAAGGAAGCTTGTTTCTCTCAGCAGTGTGTTACAGTAGACCACCCACGCCCCCTACTGCTAGCAGCGTAGATACGTTGCAGTAAATGGGGGGCTTATGATTGGCTCGGAGAGGGGATGGTGACGCGGTCTGTCTAAAAGGTGAGATAGAATAATTTCAAGATGCCCTTGTATTGTGTTTGATGTATCAATCATCTCATGTTGAATAAGATTGACATAAACAAAAAGTATGTTATGACTAATTAAATAACTGGTACCGATGTAGAAGATAGATTATTAGCAGGATAAGCGGTGGTCACGCCACACCAAGTGTTGGAGGTATATGCTTTACCATCCGGAATGTCTGCTCAGGCAGCTGAGCCGTATGCCCCGACTCGTGCCTGCATATTGGCAAAAGATAAAAGTGTTAATATCTACACCGATTCTCGCTATGGGTTTGGGGTTGTACATGACTTTGGGCAGTTATGGAAAAGTAAAAGTTCATCACATCAACAGGAAAGACTATTAAACATGATAAACTGGTCTTAAATTTACTGGATGCCATCAAATTTCTACTGCAAATCGCATCGGATGATGATGTATCAAAGGGAAACAAATCAGCTGATTATGTAGCCAAACAGATTGCCAACAGGCAAACCCCGTAATTACAAGTGGTTAAAATTAAGTCTGCAGCACAAAGAAAGCTCCCGTTAGCATTGAAGTAGCCCAGTTACAGGATGCCCAAAGCCTAGCATCACTTCAGGAAAACAATTCCTGGAGCAAAGCAGGGTGTTATCAAGACCCCATTATCTGGGTCCACCCTGATGGTCAGGTAGTTTTCCCCAGGAGCCTATTTTTATCCCAGTCTCGCCTAGCTCATGGACAGGCTCACATGGAAAAAGAGGGGATGGCACACACATTGTCCCAGCAATGGTATGCACCAGGTATAACAGTCATAATTGATAAAGTTGCAAGAATATGACTGGTGTGTCAACAAAATAATAGGGGGAAGACGCCTGCAAAATTTGATTATTTACCACAACCTGAATTGTCTTTTAAGAATTTGCAAATTGAATTTGTACATATGCCCGCAGCAAAGGGTTTTAAGTACATTCTGGTCATAGTTGATATGTTCTCCAGATGTGTGGAAGCACACCCCACTAGGGGGGATGATGCAAGGACAGTAGGCAATATTTTTATGAAAGAAATAATACCTAGATTCGGGATACCCATGGGAATAAACAGTGATAGAGGAACTCATTTCACCAGTAAATTAGTTCAGAACTTGTCGAAAGCTCTTGGGTTCCAGTGAAAATGACACATACCATATTAACCCCAGTCCGCAGAGATGGTAGAAAGAGTAAATGGGGAAATAAAAGCTACTTTGGCAAAGTATGCCAGCAAAATAGGTTGTTGTGGCCAGACGCCATCCCGTGATGTAACATCTCACGAGATATTGATGGGGCGACCTATGACAACAGGAACCCGACACCCGATGACTCCTGAGAAGGTAGCCCTGATATGGAATTATGAAAAATCCTTAAGATATGCTCAAGCCATGTGTGAAACAGTTGGTAAAATCTGTGAGAAAGTTAAGCAGGGGCAGGTCCCTCCCGCAAAAGGAAATATGCTGGAGATCAGGTTTATGTGCGAGCAATGTACAAAGATTCTTTGGTGCTGCTAACAATGTGAATGGCAGTCAAATAAAAGAAAACCCCAACATGCTACCAGATGTAATCTGCATCACTCAGGTGGAATCCTCGAGGAGAAGGAAACGCAAGAACCGTAAAATGTTATAGTGATAAGATGATGCTAAAAAAGTGTCAAAATGTAGACATATTCTCTATTAACTATCTTTGTAGTAGTAAATACTTTTGAACATATTAGCATTATATGGGATCATAGAGGATATGAGGGTGAAGAGAGGTATTTAGATAGTTATGAGAAACAGGATGGTCAAAGTTGGAATATGAATTTCAACTAACAACTTTAACACAGAACACAGTGAACTCACTGCTGAAAGGAAAACAAGCTTCCTTATCTGAGTGGAATGATTAGGATGTTGGGTTTGTGCCCAGATCCCTAGGCATGCTGAAGGAGGTATCACTTTGTGAGCTCAAGGACGGGTTCCAACCAAATTATAATTGGACACATATGCCTCCATTTTTGCAACTGATTAATGAGAGAAAATATTAAAATCCTTTCTTACTATAATATGTGTTGATCACAAAGATCAACAAGGAGGGAACTATGGAAGAAAAAATGAATATCCTTTCTTACTTAATTTTGATTGGAATTGATCAAGGTAACAAAAGGGTGTTTTGAAGTGACAATTGGCATCTCTCGTTGACCAGGTATAGAAGAGGTTCATGGGAATCGGAAAGGTAAGATTTGACGCATTACCTCGTGTCTAGATATGTGTTGAAGGGTGGATGGTAAATGTAAACATGAAATAGTAGATGGAGATAAGGAAGCTTGTTCCTCTCAGCAGTGTGTTACAGTAGACCACCCGCGCCCCCTACTGCTAGTAGCGTAGATACGTTGCAGTAAATGGGGGGCTTATGATTGGCTCGGAGAGGGGATGGTGGCGCGGTCCACCTGAAAGGTGAGATAGAATAATGTCAAGATGCCCTTGTATAGTGTTTGACTTGTATTAACCACCTGTTGTTGAAGAAGATTGGCATAAACAAAAAATATGTATGACTAATGAAATAATTGGTACCGATGTAGAATATAATATATTTTCGTATAGTTGTATCAAACAAAAAACAAAAGTTGTTCACTGCACAGTATAACTGTTGGCTAATTCTCTGTGGTCAGAGAACTGGTGAGCAGTTAATTGCCGCCATCTCTCCATGATATCATGCAATAAAGTCTCTCGAAGCAAACCTGCGAATGCAAATTCGCTTTTCATTTTCCTTTAATTTCCCTCTAAATTAATTTATTTCACAGTACATTCTTCCTGTGACCACGTGGGTTTTCCCCGGATATTCTGGCTTCCTCTCACACTCCAAAGACGCGCAGGTTTGTGGGTTAAGTGGCTTCATTAAAGATTGTAAGTTGTCCCTCGTGTGTAGGATAGTGCGAGTGTACAGGGACTGCTGGTCGGCGCGCACTCACTGCTTCCGCGGTGTATGTCTAAAACTAAAAAAAATATGGTTATGGCTGGTCTTCTGTAGCGAGGATGATGAAGGTGCTCCCACATTGCTGTGGAGTAGGAAGTTCCAGCACCTTGGCCTGGTCATGATTAAGGAGTAGAAATTCATTTCCAAGACAATATGTTGGCTGTGTTGAAGGGATTATATTCTGTGGGGAATACCCGGGCACGAGGGTGGGACTGAGATGGAGTGAGGGTGTGGGCACACTCATTGATTATTGAAGGTACATGAAGAAGGATAACTGGCTTTTGCATCACTGTAAGAAATTCAATTCTACTAATATCTTGAAGGTGTGTCCTCTATCACTCTGGTAAGAATTCAATGGACCAGGCATTTAAACCATCCTACCAACAACTTGAGAGCAGTCCTGACTTACTATCTACCTCATTGGAGACCCTCAGACTATCTTTAATCAGACTTTACTGGATTTAATCTTCCACTAGACGTTATTCGTGTTATCCCCTTTATCATATATCTGTACACTGTGGATGGCTTAATTGTAATAATTTATGACAATGTCTTCAATCTTGTTCTCCAATCTTCTTGCAATAAAGACCAAACATAAAGACACCGCTGCAATGTGGGTTAATCGAAGAAGATGGGGACTTCCTGTTCACAGGCAGCATGCACTTTGGTGAAATCCAGCTGGGCTGTGCACCCCGATATAAAGACTTCAGGAGGATCTACAAAGAAGCTGGAGACAAAGGGGAAAACCCATGTGAACTTGTCACAGATTGAAGTTACCTTTCCACCAACGGATGTCAGTTATCCAGATCAAAAGGAACACTGTTGTATAGTGAGCTGCATTTGACACGTGGTACAGATGAAAGCAAGCACTCTGCCACTTTAATCATGCTCGGTTTTGCCAGGCCACGTTACAATTGCAACTAAACAAAAATGAACAAGACTTTTTTTTTCAAAAAGATCATTGTTATTCAAGACAGCCAGCAACATATCAACACTAATGAATTTCAAAGTCTTAAAGAATATGAATGTAGCAGAAACCTGTATATGATGTGTAGATGTTCAAAATTATGCCTGGAAGTTGTTGTTTTGTAACAAAGTGGATGTACAGTGCAGTGTATTTCCAAATGCAAAAAATTAGGAAGATAATATGTTTCTGGGAGATGTAATGTTTGAGATATTTTGAGCCCTGTTAATTGGTAATACAATTATTCCAGGGGATTAGCAATCCCTAAATTAAAAAAATAAAATAAAAATAAAGCGTACAAAATCATGAGAGGAATAGATCGGGTAGATGCACTGAGTCTCTTGCCCAGAGTAGGGGAATCGAGGACCAGAGGACATAGGTTCAAGGTGAGGGGGAAAAGATTTAATAGGAATCCGAGGGGTAACCTTTTCACACAAAGTGTGGTGGGTGTATGAAACAAGCTGCCAGAGGAGGTAGTTGAGGCTGGGACTGTCCCATCATTTAAGAAACAGTTAGACAGGTACATGGATAGGACAGGTTTGGAAGGATACGGATCAAGCGCAGGCAAGTATGACTAGTGTAGCTGGGACATTGTTGGCCGGTGTGGACGAGTTGGGCGGAAGGGCCTGTTTCCACACTGTATCACTCTGTGACTCTATGTCATTTGCCTTTATAGTTCATTCAGCTATTTCTGCACATTAATCTTCGGTGATTAGTGTGTAAGGGGGGTGTAAGATTGCAAACTTCACGTGGTCCGCCCTATTTCGACTAATGCAATCAACCTGGTGTGCACAATCAAGTAAGATCAAATAGAACAAGTTGTCCTACAACTTTAGGCTGTGCATGCCACACGCAAGAAGAAGAACTGTATAAGGAAGCCGAATTACCCCTGAATATTGTTTGTTTTATGTTTCTCACCATTTAAATCATACTCTTATGATTACTTTATACACTAAAGTTGATGAACTTACATGTTTCCACATGGTATTCCATTCACCATGTCGTTGCTCTTTCACACAGCCTCTCTATATGTCCTCTTTACATAAGCCTCACAACCCACAATGCCGCCCAGCATCAGCACACTTGGATATATTACACATGATACCCGTTACCCAGCTAGCAAATGTCTCTTTTCTGCCTGTTCTTTTCATTTGGTAATCAATATTCAATTCACAACAGTAAATTATTCCAATACATGGTCTCTCATTTAATTCAACAAACTCTTGTTTGGCACCTTACGTAATAATTTCATGTCTTTCCACTAACTTGTTAGCTCACAACAAAATCTTTTCACTCTACCTCAGTACATGTGACAATAAATTAAACAAAACTAAACTAAACTGAACTAAATGAAATGAAACATACAAAACTAGTATAACCAATTCAAGGGGGGTCCATTGGTTTTCAATGGGTCAAATGCAAAGTGCTGGCTCAATGTCTTGCCTCAGGGAACATGTCCTGATGAAACCCAGAACTCAGCCAGTTCAATGATATGTTGGCGCCGACCTGTAGGGGGTATGGCTGCCTAGCCTGCAGCTGTCTGTTTTTCATTTCTTTTTTCTTATTGTTAGTTAGTTTAGTGTTTTGTTTTTAAGGAGTTTTAGCTTTTTTATGTGTGGGGGGGGGAGGGGGAAACTAATTTTCAGGGTCGCTACCTGGTCGGAGATGCAGCTTTTCTCCGGGCTGCACTTTCGACCCGTCCTCGCGGCCTACCAGCGGGCCTGGAGCGGCATTTCCTGAGGGGACCGCCTGAAGCCTCGGCATCGGCGGCGGCGGCTGCGGAGCTGCGGGTCCGAGGAGCGAGGGGACCGCACGGAGCCTCGGCGGCGGCGGCGGCACCGGCATCGGCGGCGGCGGAGCTGCGGGTCTGAGGACGGCGGTGCAGTGCTGGAGCGCCATTGTGGGGCGGGCGGTGCCTTGCCTGGGTCGCTGAGCTGGAACTCCGGTGAGCTGGGTCCGTTGCGGAGCTGCGGGTCTGAGGAGCGGCTGCGGGCGGCGGCGCTGAATTTTCCAACGGGAGCCTGGGATCTCTCGACGAGATCGCCAGTTGAGCTCCATTCGGCGCGGCCTTGTCGGCTCCGGAAGCCACGGTCTCGAGTAGGGAGGCGGCCGTTCCAGGGTTCCCATGCCGCTGAGAGGATTCTCCCGACGCCAGAACATCATCACCCGGCGAGGACGGCCTGGAACATCGGGCCTCCGTAGAGGACGGCCTGGAACATCGGGCCTCCGTAGAGGCAACTGTGGAGGCCTCAATAGATCCGACTATGGGTGGACATTGGGGATGTGACTGGACTCTGTGCCTTCCCCCATAATGGGAACCATTGTGGGGGGATGTTTTTATGTTAAAGCTATTTATTATTGTTATGTTTGTATTCTTTTTTATGTGCTGCATTGGCAAAAGGAATTTCACTACATTTAGGCGTATGTGACAATAAATCAACCTTTGACCTTTGATGTTTCGTGCGACCGTGGGCAAGTGGCTGCCAGAGTTGGCCTCAAGATCCAGCTTGTGTCGCCCTGACCATAATCTACAGAGATCTTCCTTGCATTGGTGGAGTAAACTCAAGAGAACCTGAAAACAGTTGAAGGAATCCGACTTTGTCATCATCCCACATTCTTTGATCCATGAACATGTGATTCAGCTGGCACTAATTTCACTGCTCATTGGCTGAGCACGACACCAAGCAGCCACTATGCTATAATGCTGCAACACCATACACTGTAGTAAACCCTCGTTTTAACGGATCCTTTGTAATGGATTTTGGATAAGCAGATGGACCTGCGGCAATAACTCAGCAGACTGAATCGGTCTGAAGAAGGGTCCCGACGTCACCTATCCATGTCCTCCTGACACGCTGAGTTACTCCAGCACTTTGTTTCAACTATTTTACATACAGTGATAGAAGGTTACTCTGGTATAACGGACAATCAGCAATAATGGACACCATTGCCTCCCACATGGTCCGCATGTTTTGTGTTTCTTTGCACTGCGTATGCATTTGTGCATGATCTGTTTGTACTCATGTATGGTATGATTTGGCTGGATAGCACACGCAGAAAGCAATACTTTCACTGCATATTGGTACACATGACAGTGATAAATTAATACCAATACAAATCTGCAACAGTGTTGACCACACCTGCTTGCAGAAGCATTGGATGCAAATAGCCCTGGAGAATATCGGCAGGAGTCAGGTGACATCTCACAAGTGGTCTTATTTCCCCCATGGACATAGCTCACAACCTACACAAGACAGTCTACCAAAGAGATCAACCAAGCAAGCCCTGCACGCAATGCCCCATCGTTCCACCATGTTTGTCCATAGTTAGCTGCATTGCTGCAGATTTTAGGATCAGAGCTCATGGCTTCTGCACTAAGCCAGTTACCCATATGGCCCAACCATCACATTCATTGATACATTTCCATTTGTCTTGCTGGACAGGATTGCGTGCAGGACTTTGCTGAAATAGACATGTTCACTGCTTCAACTATTCGCAATGGAGACACACAACCTAAAAACATAAGAAACAGGAGCGGGCGTCGACCATTTGGTCCCTGTGCTCGCGATGCCATTTTATAAGGGTCATGACTGATCTTCCACTTCAGATCTACTTTCATGTATTACCTTCTTGGATGTGCTGGCTCTGGAACCGGTCCAGAGGAGGTTTACAAGAATGATCACAGGAATGTGTGGGTTAACATGATGAGCTTTTGACAGCTCTGGGCCTGCACTCGCTGGAGTTTAGAATTGTGAGGGGACCTCATTGAAACGTACCGAATAGTGAAAGGCTTGGATAAAGTGGATGTGGAAAGAATGTTTCCACTAGTGGTAGAGTGCAGGACTAGAGGTCATTGCCACAGAATTAATGGGCTTTTCTTCAGGAAGGAGATGAGAAGGAATTTCTTTAGTCAGAGGGTGGTGAATCTGTGGAATTCTTTGCCACAGAAGGCTGTGGAGGCCAATGGATATTTTTAAAGCAGAGACAGATACATTCATGATTAGTATGGGTGTCAGGGGTTAGGGAAGAAGGCAGGAGAATGGGGTTTGGAGGGAGAGATAGTTCAGCCATAATTGAATGTCAGAGTAGACTTGATGGGCCAAATGGCCTAATACTGCTCCAATCTAAGTTATGACCTATGACCTTATGACCTTATCATGCCAAAATCCGTTGATCATTGTCCTGAATGGAGTCACCAACTAAATCTCCCCAACAACCTTGAGTAAAGAAGTAAACTGAGTGAAAATGTTTTTTTCTCATCTCAGTCCAGAATGATGAACACTTTACTTTGGGACCATGACTCTTGATAGTAAATGGAACTTACCTTCCTGCATCTCCTCTGTCGCCTCATAAAAACTTTGTATGTTTCAATGTGATCACCCCTCATTCTTCTAAATCCCAAATTGCTTAAACTCTCTACGTATAACAAATCTTCCTTTTCCAGGAATCAATCCAGTGTATCTTTACTGCACTGCATCTATCACTCACTCTCATAGAAACATAGAAAATAGATGCAGGAGTAGGCCATTCAGCCCTTCGAGCCTGCACCGCCATTCAATATGATCATGGCTGATCATCCAAATCAATATCCCATACCTGCCTTCTCTCCATACCCCCTGATCCCTTTAGCCACAAGGGCCACATCTAACTCCCTCTTAAACATAGCCAATGAACTGGCCTCAACTACCTTCTGTGGCAGAGCACACTTGCTTTCCCTCTCTCATTGGGAAGGAAGGAAACAAGACCTGCACACAATGTTCCAGCTGCAGTCGTATCAGGCCCCTAAACAATTTCATAGGACAATATCTTCAATCTTGTTCTCCAATCTTCTTGCAATAAAGACCAATTGCCTTTCTGGTTCATTCAGCTATTTCTACACATTAACTCTCAGCGATTTGTGTGTAAGGGAGCCCATTTACCCCCTGAATAATATTTGTTTTATGTCTCTCACCATTTAAATGATACTCCAGTTTATTACTTTATACACCAAAGTTGATGAACTTGCATGTTTCCACATTATATTCCATTCACCATGTTGTTGCCCTTTCACACAGCCTCTCTATATGTCCTCTTTGCATCAGCCTCACAACACACAATGCCGCCCAGCATCAGCACATTTGGATGTATTGGATGTCATTCTGGACAGTACACTTTCCTTTGGCCCCCACATCAGCAATATCACACGCTCTGCATACTTTCATCTCCGCAACATCTCCAGACTCCGCCCCTCCCTCTCCAAAGACAATACAAAAGTCCTCATCCACGCTCTGGTCACATCCTGCATCGATTACTGCAACGCCCTCCTCACTTGCACCTCCAATAAACTTCTTCATCGCCTCCAATGCATTCAGAACTCTGCAGCCCGGATCATCACCCACACCAGATCATCGGACCACATCACACCCATCCTCACTCAGCTCCACTGGCTCCCTGTGCACCACCGGATTAACTACAAGATTTTACTGCTGACCTTCAAAGCCCTACACCACCTTGCTCCCCAATACCTCTCTGACCTGCTGCTACCATACACTCCTTCCCGGTCACTTCGTTCCTCCTCAGCTGCAATTTTAACTGTCCCCACATTTAGACTCAGCACCATGGGTGCCAGAGCCTTCAGTTGCTCTGCCCCACGTCTCTGGAACACTCTCCCACCTCCCATCCGTCACCTGGACACTATCGATCAATTCAAATCACAACTCAAAACACACCTGTTTAGATTAGCATACCCGACATAACTTCCACCATGTTCACCCTGATTTTAATGACTTAAAATGTTTTGTGTATTTTTTGTTTTTTGTTTTTAATCAACTTGATTTTAATATTGATAAATATATTGTGATTTTATGTCCTGTAAGGTGTCCTTGGGTGTCCAGAAAGGTGCCAGCAAATAAAATGCATTATTATTATTATTATTACACTTAGTACACTCACCCAGCTAGCAAATGTCTCTTTTCCGTCTGTTAATTTCTTATCATTTGGTAACCAATACTCAATTTACAACAGTGCATTATTCCAATACATGGGCTCTCATTTAATTCACCAAACTCTTGTGCAGCAACATTTCAAAGGAGTTCTCAAAATGTAATTCTCACATCTACCGGTTTCCCCCTTGACTATTCTGGTGAGAACCTCAAAAAAACACCACCAATTTTTTTAAACATGCTTTCCATTTCATAGTTCCCCTTTGGCTCAGCCTTGTACTATTATTATTTTCTAAGTGTCCTTGTAAACACCTCCTGAACATTACTGAGACAAGCTTTGCTGACATGGACCTTAGCAATGATAAAACATTAGAAAAAAACATTATTCCCGTATATATTTATACACGTTGAGTGCGAAAGGGCGTGTTCCTGTACTGTACAAGCCTGTGTAAATATTCTGAACCATGAGACGGACATATGATAGCGTGTTATTAGCGGAGGGATGTGTCAAACAGGTTGTGAACATGATACTGGAAGATGTGCCAGAGTTCAAATCAAGTCAAGTCAACTTTATTTGTCACATACACATACAAGATGTGCAGTGAAATGAAAGTTTGTGCATGAACAGATCATTTCTTCAAAGCAACAGTCACTGCACACAGTGTAGAACATTGTTTCAACATTTTTCCTTCTCCTCATGGCCCCCATTAGCCTATTGACCAGATGACCTAATGTACAGCTTATCCCCAGGGCCCGGGTCTCACTCTATCAAAGATATGCCTTTGTCCTATCTATCTCTTCCAGAGAGCGGGAGGGAGGGAGGGAGGGAGGGGGAGAGGGAGAGGGAGAGGGAGAGGGGGAGGGGGAGAGGGAGAGGGAGAGGGAGAGAGGGAGGGGGAGGGGGAGAGGGGGGGGGAGGGGGGAGGGGGAGGGGGAGGGGGAGGGGGAGGGGGAGGGGGAGGGGGAGGGGGAGGGGGGGGGGGAGGGGAGGGGGAGGGGGAGGGGAGGGGGAGAGGGAGAGGGAGAGGGAGAGGGAGAGGGAGAGGGAGAGGGAGAGGGAGAGGGAGAGGGAGAGGGAGAGGGAGAGGGAGAGGGAGGTATGGCTGATTAATTGGCCATGGCATGGATGATAGTGGCGGCAGAGGGAATGGAGTGAGGCAAAGGGAACTCCCAACACTAAGAAGGGTCTTGAACCGATACGTAAGTCTGAAGAAGGGTCTCGACCCGAAACATCACCTATACCTTCTTTCGATAGATGCTGCCTCACCCGCTGAGTTTCTTCAGCATTTTTTGTCTACCTCCCAACACTACAGTTGCGATCTGGTCTGCAGAGTAATCCCAGCACAAAACCTAATATATGCAGATGCTGAGATTCTGAAACAAATTCAGACAATGCAGGTCTGGCAGCATTTATGAAAAGAGACAATTGATGTTTCAGGTCAAAGATCCTTCATCAGAACCGATGAAAGAGTGAAAACAAGTAAGTATTCACAGGTCTTTCTGTTGTCATTTTAGATTTCCATCACGTTTTGAAACTTTGTAAGTACTTAATTCTGATGAAAACCCCACAGCGTTTATTTCTTCGGTATTTATTTTTATAATTATAATTACAAATTGTATAATTTACAATTTACAAATTGGATGGAAATATTTTCCCAGCGAGCAGCATTAGTGCAGACAAAAGAACCTGCAGATGCTCGAATTGAGCAAAACACAAAGTGCTGGAGGAACTCAGAGGGCCAGGCAGCATCTGTGAGCGAGAATGGACAGACAATGTCTTGGGTCAGAACCCTCCTTAAGACTGAGAATTGCTGCTGTATGGTGAGACGGCAAAAGTTCTCGGGATGAGACTGTAAATGAAGGTAAGGCAAGTGGGGCAATAAATTTGATGGTGGTGAATTAACTTATTGCCCATGAGGCGATCCATGTCCCAATAGGCTTTGGTCCTGAATTCAGTAGACAGGAGGGAACTCGTGACCACATAATTGTTTTAAAAATCCCATTGCGACGTTGATAATGTAATAAAACTTTGCAGTTCAAGACTGCATGCTGAGAGATTGGTTTGTGTGAGAACTTATGGCAGAATATACCAAGTCCAAGTTACTAAATCTAATATTTGCTTGAGAATGATCACATCTATGGATGTATCTGCTTAAAGTGTTGACAATCTCTGGTAACCACAGCACATCAGTGTAAATTCAATATGGACTTTTGGCAGGAAGGATAACGGGAGCTCTGATACTAACTCTGGTCACGTGAGTGTGGTTGTGGGAAAAGCAGCAATAACAGGAAACTCTTCCCCATCACCATGGGAACCATTCAACGCAAGCCTATTTTGCTTTGTACAGAAAAATACTCTAATTATCAAAAGTAAGGGCAAAAAGTATGTGAGGTTGGAACAAACACAGCGGATCAGAATAATGGTGATGGAGCACACTCCCGGCTGAAAGGAAATCATTGCTATAGAATATCATAGAAGAAAGACTAGTATAGAGCGTGGAAACAGGCCCTTTGGCCCACCGAGTCTGTGCGGACCAATGATCCCCGTACACTAGCACTATCCTACACACACTACGGACAATTTGCAATGTTACCGAAGCCAATTAACCAACAAACCTGCACGTCTTTGGTGTGTGGGAGGAAACCGGAGCGCTTGGAGAAAACCCACGCAGTCACAGGGAGAACATACAAACTCCATACAGACAGCACCCGTTTCCAGGATGGAACCCAGGTCTCTGGCACTGTAAGGCAGCAACTCTACCGCTGCACCTCAAGCTCAAGTTCAAGTTCAAGTGCGTTTATTGTCATGTGTCCCTGATAGGCCAATGAATTTCTTGCTTTGCTTCAGCACAACAGAACATAGTAGGCATTGACTACAAAACAGATCAGTGTGTCCTTGCCGCCCTTCAATCCGATCCAGCACTTGGAAGTCAGGTTGAAGATCTTCACACATCTGGTCAAGTATTTCCTCAAGAACCGAAAGGCTATCACAGCGGCGAAGACTTTCAAGGTTCACTTGAACGAAGAGTGGCATCTTGTCCTCAGACAGTTTTGTCAGCTTAACTTGCACAATGAGAAGGATGAGCAATCTGAGGAACACAGAGTGAATACTCGGAGAGGCGGCAGTGCGGTGAGGCGGCAGTGCGGTGAGGCGGCGCCGACTTTAACATCGGGAGCCCGGGAGCTCCAAACCGGCGCGGCCTTGTAGGCTTCGGCAGCCACGGTCTCCAACCAGGAAGCGGCCGTTCCAGGTGGCCCAGCCGCCGAGAGGACTCTCCCGACGCCGGGGCAAGACCACCCGGTGAGAACGACCAGGAACATCGGGCCTCCATAGAGGCAATTGCGGTGGCCTCAATAGGCCTGACTTTGGGGTGAACTTGGGGTGGGGACTGGACATTGTGCCTTCCTCCACAGTGGTATCCACTGTGGGGGGATGATTTTTTTGTCTAATGTAATCCTGTAAGTCTGTGTCCAAGATGGCTGCCGTGAAGAGAGAGTGGACGCTGGCGCGCTTTGGCTGCCGCTGCTCCCTCTTCACATTGTGTTTTTGATTTTCTGTTTTTGGATTGAATTCTGTTTTTAATTTGTGTCTCTGTGATGTCTTTATTACTTATTTTATTCTGATTATATGTTTTTATTCCTATTAATCTATGTAAGGTGTCCTTGAGATGTCTGAAAGGCGCCCATTAAATAAAATTTATTATTATTAGTACTACTGGCACTGATTCTGTGATTCAACAAAGGCTTATACATGTAGTAATTGAGCCTTATGCCACTCAATGCTTGTGCAAGAAATCCTTAAAAATATATATTGAAAAATGGTTAAGTAATTGAAACATTGAAATGAACACCGACACTTCTGCAGATATTTTGGTCATTTGATAGGACACTTGTCACAAAATGTTTAGTCAGATGTCGTGGTGAGAACTTTAAGAGCATATTCTGGCAAAGCTTGAAGAAGGTGGAGACAAATTGAATGCATGGTGCTTTATAAGGAGCGGAGCAAGCTGATTGTGTCAAGCTTATTAGAATGAGATTGATTAAATGAATTCAGCTTGGATTGGAAAACTATTTGCAATGTCTATTCAGCATAATCAGATCTTAACAGGCAATGTAACAATGAAATGATTAAAATTCATAAGACCTGTGTTTAAAACTGAAAGCCAGTTTATTATTTATTGAGTTTATGTCTGGAACATTAGTACAGTGGGGTACAGTGACAATTAAAATTGTGCCTGCAGGCACATTGTCAGTTAACAGGCAAGACCATCAATTATACACAAATTACCCATCAATTATACATGGTGGTGTTGCGGGAGAGTTGCGCCAGAGTCCTGGGTTCAATCCTGACTATGGCTTTCTGTACAGAGTTTGCATGTTCTCCCCCTGACCTGCATGGGTTTTCTCTGGGTGCTCCGGTTTCCTCCCACCCTCCAAAGAGTTGTAGGTTAATTGTAGTTAGTGGGTTATTAGTGCAGTTGTAGGGTAATTGGCTTCAGTGAAATTGTAAATTGTCCCTAGTGTGTAGGCTAGTATTAGTGTACGGGAGTCGCTGGTCGAAGGGCCTGCCACCGCGTTGTATCTCTAAACTAAACTAAACAGTGAAAAGCAAAAGTGACTGCACAAAAAACAAGACATTGGTGCTAAATATAATTGGAAAGCAATTAGATTTATGGCTTGCCCTTCGCATTGAATGCACAGGTAGACGAAGATGTATGTAATCTTGAGCAATGTAAGGTGTAGTTAAATGAATTGTCCATTGTACAGTTCAACAGCAAGTAAAATCTTTTAGTTATACAAAGGTGACTGATTGGCCACACATTCCAATGTACACTCCCTCCCACTGCTAAACACCATTAGAGCATCTGCAAATTATTCATCCCAGTATAGAAATGTTTCAAATATCTCACTGCATCACTGACATTCTCTACATAATCTACCCTGCATCCCCACACACAGGCCTACCCATTAATTCCTCAATTTACAGGCCCTCACAAATAATCCATCCCAGTACTCGAGCCAGCCATATGGGTCTCGACCCGAAACGTCACCCAGAGTTTGAAAGGTCTTGACCAGAAACGTCACTCTCCAGAAATGTTGCATGTCCCACTGAGTTACTCCAGCATTTTGTGTCTTTCTTCCATATAATCTCTCCCTTGTCCACACACAGTCCAAATAACGGACAACTTTATATGGCGCACTAACTTATGGCACAGGAGGCTGTTTGTTCCATCAAGTTCATGCCAGCATCAATCCCATTCTGCTTTTCCTTATCCCACCATGGCCCGGGAATTAAACTGGGGATGTCTAGGAGGAAAGGATGGAGGATTGGAGGAAGTTTCAGAGATTAAAGCAGATGGTCTAGAGAGGATTTAAGCACAAGTCTAAGCGAGGTGACTATGAAGTACCACCCTGTTTTCCACCAACTCATGTGTGAAAATTGACACATAGTTTAAAACTATGGGCCAGGTAAAGTGGTGAGTAGAACGATGATAAAAGAATTTACTAGCAGTTTGAGAAAAACAGCTGGAGAAATGCAAAATACCAACTCTTTGAAAATCTGTGGCTAAGGAAGCGATTTAATTGTCACTGTCTAATGTTACCGAATACGGATCCCTACAGCACCAGAGAGAAGAAATCTATTGACAAGATAGATAGTACAAAATGCTGGAGTAACTCAGCAGGACAGGCAGCAGCTCTGCAGAGTAGGAATGTGTGACGTTTCGGGTCGAGACCCCTCTTCAGATTGAAGCAGGGTCTCAACCCGAAACGTCACCCATTCCTTCTCTCCAGACTGAAGAAGGGTCTTGACCCGAAACTTCACCCATTCATTCTCTCCAGAGATGCTGCCTGTCCAGCCAAGTTACTCCAGCATTTGGTATCTATCTTCGGATTAAACCAGCACCTGCAGTTCCTTCCTACACAAATCTATTGACAATGTTGTCTGTGTTAATCAGAAGGCTCTAGGCTCTAGTAATGTCTTCTGTCATTGTGTCACTTTAGTAGATGATCAACAAAATTGTGTTTTAATATTATGCCTGTCAAAAACCAAACACCATTTCTGAAAAAAAGGAGCCATAATTCCTGGGGAGTAACCTCAATTTCAGGTTATGAAAATGTTAAAGAGAAATGTTAAAGAGATTCCAGTAAGGATGTCAAGGGTTTTGGGGAGAACACAGGAGAATGTGGTTGAGAGGGAAAGATAGATCATCCATGATTGAATGGTGGAGTAGACACGATGGGCTGAATGGCTTAATTCTGCTCCCATGACTTATGAATGTATGAAAATCAGATTTAGGACAGGACTATGCTGAATGGTCCAGTAATTGACCTGTCAATGCTGGCTGAAGATTAAGTTCTTCATTGTTGGGATGTTGTTGGGAACTAAACTGATTCTTGGCTTCATTGGTAAAAAGCATGATTGATTGAAGACCTTCCTCTCGACAAACATTATTTATTCCCTTTCTGGCATAGTGCTAGCTCCCAGTTTGAACTGTGGTAGAATTAAAAGGCCTTAAAATTATTTCATTTTGATAATTTTCACAATAATATTAATATTATTTTTTTATTGTTTTTACTTATACTGGCATTAGAGTGTATCATTGAACACACCCACACTTTAACCAGCATGTAAATAAGAGAGAGAACGGTCCATGGAGAAGTTCATCGGGAATATTGCATGCAAAGTGATTTTTCTATGAATGTTTGGATGCAGAAGACTTGGGTGGTGCAGCGGTGGAGCTACTGCCTTACAGTGCCAGAGACGCTGGTTCGATACTGACTGTGGGTGCTTGTCTGTACGGAGTTTGTACATCCTCCCCATGACCTGCGTGGGGTTTCTCTGAGATCTTCATTTTCCTCCCACACTCCAAAGACGTACAGGTTTGTAGGTTAATTGGCTTGGTATAATTGAAAATTGTCCCTAGTGTGTGTAGGATAGTGTTAGTGTGCGGAGATTGCTGGCCGGTGCGGACTCGGTGGGCCAAAGAGCCTGTTTCTGCGCTGTATCTCTAAACTAAACCAAACTAAGATGCTCCAGCAATCAGAGACTTTGCAGAGATAAAGAAAGGAGTTGGGTTGTGCTTAGCTTGGATGGAGGAATAAAGAACTCGTTTTTTTTGCAGAGATATGTGGGCGATAGATTTGAAGCAACATGTTTGTTCAACAAGTAATTTATACGTTGAATAATAGTTCAAATAAGCTATTTCAATACAGATCATCCACCCCAATACTGAAACACAACAAATAACCCCGCCAAGTACATCATCTCACTGCCATCATCATTGAATTATTTATCTATTCTCTGAATTATTGGCAAGGCCAATGAAGAACAAGGTCTACTGGCCACATCACAAGATCTAAGGAGACATCAAGGATTCAATTCTCTTTTGTCTTTAGTGCATCACATTTGGACAACTGATGAAAAGGATATTTGCAGATCAAGACATTGAATATGGAACAAATGTTGTGGGGCTGCAGAAATGTCTACCTTCCTGAATACTTCTGAGACCAGGACCACAGAGGGAAGGTATCTACAGGCACTGGAAAGTTACCACCATCACCCCCTCCATAAAATCCCCGTTTCACTGGAAGGATAAACTAATCAATGGCAGTGGTCTTTCCCAAGCCAACAATGGCTCTCCCACAATGAATCCCTATTAGCTTTGAGAACATTGAACCCATGCAGTAACAGCACACTGAAGCCCTGTGTAAGCAGCGGACAAAGTGCAGCGTCCCACCCATCTGATTCACCAGCCCCCTCCTGCCCAGCCTGTGGGTCCCACATCAGCCTCACCAGTCAGCATGAAGCCCAGAGTGCTGAAGTGGAGGCAAGTCATCTCGATCCCGAGCAGCAGCCTCTGAAAAATGTGCAGGTTTAAGTGTTCGACTCCTTCTCCAATTTATTTTTCATTTCCGATGAAGAAGTTTGCTGAAGATTTCACTGTGGCCAACAGCAGGCAGGAAAGTTGCAGGAGATAGGAATGGATTGGCCAGATGGGCAATAATCAAAAATGTAGTTCAGTCAGCGAAATGTGAGGGATTTGGACAGGGCAACAAAGTCAAGCAAACACTCAGTTAATGGTAGAGTGCTGAACAGTGTGCAAGCAAGATATTAGAAAGATGCGCGCTAATGATAAGACCAGGGCGAGGGCATAGAGTCATAGAGTGATACAGCGCGGAAACAGGCCCTTCGGCCCAACTTGCCCACACCTGCCAACATGTCCCATCTATACTAGCCCCACCTGCCTGCATTTGGTCCATATTCCTCCAAACCTGTCCTATCCATGCACCTGTCTAACTGTTTCTCAAATGTTAGGATAGTTCCTGCCTCAACTACCTCATCTGGCAGCTTGTTCCATACACCCACTACCCTTTGTGTGAAAAAGTTGTCCAGTCATTTTATAATTTTATACGTTTCTATTAGATCCCCCTCATCCTTCTAAATTCCAGTGAAGACAAGCCCACTCTTTCCAATCGTTCCTCATATGACAGTCCCGCCATCCCAGGGATTAACTTTGTAATCCTACGTTGCACTGCCTCAATAGCAAGGATGTCCTTCCTCAAATTAGGAGACCGATAACTGCACACAATACTCCAGATTACTCTTATACTCAAATCCTTTTGTTAATAAGGCTAACATGCCATTAGCTTTCTTCACTGCCTGCTGTACCTGCATGTTTACATTCCGGTCTCCCAGGTCTCGTTGCACTTCCCCTTTTCCTAATCTGACACCATTGATATATTAATCTGCCTCCTTGTTCTTGCTGCCAAAGTGGATAACCTCACATTTATATACAATATAATGCATCTGCCCTCACACTCAACCTGTCCAAGTCACCTTGCAACCTCCTAGCATCCTCTTCGCAGTTCATACTGCCACGCAGCTTTGTGTAATCTGCAAATTTGCTAGTGTTACTTTTAATCCCATCATCTAAATCATTAATATATATTGTAAATAGTTGCAGCCCCAGCACCGAGCCTTGCGGCATTCCACCCGCCACTGCCTGCCATTCTGTCAGGGACCCGTTTATTCCTACTCTTTGTTTCCTGTCTGCCAACCAATTCTCTATCCATGTCAATACCCTACCCCCAATACCACGTGCTCTAATTTTGCCCATTAACCTCCTGTGTGGGATCTTATCACAGGCTTTCTGAAAGTCCAGATACACTAGTGTCATCCATGCTAGGATCCTTTTCCAGTCGACCTTGGCCAGCTCCTCTCTTTTGCCTTCATAGTCCCTTTTGTTCAACATGCTACATTAACAGTTCTACACTTTAAGAATAAGGGGTAAGCCATTTAGAACGGAAATGAGGAAACACTTTTTCACACATATAGTTGTGAGTCTGTGGAATTCTCTGCCTCAGAGAATGTCTGTGGAATTCCCTGCGGTGGAGGCCGGTTCTCTGGATACTTTCAAGAGAGAGCTAGATAAGGCTCTTAAAGATAGTGGAGTCAGGAGATACGAGAAGGCAGAAACGGGGTACTGATTGGGGATGATCAGCCATGATCACATTGAATGACGGTGCTGGTGCGAAGGGCCGAATGGCCTACTCTTGCACCTATTGTCTATTGTCTACCATATCCACTGGCTCTCCTTCATCCATTTTACTTGTCACATCCTCAAAAAATTCCAGAGAAGGATTTCCCCTTCATAAATCCATGCTGACTTGGACCAATCCTTTTATTGCTATCCAAATACACTGTTATTACTTATTTAATAATTGACTCCAGCATCTTCCCCACCACCGATGTCAGGCTAACTGGTCTATAATTCCCTGTTTTATCTCTCGCTCCTTTCTTGAAAAGAGGGCTAACATTAGCTACCCTCCAATGCACAGGAACTGATCATGAATCTATAGGACATTGGAAAATGATCACCAATGCATCCCCGATTTCTAGAGCCACCTCCTTGAGTACTTACCCTGGGATGCAGACCATCCTATCCTGGGGATTTATCAGCCTTCAGTCTCATCAGTCTACCCAATACTATTTCTCGCCTAATGCAAATTTCTTTCAATTCCTCTGTCTCCCGAGATCCTCTGTCCTCTAGTACATCTGAAAGATTGTTTGTGTCTTCCTTAGTGAAGACAGAACCAACTCTTGTTCACCTCCTGTTCAACTCTTCTGCCATTTCCTTGTTCCCCATAATAATTTCACCTGTTTCTGCCTTCAATGGACCCACGTTTGTCTTTACTAATCTTTTTCTCTTAACATACCTAAAGAAGCTTTTACTATCTTTCTTTATATTCTTGGCCAGCTTACCATCGTACTTCATCTTTTTACCCCCTATTGCCCTTTTTGTTACCTTCTGTTGTCCTTTGGAAGTTTCCCAATCCTCTGGCTACTCTTTGCTATGTTATACACCCTTTCTTTTAGTTTTATTCCCTAACTTCCTTTTCAGCCACAATTGCCTCTTACTCCCCTTAGAATCTTTCTTCCTCTTTGGAATGAAATGATCCTGCATCTTCTGGATTATGCCCAGAAATTTCTGCCATTGCTGTTCCACTGTTGTCCCTGCTAGGATCCTTTTCCAGTCGACCTTGGCCAGCTCCTCTCTCATTCCTTCATATTCCCCTTTATTCAACACGCTACACTGACACTTCTGATTTAACCTTCTCCCTCTCAAATTGCAGATTTAAACTTATCATATTATGGTCACTACCTTGAGTTCCCTTATTAAATCTGGTTCATTAGACAACACTAAATCCAGAATTGCCTTCTCTCTGGTAGGCTCCAGTGCAAGCTGCTCTAAGAATCCATCTCGGAGGCATTCTACAAACTCTTTTTCTTGGGGTCCAGAATCAACCTGATTTTCCCAGTCTACCTGCATATTGAAATCTCCCATTACCTTTGTTACAATCCTCCTCCCCTTTTCCTTCTTTCTCCCTCCCCCCCCCCCCCCCCCCCCCCCCCCCCCCCCCCCCCCCCCATCAGTCTGAAGAAGGGTTTCGGCCCGAAACGTCGCCTATTTCCTTCGCTCCATAGATGCTGCTGCACCCGCTGAGTTTCCCCAGCAATTTTGTGTACCTTTGTTACATGCCAATTTTAACTCCTGCTGTAACTAGCATCCTATAACCATGCTACTGTTTGCAGGCCTGTAGATACCTTTACAATTCCTCAATTCTATCCACAGCCACTCTACATCATCAGTCACTATGTCACCCCTCGCAAGGGACTGAATTTCATCCCTTACCAACAGAGCTACCCCACCTTCCCTGCCCACCAGCCTGTAGTTTCTATAGGACATATAACCCTGAATATTCAGTTCCCAGTCCCGATCCTCCTGCAGCCATGTCTCTGTAATCCCCACAATATCATATCTACCAATCTCTGACTGAGCCTCAAGCTCATCCACTTTACTTCTTATACTTCGCACATTCATATATAATACTTTTAATCCATCACTCACCTCACCTTTCACATCGATTCCTATTTCACTTGGCCAAACTCTCCTATCCCTTTGTGAGCTTTCTGCCCTGTTAATTCTGGTATCTTTCTTAACTTTACCTATACTCTCTTTCCCTTTAACTCCATCCTTGTATTTCCAATATGTCTCCTCCCCCCCCCCCCCCCCCCCCCCCCCCCCCCCCCCCCACTATTTAGTTTAAACCCACCTGTGTAGCAGTGGCAAACCTGCCTGCCAGAATGCTGGCCCCCTGCCTGTTAAGGTGCAACCCATCCCTTTTGTACAATTCACCCTTACCCCAAAACAGATCCCAGTGGTCTAAGAATCTAAATCCCTGCCCCCTGCACCAGCTCCTCAGCCCCATATTCAGATCCTCTATCTCCCTGTTCCTGCCCTCACCAGCACGAGGAGCAGGAAGCAAACCGGAGATAACCACCCTGCAGGTCCTGCTGTTCAGCCTTCTTCTGAGCTCTCTAAAGTCATGCTGCAGAATTTCTTTCCGCTTCTTCCCGTTATTTGTGACGACATGCACGACCATTTCCGGCTGCTCACCTTCACCCATAAGTATGCCCTGCAATCGGTCCGTGATGTCCTGGATCCTGGCACCAGGGAGGCAACACACCATCCTTGACTCCCGCCTGTTGCTGCAGAAACCCCTGTCTGTACCTCTCACAATGGAGTCCCCAACTACCACGGCTCTGCCTGACGTTGGTCTCCTCGGTTTTGCTTCAGCGCCACGTTTTGACTTGCAGACCTGTCTGTCGCTCAGAATGGCAGTGTCTTCTGTCCCGACAGCTTCCAAGAGGGCAAACCTTTCAAGAGGTACATCCCCCTGGGGCCTCCTGAACTCCAAGCTTCTTTCCCTTCCTCATCGTCACCCACCTTCTCTCTTTCGGTATCTTTGCTGTAAGCGATCTCGCTGTAGTTCCTGTCCAGGAAACTCTGGTTTTCCTGAGGTCATCCAGTTGCCTCTCCAGTGCCCCAACACGGACCTTCAGGAGCTGAACCTGGACACACTTTCCACAGTTGTAGCAGCCAGAGGCACCTGCAGTGTCCCTGCCCTCCCACATCCTGCAAGCATCACACTCAATCAGCTTACCTGTCATTTCTTCACTGCATCTCACCCTCTCCAAATTTTGGCGTAGTCTCCTCACCTCAGCCTCCTCGCCGAAGACTCTCGAGCCAAAACCTCGCACTTTTCTCACAAGACTCTCGAGCCAAAGACTTGCACTTTTCTCACAAGGCACTTCCCTCGACAAGGCTGCTCCCCTGGAGCAAACCTTGATTATTTTAGCTTTGATTTCATCTTTCGTATCTCGTTGTGTTTTATGATCAATTTCCCTCCCGGGATAAGTAAAGTTCCATCGTATTGTATCGTAAGCCTGTTCCTCCATCGTCAAATACCACCATGTACTGAGCATTAGGCACCTCTCCTTGCCTACCCCATCCCTTCTTAATGGGACTTAGGTTCAGGGAACCAATCCATGACAAGCATCTCCACAATCTTTGGTGGTTATCTGTCTGGAAGTGCAGCTGCTGCCAGACAGGTTTATCTGATCCTACATTCATGATTCAGGAGGTTTCATGAGGTTCCAACATCTACACCCTTATTTAGTTTATGTTCAGAGTTAAGTTTAATTTAGAGATACAGCGTAGAAATAGGCCCTTCAGCCCACCTAGCCCATGCTAACCATAGATGAATCATTCACATACACATACTCATACACTTCATACACCTTAAGGGCAATTTTACCAAGGCCAATTAACCTAAGTAGACGATGGACTAATTTTGTTCATAACTTATGAACTTATGAACCTACAAACCTGTACATTTTTACAATATGGGGGAAAATCGGAGCACCTGGAGGAAACCCACATGGTTACAGGGAGAACATGCAAACTCTACAGGGACAGACCAAGTTTGTGCTTCGGACATATCTTATCAAAATAAGACACCGAGTGACTGTGACTGTTCTGCTGGCTGCCTCCTTCACCCGGCATCTTGTACAGAAGTTTAGACACCACACAACTTGGGCAATTGGATCGCTTGTATTAGCAGTAGACCTGTGGCTAGGCCACATATAAGTGCCTGATCTACCACTAGGTGTGATTACTTGGGGATCTTTTCAGTGCAAGAAAGCTTTGGAGTGAGTAGTTGAGAGGCACAGGCTGTTGGTCTGCCACTACACCAGTTAAATGAGGATATATCACATGGTTAGTCTGTCGCCACCACATCAGTCGCTAATCAGCTGCTGATCCATGGCTTGGCTAGACTACATGTGCCGGTTCCTTGGGGAGACAGTGTGGGGGACTGTCATTAGGGAGGGTAGACTGCTGATCCATGGCTTGGATGAATCCATTGATTCTCCCATTAAATGTGGACCCATCGCTAGACCAGAGAGGCCGATGATCAGTAGCCAGCTCCTCTCCTGTTGTGCTCCAATGAACTCACTGAGGACCTCACCACCACCTCCGTTTGGTTAGCGGATATAACAAACAAAGGAACTGATTCAAGGCTGTGCTCAAAGCCTCCATGAAAAGATGCAGCATCCCCAGTGCCTCCTGGCCGTCTCTGACCCTGTGAGCACTCAAAGTCGAGAAGGAGCATTTGGATGGCATTGAGAACCTCGAACCTGGGCATTGGCAACGCACAGGACCCTGCGTAAGCAGCAGAAGGAGTGCACCATCTCACAAACCACCCACCATTAGTTCCTTCAGATTCCTCCTGAACCAGGGGTGGAAGAGTGTAGGGAACACCTGCAGATGCTTGTTTAAATCGAAGGTAGACACAAAATGCTGGAGTAACTCAGCGGGACAGGCAGCATCTCTGGAGAGTAGGAATGGGTGACATTTCAGGTCGACTATACTTCTTACCACCCTGCTACCTGCAAAGACTCCCAATTCCTCTGTCTACGCCACATCTGCGCCCAAGATGAGGTGTTCCGTACTAGGATATCCGTGATGTCCTCATTCTTTAGGGAACTAGGGTTCCCCTTTTCCATAATTGATGAGGCTCTCACTCGTGTCTCCACGGTACCCCACAGCTCCGCTCTTGCTCCCCCTCCCCCTAGTAGCAACAGAGACAGTCCCCCTTGTCCTTATCTTCCACGCCATCAGCCATCGTATACAACAAATAATCCGTCGAAATTTTCACCACCTCCAATGGGATTCCACCACTAGTCACATTTTCCAATCTCGACCGCTTTCCGGCTTCTGCAGAGACTGTTCCCTCCGCAACTCCCTGGTTAACTCATCCCTTCCCACCCAAACCACCACCTCCCCTGGTACCTTCCCCTGCAACTGCAGAAGGTGCAACACTTGTCGCTATACCTCCTCACTCGACTCTGTCCAGGAACCCCAACAGTCCTTTCATGTTAGGCAGAGGTTCACTTGCACCTCCTCCAACCTCATCTACTGTATCTGTTGTTCAAGATGTGGGCTCTTATACATCGGCGACACCAAACGCAGACTGGGCGATCGTTTCACGCAACACCTTCGTTCAGGCCGCCTGAACTCACCTATCTACCTACCTGGAGTATCGTGTGCAGTTTTGGTCTTCTAATTTGAGGAAGGACATTCTTGCTATTGAGGAAGTGCAGCATAGGTTCACGAGGTTAATCCCGGGATGGCGGGACTGTCATACGATGAAAGAATGGAGCGACTGGGCTTGTATTCACTGGAATTTAGGATGAGAGGGGATCTTATAGAAACATATAAAATTATTAAGGGATTTGACACGCTAGATGCAGGAAACATGTTCGGATGTTAGGGGAGTTCAGAACTAGGGGCCACAGTTTAAGAATAAGGGGTAGCCCATTTAGAACTGAGTTGAGGAAATACTTTTTCACACAGAGAGTTGTGAATTTGCGGAATTCTCTGCCTCAGAAGGCAGTGGAGGCCGATTCACTGGATGCATTAAAAAAAGTTAGATAGACCTCTTCGAGCTAGCGGAATCAAGAGATATGGGGAGAAGGCAGGGACGGGGTACTGATTGCGAATGATCAGCCATGATCACATTGAATGGTGGTGCTGGCTCGAAGAGCCGAATGGCCTACTGCACTTGTTGTCTATGTATCTATGTATCTACTGTATGTACCTGATCTCCAGGCTGCTGGACACTTTAATTCTCCTTCTCATTCCGCCACAGAACTTTCGGTCCTAGGTCTCCTCCATTGTCAGAGTAAGGTTAAACGCAAATTGGAGGAACAGCATCTCATATTTTGTTTGGGCAGCTTACAGCTCAGTGGTATGAATATTGATTTCTCTCACTTCTGGTAGCCCCGGCATTCCCTCTCTCTCTATCCCTCCCCCACCCAAGTCGCACCAGCTTCTCATTTTCACCCAACAAACAGCTAACAATGGCCTGTTTCCATTATTATCATTACTTTTTTGCACATCTTTCATTCATTGTTCTTTAACTCTCGTTTTTACTTGTGTAGGAAAGAACTGCAGATGCTGGTTTAAATCGCAGGTTGACATAAAATGCTGGAGTAACTCAGCGGGACAGGCAGCATCTCTGCAGAGAAGGAATGGATGACGTTTCGGGTAGAGACCCTTCTTCAGACTGACTATATCATATGAAAAATTATTTTTAAATGTTAATATCAATTCGCCTGTCAGTGCACTTGCAGTTAATAAGCACTCGTGCACCGAAGTGTGTATACTTGTGGCATAGGTAGTGTACAAATGGGCTTCTGAACAATGTTGGTTTCCTCTCGGATGTTTTAATTTTCCTCTACTTTTTTTTTGCAGCTTAGTCTGAACCAGGGCTGTTGAAAAATGATCTTCCTCTTGCGAAATAGTGGTTTTAAACTGATGAATTAAGCCATTGCAAAAACAGCAACCAGCTGGACTGGTCTCACTGGTCTGCTTCGGAATTCACTCCAGAAGGTTGGGCATTTTGCTGCTGATCTTTAACTGAGGGGCGCAGCAGCACCTGACATTCGTTATTAACAAGGTATCCAGAATCGGACATGCAGGCTCGGATGTCAGGTTTTGCAGCTCAATGGAGTTGACTGGATTCTTTCCCGACCAGGAAACAAAAATACCGTGTAAGATATGATCCAAGAGTGAACCAAATTGTAAATGTAAAGATGAAATATCTTTCTAATTCTCTCATCCTAACACTGGTTGCTTGGGCAACTGCACAAGCTTTGGCCAGTTCTAACGGCGGTGGTTCAGTGGGATCTTCCCGTTTCTGTACAATGTCTTTAAACAAGTCACATTCCCATTGGGAGCTCTAGAAGATGTGAAGATTATGCCTCTGTCTCACCCACTCCCAGATCTCTCATATCCCCCTCACCCACTCCCAGGTCTCTTATTCCCCCCCACCCCCCACCCACAGAATGAGAGCATGGACTTTGAACATGGCGCCAAAACACATCGCATGTGGCTCAGTAGATTATTCCCGTACACTTGCTAAACGGGGATCGGGGGTCTGGCGATACTCTACTGGACTGTTTGTAAGGATAATAATTTCACTGTGTTAACAATTAACATATGTGACAAGAAAAAGCACTATTGATTATTGACTCCCAGGACTCTGATCCCCCTCTCATCCCCCACCCCACACCTCCCACTCCCAGATATCTTCCCCCCCCCCCCCCTCACCACCCCCACCCCCACCCCATCCCAGGTCTCTGATCTCCCCCCTCACTCCCTGTCCCTCAGTCTCTGATCTCCCCCTCACTCACTCACTCACTCACTCACTCACTCACTCACTCACTCACTCACTCACTCACTCACAGGGCCACTGACCCCCATCTCTCCCACCAACACCACCTCTGATCTCCCACTCGCCCATTCCCAGCATCACTGGTCTGTTTTATGTCCACTCCTGGGGATTCTGACTTCTCTCTCACCCATCCCTGTTGCCTCAGGTCTCTCTCCCACTCATTCCTAGAAACTCTGATCTTCCACTCACCCTCTGCTGGGACTTGGTCTCCCTCTCACCGGGGTCTCTGATCTCTTCCTTGCTCATCCCTCTTATCTCTGGTCTCTTTGTGCTTGCTGCTTTCTCGCCTATTCCGTGGCCCCAGACTCCCCCATGCTTGAGAAAGACCCACAAACCGATGCTGCCACAACCGTTGTTACTGAGATAATTCCCCGTACTTCTGTTTAAACCGTATCATTTAAATGTCCTGAATATTTTCAAATGCCTTTATGTTTACTCCTCGGAAACAATGTGCCAACAATTATCTTTTGAAAATTACTGACCTGAATAAATACTTTTCCATGATTTTCTTGGTCTTTTCCCAGTTGCAGCCACAACTTATGAAGTTCTTGTTGCAACTTAGACATAGTTGATCCATTGATAATGTTTAGTATTATTCTAGTATTATTTATATTATATTATTTTAGTATTATTTATATTATTTTGGCTTTGGACCCTCGGCATGTGAAAGCACCTTCTCCACAATTACTTGAAGAAGTATTTTGCCCTTCAAAGTCTTCACCCATCATCATGCCTTCCTTAAAGTGAACCATCCTGTGTAGGTTTTCCTGGTGCTTCCAATTCCAGAATCAACCTTTTCATTTTTTTGGTCATTTTCTCTCTTTACCTGCCTTGCAATGAGGAAATCAAATCTTGCTCATGCCCCTGGGATGATCGTGACAATAACCCAAAATGAAAATCACTCCGTTTATCTGTTCTGCAGAAAGGCTTCAGCTTGAAACATCTGCTCTGTTTCTCTTACCAGAGGCGCTGACTGACCTGCTGAAAGTTTCCAGCCTCTCTATTTTTATTTCTGCATTTGAGACATTTCAGACCTCAGATGTTATTTATATTTGTTCTTGCATTTCAGATCGATTCTTCGAGTAGATGCAGGCTGTGGAAGCCCAAGCGTTTTGCTTGCATTTTTTTTAATCCTTGTTCATTAGTTGACACATTGATTGATTTGTGAATCTGTACCTCCGTCAACATACAATGGAAAGCTAAGCGAACAGAGTTATGTATACGAGCTACTGCATACTGTGTCCACAATCTAATCGAATGCACAGCTCCTGGAATCTAATGATGTACAGTCTATCTATTCCAATGTTAATAAACCCAAGTGAAAGATTTTGACTTCACCGATAAACCAAACTCTGGAAGACTATGGAAAAACTGATCAGTAAGGAAGTGAAGAAGGAATGCTCGCCTTTACATATTGGGACACAATATATAATAGTTGGGGCTTTATGTTGAACCTTACAAGGTATTTGTGAGTCCACACTTGCTGCATTGGGAGGATGGGATTGTGTTGGAGAGAGTGCAGAGGAGATTCACCAGGGTGTTTCCTGGATTGGAGGACTTTAGTTACAGGGAGAGATTGGATAGGCTGGGCTTGTTGTCCCTGGAGTGGAGGAGGCTTGAGGGTGACCCAATAGAAATATAAAATACTTTGAATATTATAAATATGAGAGTCAAAATCATTTCCCCATGATAAGGGTATCTAAAACAAGACTATGTAGGTTAAGGTGAGAGGAAGGAGATGTAAAGGGAATCTGAGGGTACATTTCTTACTCAGAAAGTGGTTGATGTTTGCAATTCAGAGGAGGTGGTGAATCAAGTATAATCACCATGTTTATGAAGTGTTTTGATGGACACTTAATTAGACAAGGCACAGAAGTAAACAAACCTAATGCATGTTATTGGGATTAGTGTAGATGGACAAAAAGGCCAGGATATGGACGTGGTGGGCCGAAAGGCCAGTTTCAGTCCATGATTATGATCTCCTTCTGTTTGTTTCTTAAGCAGAAGCTCAAGTGTTGGACTGGAGAAAGGTGTGATGCCTCCAGTCCCCTGCGTGGAGAAAGGTATTTCAAACTGCCTGGGCAACCTCTTGTTACTACCCACAGGGCAGAAGAAAGCTGGGTACCTATAGATCTTTATTACATCACAGAGTCGTACAGAGTAGAAACATGCCCTTTGGGCAAACTGCACCTGTCAGCCCCCAAACAGCCATTTACACCAATCCTAAGCTGATCCCATTGTATTCTCCCAATGGTCCTATCAGCTTCCCAGGTTTGACCTCCACCTACGCATAAGGACAATTTAAGATAATCAATTAATTTGCCTATCTGCATGTTCCTGAGATGTGGGAGAAAACTGGAGCACTGATAGGAATCCATTGCAGTCACCTGGAGAAGGTGTAAACTCCACATAGACAGTACTGGCGATCTGGCCCAAACCTGGGTTCCTGGAGCTCTGATATGCAAGTTGTGCACTGTGCTACCACAGACCTGGGCAAGCCATATGTTGGTTCAGCAAAATGAAAGCATAAAGGGAATGAATGCACAGTTTGCGACACATTCAGGCTTGGCTCAACACTGGTCAGATTCAATCTCACTCAAACTCACAAAGGCAGAGAATGTAGAGGGACAATGCACGGGGATGAAGGAGGCATGAGGAATCTTTTGGATGAGAGGCTGTGTCAATGGTCATTCTGCCCCATTGGCTGGATGTAAAAGATCCTTAGGCGCTACTCAAGGAATAGTGGGGAGTTCTCAAAGCTGTGTTGCACAAAACCCTTCCCTCAACCACATCATTGGACCAGATCCTCAGCTCATTGTCACACTGCTGCCAGTGGGATTTCTCTGTGCATTCTTTGCCTCATTTCCTACGGTTACTAAACAATAAGTAGTTTATTGGTCGTGATATATTTTGCGACCGGCTGAGTTGGCACTAAGCTCAAACGAATAGACGTTCCTTCTTTAATTGAGTGGATGACCCAGATATCTGTGCGTACGGAGCTAAGGATGAGACCCACCCAACATCCGCAATGGGATTTTTGACACTTGCCTCTGATATATTGCAACAAACCGAGGTTCCAAAAGAGCCTTGCAATGACATTGTGGAATATTAACCTCTTCGTGAACCCTTTTCCTGCTTCCTTGGCAAAGAAATTCCTTTGAGTTTTGGTGCCGTTGTCAATAGTAATACCAGCCCTGCAATGCTCAATTAACTAATGGAGGCACTCCACCCCTTCCATCCTCCTGCACCATTCCCATAGACCCTGTAGCCTTCTATGCCCCCCCCCCCCCCCCCAGTATTTATCTTTGAATGTTAATATTAAATTAGCCTCTGCCCTCATTCAGACGGCACATTCCAAATCATAGCAACTAACTGAATGGAAGATTTTTTCTTTGTGATTCTTTTATTGACTTAAATTTCTGTCTATGCATTGCTGGCTCCACTCACTTTGTAAATACTTCTTCCGCTATCTAAATTGTTGAGGGCTTTAGAACTCACTTATCAAATCCTTACTCTAAGAACAAATACAGAATTCTCCAGTCTCCCCACAGATGAAGTCTCTGACACCAGTAAATCTCTGCATCCTCTTCATTCTCAATTTATCCCCAAAGATGTGAAATACACACTCCTGGCTCTTTCCTTAAAACAAAGTCAATATTGTATCCTTCACATTCTTCTTACAGTAATGCATTTCTTCACACTTCACTGTGTTAAATATTTTATGCCTCGTGTCTGCCTCTTTCACTGATCCACATGCTCTCTTGCGATGTGTTGCTATAATCCGCAATGCTTGTGAATTTTTAAAGATTTGTGTCAAATGATCCCCTGTTTACTCTGGCCGAGGCTATTACAAGATATCAAAACACTACTGGTGCTAACATTGAACCCTGGGGCGCACTGTTGTATAAATCTTCCCAGTTTAATAACACCGAACCATTTTATCTCTACTGTAACTGCTTATTTAATAACAAGGCTCCTATTTTCATATTTTGTAAACAGCCTTTTAAATTCTAAATAGACGGCAATTATATTACCTATTACATTCGAACACAATCAATTTCAATAAAATGTGCTATCTGTGTGATTTTTATTTATTCACCCACAGATTTTGAAATACCAGGTAATTTTTCCTGGAGATGAACTGTCTGTGGGTTTCTCCATGTGTGGCTGATGATGCCATTGCCAGAGCCATTCCCACCCCATTTAAAGTCAGATGTATGACCTCCCAGCTTCAGAGTGAAGATTGATTACCGCACTTCTTCATTAGAATTCCACAGGCAAGTGCATTCATCTCGCTCTCTCTCACACACACGCAAACAAATACACAAGGCACATTCTCAAATATCCACAATTACACACACACTCGCAAATACACACAGATTCACGCTTGTACATACACACTCACTCCTACACACATACAGAGACACCACCCACCCACTCTTGTATAACACAGAGAGACAGATATTCACAGATGTGCATACACACACACACACGCACACACACACGCACACACACACACACACACATGCACACACACACACACACACACACACGCACGCACACGCACACACACGCGCACACACACACACACACACACACACACACACACACACACACACACATTGGAGGTTGTCTCTGAAACTGATGTGCTACAATGCTGAGAACGATATCCTGCACCCTGTCTCTTCCCCTATGCTCTACCTATTGTACTTGCGTTTGGCCTGATTGTATTATGTATAGTATTATCACTTGAGTGGATAGCAGACAAAACAAAGCGTTTCACTGTACCTCGGTACACGTGACAACCATAAGCCTAAACATACATTCACATGTTCATGCACTCACACACACACGGATGTATTAACTTATAGATGTTGCCATTGATCAATGCTGATCATTGGTACTAATTTGACTATTTTTATGAAAGATTGACACAAAATGCTGGGGTAACTCAGCGGGCCAGGCAGCATCTCTGGAGAAAATGGATAGGTGACGTTTTGGGTCGGGACCCTTCTTCGGGCGCTTATTATTTCCTGTTTTCTGTTTTGGGAAGGGGGTGCTGTTACTGACTATGATGTGCACCGATGTTACACAACGAGCAGCCGGTAGCTACATTGTCAGGGTCGCGATTGGAGCCCCCCGACCACCCAGCACCGGCAGGGGTGACAGGTGCCAGTATTACCAGCGGGTGGGTTATTCTGCACGACCGCAGTACGCTGCTTTAGTTCAATTAGCGAGGCTCCCTTACATGTTTTGTTGGTCTCTATTTCCTCTGTCCACCTGTCTACTGCTGGACTATGCAAAGAAAATGGTGGAGGCAGGTCAGAACGGACACGTTTACTGTTTCCCCGTCTGGTCCATGTAGACATATAAACCCACCAGTGAACACAATAATCCGGTTCTTTGTTACTGAAAAATATTTCCAGAGTGTATTGTTTTATTGCATATTCCCAATACCTGTTCTATTATATCTTTGCATCACATGCTGGTACATCGATAGGACCAAGGTTTCTCGGGGGATTCTGTACAGACCGTTAAATTGATATAAAATCTTCCATCTCACACACTGCCCTGTTGCCCAATTTGTAAATCCCGAAGTTTAGTGCAATATCTGTATGGTCAAACAATTGACAGTCAAATAAAAATTAAGCAAATTAACGTCAATTTTTCATCCAGAGTCTTAATGCATCTGAACGCAATTCACACTTCATAACAAATCTTTCATTTTCCCGTGTAAAAATTAAGATGGTATTTGTAAACATGCCCTACTAAGTGAGAATTGTGTTCAGATTATGTCAGGAATAAAGTTATTTTCATTCCATGGTTTATATTCCCACGAGAAACCGGGGATATTAGAAATCTTCCCACCTTCCCCGCCCCCGATATACAGCAATATATATTGGGAACGGGTTTCAAATCAGGAAATTAATCTCCCCCCCCCCCCCCCCCCCCAAAAAAAGATTATTTGATACAAACAAAACATAGATGAGCGAATGCAATTTCGAGAGGACCAGAGGAGCGAAACGAGAGATAAATGAAAGACGAGGTTGCAAATAATGATATTTAAGAAGGAACTGCAGATGCTGGAAAATCGAAGGTACACAAAAATGCTGGAGAAACTCAGCGGGTGCAGCAGCATCGATGGAGCGAAGGAAATAGGCAACGTTTCGGCACGAAACGTTGCCTATTTCCTTCGCTCCATCGATGCTGCTGCACCCGCTGAGTTTCTCCAGCATTTTTGTGTACCTGCAAATAATGGCACAGAGAAACTGAGTGTTCAGTTTCTGGATCAGTGGATAACGTCCCGTAAGAATTAGCAGCAAGATTAACAGCGAATCTCCCTCCCAGTGTAGGGATGAACTGCAAATGCTGGTTTACACCGAAGATAGACACAAAATGCTGGAGTAGCTCAGCGGGATAGGCAGCATCTCGAGAGAAAAAGAATCAGGGGTCGAGACCCTTCTTCAGACCGAATCTCGTAGCTCAGGCAGGCATTTCAATAAACCATTTCAAGCCAACTATGCAGTCAAACGCCACCATGATTTATTGCATTTTTAAATCGTAAAACTGTTGTTGCCGTGCTGCATGCATGGAGCGAAGTGAACACACTCAGCGATGTATGTGTGCGTGTGACTGACTATAAACACCTGCCTCTGTGCGCTGCAGATAAGGCAGCCTCGCTCACTGGAGAAGCGTTGTGGAATGTCAGTCAGTGCCTGCCCAGACTTTCTGTAGAAGCCGCGCACCCGTGCCTGCCTGCCTGGCCTCTGAGCCTGAGCCTGAGCCTGACACCCGCGGCCAAAGCCAGCTCCAAACCCAGCCCAGTGCCCCTGGGGTTGAGGCAGACGCGACGCAGAATTTCCTCTCTTCTCCTTGTCGCCTTGGCGCTGGGTTCATGCCCCAGTAATCCCGGGGTCAGTTCACGGCGCGGCACCACATCTGCTACGTCGTAGCGTTCAGTCCAGTCTCCCCAGACAGTCTTTTACATCGAGTCCATGTGCGGCTAAAGCGCATAATCCCCTGTCCCACAGTGACAGACTAGCTCGTGTGTTCTCCCCCCACCCCACCCCCACACCCCACACACCACCACCACCACCACCACCACCACCACCACCACCACCACCACCACTGCTGATCCCGGGCTCCCTTCCTTCTCCATATCCCTGAGCCTTCCTCCTCTCGCTGGTGAATTCAACAGCCCTCTCTTGCCCCGGGTCATTCTGCCCGCGGTATTACTGCTCACTAATATAAAATATGATTTATTTTAAATGGTTACTGGGTCCAACTGGCAAGCATGCTCAAAGTAATTAAATCCAATCGAGTCAAACACACTGTGTGTGAGGGAGGGAAGTGTGTGAGAGAGAGAGAGAGAGAGAGAGATAGTAGACACAGAGAGAGAGAGAGATATGGAGGAGAGAGAGGCAGAGGGAGAGAGAGGAGAGACACAGAGAGTGTGTGAGAGAGAGGGGGGGAAGAGTCTCTGTGTGTGTGTGAGAGAGAGAGAGAGAGGACAGAGATAGAGATGGAGGAGAGAGAGGCAGAGAGAGAGGGGGGATAGACACAGAGAGTATGAGAGAGAGAGAGTGGGAAATAATGTGTGTGTGAGAGAGAGAGTAGACAGACAGAGAGAGACGGAGGAGAGAGAGAGGGAGAGACAGAGAGAGAGTGAGAGAGAGAGAGAGAAAGAGAGAGAGAGGGTGAGTGGGAGAGGGAGATTTGGAAATAGGCAGTGTTCATTCGCCACCATTAGCGGCTGCTGACAATCGGATCCGCTGCAGGAGTGTTCTGTACCGGGAGACAGCAAGCCGAACAAGACAGAATCACCGCGCACCAAGTTCACCTGAGCATCCTTCGTTGCCACCAGCGCTCCGCCACACATGCTCCACCGCCTCTCTCCATCAGAGGCTGCGAGCTGCTCGCTGGCGCACGGCGAAGCTCACCACAACCCGAGCCCCGCGGTCAGAAATCTCAGCAAACCCCCCCCCGGGCTCTTACATCGGACAGCCCTCCAGGGCTCCCCCCCTTCCCTCGGGGTAACGCGGGGAGCCGGCCTATGTATCACCGTCGCCAGTCATCAACAAAAGCAATAAATGCAAAACTCACCTTGCACGCTTGTTCCTTTTTCTTCTGCGAGCAGGGTTTCAATCCCCAGACTTGCTCCTTCTGGCTGGGTTTCCTTTGTGCGTATGTTTGTAGTGTGTGTGTGTGTGTTTGCGGTGTGTGTGTGTGTGTGTTTGTGGAGTATGTGTGTGTTTGTGGTGTCTGTGTGTGTGTTTGCGGTGTGTGTGTGTGTATGTGTGTGTTTGTGGAGTATGTGTGTGTTTGTGGTGTCTGTGTGTGTGTTTGCGGTGTGTGTGTGTGTGTTGGTGCGGGCTACGGATGCAGGATAATCCTATCTCCAGGGAAGTCTCCGGGATCTCCCCACAGCAGCTCTGACAGCCCTCGTTCCCGCTCTGCCGCGGAATTTCTTCGGCTCCAGCGACGGGACAGATAGTCTGGGAGCCTGCCTGCGTCCTGCTCTGGGTATGTGTCTGCTGTGCCTGGTGAACGCACGGATGACACCATTAAAGCAGCGTGCGCGCTGCCTGCGATTGACACGAACCAACCCCTCTCTCCCCCGCTGACATCACCCACGCCTCCCGATTCCCCGGTGAATCCCTCGTCCTAAAATACCGTGCACACATCGCCAGCCGCCGGCTCCCTCCCACACTCACCCCCTTCTCCACACTCCTTAATACATCATCCGATAATTTTTTGCACCTCTATTTTTGGTTTCCTGATTATCTCTGCACATAATATGCACCTTTGATTAGCGCCTCTATGTTGCAAAGGGCGCTACCATATCTCTCTCTCTCTCATTCACACACACACACACACACAGATGAAAGAGATCAGATAGAGTAACAGAGATAAGGCACACACGTAGATGGAGTGGGAGAACAGAGACGTGGAGAGAGACAAGGGAGAGATAGGGAGAGGACACTCAGATAAGGAGAGAGGAATGAGAGGGGAGATTCACAGAAAGAGAGAGGCAAACAGAGAGACGAGGGGAGAGAGAGGATACACACGCACACGGGTGAAGAAAGAGAGAACACAGAACGAGAGAGATAAGACGCATACACAAATGGGGGGGGGGGAGAAAAGGGAGAGGGGGAAGACAATCTCAGAAAGACAGAGGGACCAGAGACAGAGAGGGAGAGAGAGGGTGCGCGCACACACACACACACATGAAGAAAGAGGGAACAGAGAGAGACGGGGAGGGGGACACAGTCAGATAAACAGAGACGACACACAGATGGAGAAAGAAGAGCGAGGGGAGAAGACGCACAGAAAGACGAACATTGAGAGAGAGGGGGGAGAGAAAGGACACAAATATCCACATACATAAAACAGAGAAAAGGAGAGAGATAGAGCGACCATCGTGTGGAGTAAAATGCTGTTTAAATAGCTGGTGAATGTTATACAAAAAATACTTTGCTACAAACTGGGAATAAAATGGATTAATTTTGCCCCAGGATTTGTAAGACGGGTGTTGAGGGTGGATATGGGGCTCCGTCGGTTAGATTTCTCCCCCTGCCCACAACCCGGACCGTGTCAATATGAAGTGGGAGCTGGTTACAGACGCCGAGAGCTTCGATCAGGATCATCGAAGGGTGGGATTTGGGAAGAGGGGAAGCGAAGCTGGGCGACAGGGGAGAGATCGGGTTGTATCCGGCGCTGGAAGTGTGAGACGACAGGGAGAACGAGGTACATTTCAGGTCAATAACCAAGCCTGCAGTTGCAGGCGCATCGCGCTCAATGGAAGCAGACGCGAAGGATGGTTGCAGAGGGGAAATTTAAAAAAAGGAAACGAACGGGAAATAATCTTAAAAAGATCAATTCATTGACATTATTAGCGTTCCCCTGTGGATGATTTATGGGAGCGAGTCTCCAGAGTTTCAAGCCTTCCCGATGTGAGTTGAGAGGTTGAGAGAGAGCCATTGAAAAGACCTCCTCGCCATTCATTCCACGTTTCCTGAGCTGCGTTTAATTCTCTTTCACGGTGGAAATGCAGCAATTTCTTTGGTGGCAAATCCCATTGGAGCGAGACTGTTGATGTGGAAGATAGACACACAAAGCAGGAGTAACTCAGCGGGACAGGCAGCATCTCAGGAGAGAAGGAATGGATGACATTTCGGGTCCGGCAATACTTGGAGTCGCCGCGAACCCCTCCCTCCTCACTTGACATCCTATAATCTTTACCTAATTTAAAAATAGTCTCCAATTAACGTCTGGCCCAAGTGATAGACAGACTAACAAATAGACACCGGGCGACAGACGCCTCGATCTATAGGGTGGTTAACTGGATGGATGGTGGGGCTGGGTGGATAAAGGATAACTAACGAGAAATAAGCATTCCGTGACATTATTAAAGATATACACATATATTTGCCTTACATGAATCGGTAATGGATCTTTCTACCTTCGGAATTCGAGGATCATAAGTCATAAGGTCATAAGTGATAGAAGCAGAATTAGACCATTCGGCCCATCAAGTCTACTCCGCCATTCAATCATGACTGAACTCTCTCTCACTCCTAACCCCGTTCTCCTGCCTTCTCCCCATAACCCCTTAACAACCGTATTAATATGGTTGGTGAATAAGCAAGCCATGGGTGGTGAAACAAGAGATCTTTATTAACACAGTGTCCCACTTATTTGTTCACTGGTAGTCTCTGGTGAGTCTCCTTCATGGTCGCGTGGAGTTCCCGCATTCTGGGAACTAGTCGCGGCCTCAGTATGGTCACCGCAAATTTTTCAACATGTTGTAGTGGGGTTGCCATGTAGTTATAGGTAGCCGAGGTAGAAGTAGGTAGTTTTAGTTAATCGCCTTTGCTGACTCATTGGCTCATTGGGTACGTTTTCAGAACCAAGGATAACCGACCGGTAATGTTAAATGTCCGCCGAACTTCACAGCCGTGTATCTCTGGTTTATTAAAAGTTGTCTGGCTTCTTAAAAGTGTCTCCACTCCTTCTCCCCCCTTCTCTCCCCCCCCCCCCCCCCCCCCCCCCCCCCCTTCTCCCCCCGTTCTCCCCCACCCCCTCTCTTTTAAAGGACTTACCGTACACTGTGCTAACCGTGTTTTCTTCCTGTTCATCGCGGTGTGTATCTGTATCTGAAAAAATCGCCTAAGTGGGACAGGCCCATACAAACAGCACCTGTAGTCAGGATCGAACCAGGTCCCTGGTTTTGTAAGGTAGCAACTCTACCGTTGCCCCTAAGTCCGTACATTCTTTGTCCATTTATTTTCCGTATTGGTATATGAACCATAATTATTCACATACTTACTTTCATACACGAATACACTGCAGATACATGTATTATTCTACACATTATGTAATTTTATACACAAGTATTTGATGGCAGACTTACTACAACAATTTTCATTTATGCCAGATTACTACTGCATCAGAACACCTCAAAGTGCTTCACAGATGTTTCATGTAAAAGCTGGTGCTGAGGCACATCAGGAGACATCATATGCGTTACATGCATATAAATAATGCATATGAATGTGTATGCACAATTACTTAATAATTAAATAAATGCTCACAAATACAGGCATATTTCATCATCACTCTTCTTAATAATTTCTATACCCTCACACCTCCTTACGATATAAGCCATTTGGCCCATTGAGTTCCACGCCCTCGGAACCTTTTCACACATATCCGTTGACGCTCATAGATTCTCCTCCCTCCCATCCACCAATTTACAGTAGCCAACTTCCTTCAGTACTGAAGAATTAAACTTCTTCTTCTTCTTCTCCTTGCATATGGCGTTCACAGGCTAAAGTTGTAGGACAACTTGTTCAATGTGATCCTATTTGATTGTGCATGTTCGCCATGTGGGTTTCTCCAGGATTATCTGGTTTCCTCCCGAATCCCAGAGACATTTTGGTTTGCAGGCTACTTGGACACTGTAAATTACTTCAGGTGTGTAGTGAATGGTAGAATCTGTTGCTGGGAATGTGGGGAGAATAGTAAGATTAAACGAGAACTTACCAGTTTGAAGTTTGATCTTTATTTTATGAGGAGTTACGATGAGGGATTACGTGAAGACCCCGCCAGCACACATGCGCGACATTCTTCAAAGCAGCGGTGTGGAATCACAGAAACACAGTAATTGAAATAAACATAGTAAAGATAAGAAGAACTAGGATACCAGTTGACCTTTATAATTGAGGGTGGGAGCGGAGGGCACATAATCCCTCATCGTAACTCCTCATAAAATAAAGATCAAACTTCAAACTGGTAAGTTCTCGTTTAATCTTACTATTTTACTTCGGAGTCACATGAGTGACTATGTGAAGATTTTAAAGCTCTGTGATTTCAAACCGTGTAACAGTCCATTCTTCACTCACTGCCGAAGTCATCCAAGGGAGGAAGTGTGTTATCGTAATCAAACATGAATCCGTTTTTTAAAAAACAATAATAATATTTATTTTAAACAAAGAAAAATAACGCTCCCCCGGGCTTAAATTATATATTTGCAGAATTTTAAATCCTTTCTGCAAATAATACAGGTTTAGCAATCGGGTTATTATAGAACGTTTGGAACGTTCTTTCCATGGACCACCCCGCTGTTGCTAGGATATAGTCCAATGGCATGTCCATATTCCTAGCCGCCGATGTAGCTGCTGCCCTGGTGGAGTGAGATGTAAAAATGTCAGTATCCACCCCAGCAGCTCCCAATACCTGTCTGAGTCATCTAGAGATGGTTTGTACCGACACCTGACCATGTGGCTTTTTGTAGCTGATCCATAGTGCCTTTTCTCTCCCTCGGGATTCTTTGGTTGTGTTGAGATATTGCAGCAAATGTGACATGACACATAAAGGGGGGTCAGGTGGGTACGCCCGGAATTCCATAGTTAGTCCTGAAGTTCCCGGTCTGCTCTGCTTAATCAGCTCCCAGATAGTAAATATAACTTGGTCAGCTGATATGACCATGTTGTCCAGTCTGAGAAGGTGTAGCGACTGGACCCTTTGGGCTGAGACTAAAGCCATCAGCATTACCGTTTTCAGGGTGAGCTGTTCCAGAGTCAGGGATCTGGCTGGTGACCATCCCCTTAGAAATGACAGGACGACACTGACGTCCCAGATCTGGGTGTACCTTGGTCTAGGGGGGTTGGTATTAAAGATGCCTTTCATTAATTTGGCCACCAGCGAATGTGATCCTATCGACTGTTGTCCTGGTGCCTGCTATAGATAGGCTGACAGAGCACTTCAAGCACAATTAATTGTACTGTCACTCAGACCTTCATCGTAGTGAAGGCTGGACAGGAACTCCAGTACGTTCGTTATGGTTGCTGTTCTATATGTCGTCCCAGTTCTTGTACAGTACGCTTCCCACTTCCTGATGCTGGAGAGGTACTGTTTCTGGGTGGATTGTCGGTGAGATGCTGTCATCATGTCCATGGTCCTGTTGGACAGTCCCAGGTCCAATAATGGTCTTTTTAAATTCTGCAACCCAACAGATTTATTCTGTCATGGCACGGATGATTCTCGCCTGTGACAGTGTGGACCAACAGATCTGGTCTCCTGGGAATGGTCATGGGTGGTTCAGTGACCATGTCAAGGACCACAGGGAACCATGGTTGTGTAGGCCAGTCGGGTACTACCAAAATACCTGAAGCAGAGTCCATCTGTATTTTGCGTAGTACCCGACTGATGAGGCAGAAGGGGGGAAAGGCATAGAAAAACAATTTTCCCCAGTTCAGCGAGAACACGTCCATCGCTGCTGCCTCAGGGTCTGGTTCCCAAGCGACGTATGTTGATACCTGGTGATTCAGTCGGGATGCGAAGAGGTCGATATCTGGTGTTCCATATTGCTTTGTAATTTCAGCAAATACTTTGGGGTTTAACATCCATTCGGTGTTATCATTGAATTTTCGTGACCTGGTGTCTGCCACTGTCTGCCATTGGTAGGTAAGTTGCAGATAGCCAAATATGTCTGTCGACACACCATTGCCAGATTGTGTTGATCAGATTATCACATGATATCGATTTTATCCCACCCATATGATTAATATAGGCCACCACTGTGGTATTGTCAATTTGTAGGCGGACATGCAAATGGTGCATAGCTGAACAGTAAGCTTTTAGCCCATAAAACGCACCCAACATTTCCAAATAGTTTATACCCAGTGTCTGTAGTAGTGATGATTCTTGTATGTTCCATCTACCACCCGTACTAGATATAGTGTTAGTTGCTCCCCAGCCTTGAGCACTAGCATCCGTTTGTATCGTGAATGTTGGGTTACTGATAACGATGGGGCTGGAACTATGCCAAATGTTCACTTTCCACCATTGTAATTCTGATATTGCTTTAGCTGGTAATTTCATGGTTCAATCAAAATGACCTGCATGTTGTTTTAGCGCTTGCACCTTTGCTCTTTGTAAGTTTTGGTAATGCAAAGATCCAAGCTGGGTAGCTGGAAATGCTGCTACTAATTTCCCAATTACTCTTGCCACCTGTCGAATAGTTGGTTGATTGGTAATCATTAATTTGTTGCAGGCTTGTGCCAATTCTGCTGCTTTTTCTTTTGGCAACGTTACAGACATGCGGACTGAGTTAATTGTGAATCCCAGATAGTCCATAGTTGTGGATGGCGTCAACTTAGATTTATCTGGATGTATGACAAACCCCAGAGTTTCAAATAAATGTTTGGTAGCTAATACTGCTGATTTAGCTAATTCCAGGGTTTTGCCCACTATCAAAATATCATCTAGATATGCAATGACAATATGTTTTTGTTTTCTTAGTATTGCCAGGGCCGGTTTTAATATCTTGGTAAATAGTCTTGGGGCAGATGTTAGGTCATTAGGCAATGCTTTATACTGCCATAGTTGCCCCATCCAGTTAAACATTAGGTATAACCATATAACCATATAACAATTACAGCACGGAAACAGGCCATCTCGGCCCTACAAGTCCGTGCCGAACACTTTTTTCCCTTAGTCCCACCTGCCTGCAATATAACCAAACTACGATGATCCTTATGAATGGGTACTAAATAGTATGCATCTTTTAAATCGATGCATGCCTTGAAGTATCTTTTGGAAATTAATTGTTTGGCAGTAACAAATGTTTCAATTTTGAAATGTATATACTTGACAAAAGTGTTCAATGTCGTTAAGTCAATGATGATGCGACTTCCACCATCTCTTTTGGTTCTTGTAAAGATATTTGATACAAATTCCAAAGGGTCATGTTCCGATTTCTCTATGTTTCCTTTTGTATGTAGTCTCACCAGTTCTGCCTGTCCCTCGCATTTTTCATTTTGCGAGAGGGTAAACTCCCTGTGGAGTGCATGCTGAACTGGCTGCATACTTTTTTGAACAAATTCAATTTTGTATCCCTGAATACTTTGTAGTATATAATTATCGAGAGTGATAGCCCTCCATGCTTCCAAAAACAGGTGTAACTTTCCCCCAGTTAGTAAAGGCCCTGCACCTTTTATGTTCTGGAAGGAACCAGACCCACCTACCTCCATTGTTACCGGTAGAATATTCATTTCTTGGGTTTCCGGCTCTTCATCTGTCGAGGTGTTGCTGTGTGGGGTTGGCGCATCTTCCATGGGGTCCACTCTGGGCCCTGTCCTAAAAAGACCTCCGGAGATGATATGCGGGCCCCATGCTTTCACCAGTACCATGATGTAGACGCCTACTGGTGGATGCGTAGGGGTGCTGCCATCAGGGTTGCATAGCCTTGCTCGTTCCGGGGCCTGCCCTCATGAGTCCGAGTGCTTTAAACTCCTCGTCCAGATCTTTTACCTGCTTCGGCAGGTCTTTACCAAATAGCAGTTGTAAGGTTTGATTTGAGGTTGTGAGGTCAGCATTTTGCACAACCCTGCAAATTTGGGATTGAGGGCAGGTCTTACGGCTTCTTTCCGTAGGTTGTTGATTTCGTACTGTGTATTACACAGCAGAGCCAGGGTGTCTTGTTGGTTGTTGGTCATTTCGACACCATCCACGGAACGAGCGTATGATGTTATGGCTGACGTCAGGAGCTTCAGAATTTTTTGGAGTTTTAGTTCTTGGGTTCGAATGCCCAACCCAATGTACCCCCAGATTTGGTTATTGATGGCCGGTACATTGAGCGAAATACAATTCTCCGGTGGCGTGTATAATTCCATCGCCTCATTAATTACCTGTTCTTGGAGTGGGTTGAAGGACAGGTAGTCAATGCTAGCCGCCAGTTTACGCTGTAACGGCTGTCCCGCTCACGGTGTTACAGTGTAGCGGTTTACCACTCCCAGCAGCTCTTCCTGTTCCTGCACCCCCAGCATACTGCTGTTGTCTTCAGCCAAAGATCCCTCTTCTTGACCAGCCCAGCCCTGGTCACCAACGCTCCCCTCTGCTGAGGGAGATGCGATGGCCAGTGCTGGATTTTGCACTGTAGCGGGTGTGCATGCACTCCCTTGGCGGGCTTGCCCCATCTCCCGGAGCAAGTCCCGCTGGAGCATTTGCTCCATCAACCGCTCCATGCGGGACAAACGGTCACCTTTGCCGCCCTCGGGCGGTGTGTCTTCTGTGCCTGACTCATCGGAGTCTACCGGCCGGACCGACTCCTGCTTTGCCTTGCCTCCAACCCGCTGCGGTGGTTCGAGCTGAGCAGTTTGCGGCGTTGGGTTCGGATCTGCAGAAATTTCGTCGGTGACTGTGGATCACAGCGAGTGCGGTCCAGGTGCCGCCAGTCACCCCCCACTGCTGGAACCCTCCTGGGCCATCACAGTCGGACGGGGTGCGACCTTCTTTGTTTTCCTGCCCTTGTCCATGTTCTCTATAAAACAGAGCACAACAAAGCTTTCTCAAATACAACCTTAGAATAAGTTTTACTTACCTGGAGGTCCCGTTTTAAACTCTGTTGCGGGAGAGCTCATTCTCCCGCCCGTCGCTATTGCACTGCGTGAGACGCTATGTCGTGCATGCGTGCTGGCGGGGTCTTCACCTAGTCACTCACGTGACTCCAAATTAAAATAGAAAAATAGTATTTATTAATATAGGGTTAATGGAAATGCGACAGAGTGGAGTTGCTGGATTGAAGGGCCCGTTTCCGTGCTGCATCTCACAACGCCACTCTCACCTTTCACACATAAGAAAGGTCTCGACCTGAAACATCACTTATTCCTTCTCTCCAGAGATGCTGCCTGTCCCGCTGAGTTACTCCAGCGTTTTGTGTCTGTCTTCCATATAATAAATACTGGGAGGTTTTTATGCCTTTCAACATCTCGCAGTTATCACACCATAGTTATGCCACACAACACCTGACAAGTGTACTTTTATTTACCTTTGTGACACCACATTGGACAACAACCTCAGTGCAGTCAGACTAAAGCTCTGGAGAGGTAACTCGCCAGTGTTGGGCACTGTACTGTGACTGGGGGCACAACTGTTGATGTGGAGCCCAACACCCTTTCCTGTGTCAGAAAGGACTCCCTGCAAAGTCAAGTGGAGTGCCCCATAGAGTCACAGAGACATAGAGCTTGGAAAAAGGCCCTTCAGTCCACCGGTCATATTGACCATCAACCACCCATATTACCCAAATCTTATATTAACCCCACTTAATTCCCACCACACTGCGATCAACTCACCCCACGCACTTACACACAGGGGGCAAATTATAGTGGCCAATTATCCTAAAACCTGCTTAGTGAAATGGGAGAAAACAGGAGCACCTGAAGGGAACCAACATGGTTACAGGTAGGAACATGCAAGCTCCACACAGACAGCACTTGAGGTTGAGATTGAACTCATGTCTCCGGGACAGCGGCTCTACCAGCTGCGACACCCTCAACCACATTAAGAATGCCGACTCCTTCAAGCTCTTTGAGATTTTTCACTGTGTGGAGATTGCCCCACCAGCTGCCCTCGGTGAGGATGGATTATCTTTATATCCAAACATGGAGAAACTGCAAGTGCAGGAGATAACTGCTGGGTGCCCACTGTAGAGTGAGGAGTAACTACTGGGCACTGGCTGTGAGGATGAGGGGACAGTTTTAGTTTAGTTTAGTTTAGTTTAGAGATACAGCGCTGAAACAGACCCTTCAGCCCACAGAGTCCATGCCGGCCAGCGATCCCCACATATTAACACTATCCGACACACACTAGGGCCAATAAGCCAAATAACATACAAACCCGTAGGTTATTGTAGTGTGGGAGGAAACCGGAGCACCCAGAGAAAACCCACGCAGGCCACGTGGAAATGTACAAACTACACACAGGCAGCACCCAAAGTCAGGATTGAACCCAGGTCTCTGGTGCTGTAAGGCAGCAACTCTACCGCTGCGCCACCGTGCCTGCTGGATGCTGGCTGTGGGGTGAGTGAGGGGGTGGTGCAGTTTGTTTTGTGGGATGCGCTACCAGAGGCCACTCACTTGCCCGTGACCGTGTGGCATTATTTATGCCGTTGAGCTTCCCGTGTACATGTGATGGTGCTTGCGTGTTATAGGTGCAGAGCACAAGGTCCAAGGAAGTTCCCACAAGAATGTAACCTTCTCACCGACTCCTGGAAACCTCTGGGCGGTGAAGGCTCAATGTGAGGATTGGGAGCATCCAGGATGGGATTGGGATCAATCCGAAGTCCTGGAATAGCGGAGGAAAGAGCGCGCCACCTCATGAACTGCCCACCCAGCCATCCCATCAGAGACCCGTGTGGACAAGTTGGGCCCGTTTCTACTTGGTATGACTCTATGATTCTATGGGGATCTGCACATTCACTGATTCACTACCATGTTACTGTAATTGGCTAATGGTGGAACTGATAATGTCATTAATAGCCAGGGAATGTCAGCATGCTCTCTACTGTGCACCTGTAGAAGTTAGAGAGAGCCCTCCTTGACATACCGACTCTCCGTAATCTTCTCAGGAAGTAGAGGCGCTGATGTGCTTTGTTTATAATTGCATCCGTGTTCTCGGACCAGGAGAGATTTTCAGAGTTGTGCACGCCCAGGAATTTGAAGCTCTTGACCCTTTCCACCATTGACCCGTTGATATAAACGGGACTGTGGGTCGCCATCCTACCCCTTCCAAAGTCCACAATCAGTTCCTTGGTTTTACTGGTGTTGAGGGCCAGGTTATTGTGCTGGCACCATGTAGTCAGTCAGTTGATCTCTCTTCTATACTCCGACTCATCCCCATCAGTGATACGTCCCACAACAGTGGTGTCGTCATGAACTTGATGATGGCGTTCGCACTATGACGGCTACGCAGTCATGGGTATAGAGTGAGTACAGCAGGGGGCTGAGCACGCAGCCTTGAGGCGCTCCCATGCTGATTGTTATCGAGGCTGACACCATTCCACCAATTCGAACTCGAAGAAGCTGAGATGTTGCCTGTCCCGCTGAGTTACTCCAGCATTTTGTGCCTATCTTAGGGCAGACAGCATCTCAGCATCGTCTACAGTCTGAAGAATGGTCTCAACTCGAAACGTCACCCAGTCCTTCTCTCCAGAAATGCTGCCTGTCTCAAGCCCTGTCTGCACCAGTCCCTCAGTTCACATCCCGGGCTAATGAGCCAGCCAGATACCAGACCAATTGGATTTCCAAACAATCGATGTTGGATTATTAGAGTTTTACTTATCATGATTTATTTCATGTTAAATCCTGAAAGTGAAGCAAACTACAAATGAGCAAATCTTGCATGGCGGATACAAGCAACAATTAGCATGATGAATGGTGCACGGAGCCGCATCAACCAGATCCAGGATGCTCTAGACTGGTGTATGACACCATCAAACTATCATTTATTTAGTTTAAGGTACACAAAATTGCTGGGGAAACTCAGCGGGTGCAGCAGCATCTATGGAGCGAAGGAAATAGGCGACGTTTCGGGCCGAAACCCTTCTTCAGACTGATGGGGGGTGGGGAAAGAAAGAAGGAAAAGGGGAGGAGGAGGAGGAGCCCGAGGGTGGGAGGAGACAGCTAGATGGTTAAGGAAGGGGAGGAGACAGCACGGGCTAGCCAAATTGGGAGAATTCAATGTTAATGCCATAAGGACGCAAGGTCCCCAGACGGAATATGAGGTGCTGTTCCTCCAATTTCCGCTGTTGCTCACTCTGGCAATGGAGGAGACCCAGGACAGAGAGGTCGGATTGGGAATGGGAGGGGGAGTTGAAGTGCTGAGCCACCGGGAGGTCAGGTAGGTTATTGCGGACTGAGCGGAGGTGTTCGGCGAAACGATCGCCCAACCTACGCTTGGTCTCACCGATGTAAATCAGCTGACATCTAGAGCAGCGGATGCAGTAGATGAGGTTGGAGGAGATACAGGTGAACCTTTGTCGCACCTGGAACGACTGCTTGGTACCTTGAATGGAGTCGAGGGGGAGGTGAAGGGACAGGTGTTGCATTTCTTGCGGTTGCAACGGAAAGTGCCCGGGGAGTGGGTGGTGCGGGAGGGAAGGGAAGAATTGACGAGGGAGTTGCGGAGGGAGCGGTCTTTGCGGAAGGCAGACATGGGGGGAGATGGGAAGATGTGGCGAGTGGTGGGGTCACGTTGGAGGTGGCGGAAATGGCGGAGGATTATGTGTTGTATTTGCCGGCTGGTGGGGTGAAAGGTGAGGACCAGAGGGACTCTGCCCTTGTTGCGTGTGCGGGGATGGGGAGAGAGAGCAGTGTTACGGGGTATGGATGAGACCCTGGTGTGAGCCTCATCTATGGTGGCGGAGGGGAATCCCCGTTCCCTGAAGAACGAGGACATTTCCGATGCCCTGGTATGAAATGTCTCATCCTGGGAACAGGTGCGGAGTAGGCGGAGGAATTGGGAGTAGGGGATGGAGTCTTTACAGGGGGCAGGGTGGGAAGACGTGTAGTCCAGATAGCCATGTGAGTCAGTGGGTTTGTAATGTTTAGTTTAGTTTAGTATTGTCATGTGTACCGAGGTAGAGAGATAAGTGTCTTTATTGCGTGCTATCCAGTCAGTGTAAAGACTATACATGATTACAATCAAGCTGTCCACAGTGTACAGATACAGGATAAAGGAAATAAGTTCAAAGGTCAAAGGTTAAAGGTTATTTTATTGGTTGCATTCACCTAGGTGTAGTGAAATGCTTCTTGCCAATGCAGCACATAAAGAAAGAATACGGACATAACAGTAATAAAGAAATTTAAACATAAAAACTTCCCCCCACAATGGTTCCCATTATGAGGGAAGGTACAATGTCCAGTCCCCATCCCATGTCCACCCATAGTCGGGCCTATTGAGGCCTCCACAGTTGCCTTTACGGAGGCCCGATGTTCCAGGTCGTTCTCACCGGGTGATGGTGCTCCGGCGTCGGGAGAATCCTCTCAGCGGCATGGGACACCTGGAACGGCTGCTTTCCTTACTGGAGACCGCGGCTTCCAAAGCCAACAAGGCTGCGCCGGACGGAGCTCCACCACTGGCGATCTCGGCGAGAGATCCCAGGCTCCCGATGTTAAAGTCAGCGCCGTCGCCCACGGCTGGCCGCTCCACAGTCCCGCAGCTCTGCAATGTTTTTCTTGGCGGTCTCAGCATACCGGAGTTCCAGCGCGGCAATAGCGCTCCAGCGCTGCGCCGCCGCCGAAGACGAGGTTCTGGCCGGTCCCCTCAGGAAACGCCGCTCCAGACCCGCTGGTAGGCCGCGGGGACGGGTCGAAAGTGCAGCCCGGAGAAACGCTGCCTCTCCGACCAGGTAGTGACACTGAAAAATAGTTTCCCCCCCCCCCCCCCCACATAAAAAAAATAGAGTTCCAAAAACAAAACACTAAAACTCACTAAATATTAAAAAAAGAGTGAAAAACGAATAGCTGCAGGCTGGGCAGCCATACCGCACAGGACAGCGCCCCCTCCAAGCAGGAACTGTGATTTGATATTCCAATCAGTAATCTGAGGGGGCAGATAAAATAATGTCCAGTAAAGTCCGATTAAAGATAGTCTGAAGGTCTCCAATGAGGTAGTTGGTAGGTCAGGACTGCTCTCTAGTTGGTGATAGGATGATTCAGTCGCTGATAACAGCTGGAAACATCTGATAACGACTTAGAAGTAATCAATTGCAGAGGAACAATTTCCTTGATTCCCTCTTGCAAGGAATTGTATTAATCTATCTAGGACTACTTTTTTTCATGGCAAATTGAGATTTTGATACCAAGGTCTCCAGCACCAGCCTTGAAGAATATGTAGAGCTTGAGGCGACTAGCTCCTTGTCACATTGCCAGTGGAAATGTGCCCCCTTAGCTCTGTCTGGACCAGTGACGACATCCTACTGAGGGATAGACAACAGAGTGGATGCAGAGTTAATTTTGGATGGACCTTGGAGGACATGTCCTCCTGCTGTGGGAATGGCTCCTTTCTCCACCTCCCAGTTCTGTACGCATTATGTGCATTGCCTCATACCCACCTTATCGCGGCTTTTGTACTTTTTAAAAATCTGCACTTTTTCTGTAGCTGCAACACCGCAACACTGCAATACTATATTCTGCCGTCTGCTTTATTTACCCTTTGCACTATGTTGTACGTGTGTGCGGTTAGCACTATACTCATGTGCAGTATGATTTAACTGGATAGCACGCAAACAAGGTTTCCCACTTAATCTCAGGAAACGTGGCAATAATAAACCAATACTAAATCCAATTCCAGCTGTGCCACAGTCTGAATAAGGGGTCATTGACCTCCCATTTCTGAGAGCTACTCCGTACTGCAAAAGTCCACTCTCAGTCCAAATAAACTCTTTCAAGCAATTGGCACACCATGTCAATAACCATTATAAATTAGTAACCATTCTACAAGCATCGCATGCCATTTTAATCTCCAGTGTGCACGTAAATGTATGTCGTAACATGGGTATAGTAGCTAGCTGGTCTTCTCCAAGGCAGTAGGGGTCCAAATGCTTTTCGGGGCTTATCATGAGTTATTATTTGGCAGATCATTCTTGTTGCTGCCTGTAAGGGTTGTGTTGCAGACGAGCACATTCAGGAGGTTTGTAAAGAAATCCATAAACTCCCTAAAGGACGATTTCGGAAGTGATGAAGACAGTGATGAAGCTGGTGAGTGTGCTGTTAAAGGGAATTAGCAGTTTGCATTGAATGAGAGCCATCACGAGAAAGTTGCAGTGACCATCGGAGGTGTTACAGTGCCAGTAATTGTAGATTCTGGTAGCGACTTAGAAGTAATCAATTGCAGAGGAACAATTGACAGGTCACTTTGGGAATGCTTGTAAAAGCAGATAATCAAGTGCTCGGCAAGGAGGTGCAGTAGGAAGTTATATCCGTACACCGCAACTAAACCATTGCAGACCATTGGATGTTTCACGGCTAAAGTAGAAGTCGGAGATAGAAAAACTGAAGCAGAATTCGTGGTGATAGAGGAGAAGGGAGAACCTCTGCTGAGTAGAAATGCAGCTCGAGAGCTGGGAGTGCTTCACATCAGAGTGCATGCCAATTCAGTGCAGTCATATGATGACATGAGGCAGGAATTTCATTCAGTATTCCAAGGGGTCGGAAAGGCCGGCAAGTAAAGTTAGCCATTGATGAAAATGTCAAGTCGATAGCTCAACCGGTGCGGACAATGCCATTTGGACCGTGGAAAAGTAGCTAAAATCAAGTAGTTGATTGATCAGGACATTATTGAACCAGTTGAACGTTCGACCCCATGGGTGAGTCCAGTTGTGATTGTGCCAAAACCCAATGATGACATTAGACTGTGTGTTGACATGAGGAGCCAATGAGGCAATAATCAGAGAAAGACACACAATTCCTACGGTTGATGAGGAGCTACAAGAGTTATCAACCAGTAAAGTGTTTTCCAAAATTGATCTTAAGTGGGGATATCATCAGTTGGAATTACATCCAGAGTCAAGAGAGGTGACAACATTCGTCATTCACTGCGGAATGTACATATAAGATCGTGAGGGGCCTTGATCGGGTGGATGCACCGAGGATGTTCCCAATGATCGGGGAAACTAGAACTAGGGGACATAGTTGCAGAATAAGGGGGGGCTCTTTTAAAACTGAGATGAGGAAGAACTTCTTCACCCAGAGGGTGGTTAATTTATGGAATTCACTGCCCCAGGGAGCAGTGGAAGCAGAAACTTTAAATATATTTAAGACTAAAATAGATGTTTTTTTAGCTGCCAAGGGGATAAGGGGCTACGGGGAGAGGGCAGGGATATGGACCTAGGTATGGTTAGTATAGTAAGACCTGAGTGATCTCCTGGACAAGTGTCGATCGCCTGGATTGGGGTCGGAGAGGAATTTCCCGGATTTTTTTCCCGAATTGGACCTGGGTTTTTATCCGTTTTTTTGCCTCCCCCAGGAGATCACGAGGTTCTTGGGGTGGAGAGGGGTGATAGCGGTATAAAGGGGAGGGTAGTGTCTTGTGTTCTGTGTCTTGTGTCTACTGTTTGTGGGTAAGTGTGTCTGTTTAGTGTTCAGCCATGAGCGAATGGCGGTGCGGGCTCGACGGACCTGGTGGTCTACTCTCGCACCTACTTTCTATGTTTCTATGTTTCTATGTACCAATACAAAAGACTGATGTTTGGAATCAATGCTGCTCCCGAGATCTATCAGTACAAAATTCACAGAGTGATTCAAGATGTACCTGGAGCAGCAAACATATCAGATGACATCATCATCCATGCATCAATTCGTGAAGAGCATGACAGGAGATTGAAGCTAGTGTTGACTAAACTTCAAGAAGCAGGTCTCACTGTGAATGAAGACAAGTGCAAGTTTGGGGTCTCTGAGATGGATTTCATGGGACACAGACTCACAAGTGAAGGGCTGAACCTAGCCAAAGCTAAAGTGAAAGCTGTTGCAGATTCACGTGAACCTCAGAATGCAACCGAGATGAGGAGCTTTCTAGGACTGGTCAATTATTGTGTAAAGTTTATTCCAAATGTTGCTACACTGGCAGATCCGCTGAGAAAGTTGACCAGGAAAGATGTACCGTTCCAGTTTGGTAGTGAACAGAGACAGGCATTAAAATCACTGAAACAGAGGCTAATGAGTGCAGAAGCCCATGGATATTATGATCCAGCTGCACCAACAAAAGTCATAGCAGATGCTAGTCCAGTCGGCTTAGGAGCAGTGTTGGTACAGACACATGCAGATGGACCCAGAATCATAGCATATGCCAGTCGATTGTTAACCAGCATGGAGAGAAGGTATTCTCAAATAGGGAAAGAAGCACTGGGACTAGTGTGGGCCTGTGAAAGGTTCCATGCGTACTTGTATGCCATTGAATTTGAACTTGTTACAGATTCACAAGCCGCTGGAAGTTATCTATTCGACAAGGTCTAAGCCATGTGCCAGAATAGAACGTTGGCTGCTGAGACTCCAACAGTACAGGTACAAAGTAGTCCACATTGCTTGGAAAGCAAATCCGCTGTCGAGACTGTTGATGGATGAACAGCTGGAAGCAACATCCACGCTAGAGAGGGAAGCAGAGAACTTTGTGCGATTTGTCAATGCCAGGAGCCGTGACAACAAAGGAAGTTGAAATGGAATCAGAACATAATCCTGAACTCAAAGATATCAGAGAACGTATTCACAGTGGGCAATGGGATCAATGCCCTTACAAAGCTGATGTTCCCATAAAAGATGAATTTTGTGTAATTGGTCAGTGTGTGCTGAGAGGTAGCAGATTGGTGATCCCGCAGGCACTCCGAACAAGGATCGCGTCATTAGCTCATGAAGGACATTTAGGCATCGTCGGTACCAAACAGAATTTGCGGAGCAGGTTGTGAGAAAGATGCGGGGAATTCTGTCAAGACCTGTCACGGATGCCAAATCACAAGCAGGAGCAACCCACCAGAACAAATTAGAAGTACAACGTTGCCAACAGAACCATGGGTTGACGTAGCTGTTGACTTTCTTGGACCACTTCCAACAGGTGAATCAATTATGGTAGCGGTAGACTACTATAGCAGGTACTATGAGTATGCAGTGATGAAGTCAACTACAGCAGAAAAGACTGTACAGGCATTAGCAGTGATCTTCGCCAGACACGGGTTGCCTGTTACATTGTTTTCCGACAATGGGCCACAGTTTGTTTCTGAGACGTTTGCTGAATACATGAGAATCACAGGCATCCATCATCACAAGGTGACTATGAAATGGCCACAAGCTAACGGAGAAGTAGAGAGACAAAACCAGTCCATATAGAAGAGGATACGAATCGCCCATGCCGAAGGGAAAAACTGGAAGGAGGCACTGTCAGCATACGTAGCTGTATATCGGGCGATCACTCACTCAACGACAGGGAGTGAGGAGGGGAGGAGGGGGAATAGGAGGGGGGAGAGGGGGGAGAGGAGGGAGGAGGGAGGAGGAACGAGAGGAGGGGGGATGGGGAGAGAGAGGGAGAGGGCGGACTTGAACTTGGTGCACGGACAGGGCTGACTGCGAGCGGGCGGCCGACCTCTGCAGCTCTCAGGACCTCTCAGGACCTCGCCGGTCCTCGCGGTACCTCTGAAGCCCTCAGAAGCCCAACCAAATTACTGAGTGATCAGCAGCTTCAATCCAGAGCCCTACGGGAGGGAGAGCGGCTGGGCTGTGGGCGAGGCGGGTCGAGCCAATGCGGACGGCCGGCCGAGTGCGAGTTACGCAGGGGGGGTTACGTTACTCACAGCTCGTGGAAAACAGTGGCCAGCAGGCTGCGCGTTGAAAATTCTGCCCAGCTGGCCGCGAGGACCAGAGCCGTTGTGACGTCATCAGCTTGTTAGCTTTAAAAAATATCTCAGATTTGTGAACAATTTTAATTAAAAGACTCAAGAAATAATGAATCAAATTTTCAGATGAGGCGATTTTTGAGATCACGAGGTAAATCTCTACCGGAATATGTAAAAATGTCACCATTAGTGTGTCGGGTTTTCGAGGAGATGTGAATCACAGAAAAACACACACATACACACACAAATCCACAATACACAAATACATCCACATCCAAGATCAGAGTTTTAATTGTTACATGATTGATTATAAGATCATCACTATGCCTTCTGCGCTCCAAGGAATGAACTCTTAACTTGTCCAGGCCCTTGAGTCCTGTCAAAAGCTTTGTAAATCTTCTTGGCACTCTTTCCAGTTTAGTTACATCTTTCCTACAGCAGGTGACCAAAACTGAACATAATATTTTAAACCTGGCCTCACCAACATCTTATCCCACTGTCACCCAATGTCACAGCTTCTATACTCAATGCTCTGACTGATGAAAGACAATGTACCAAAAACCCTATCTACCGGTGATCCCACTGTCAGGAAACTATGTACCTGTACGCCAGGGCTGCTAACATTTGGTGAGAGTTGGGAGTGAGAAATTGTGAGAGACGAAGCCTGAGGGGCGAGGGTGTGGGAGGGGGGTCTCCCCCCTCCCATTGGTGTGGAGTTTTTGCATTTTCAGCTTGAAATTGTGCAATCTGGTGCATACTATATTGAGTCTTTCAACTTACACTTGAATGCAATATTTATGCTCTAAATTGGATTTGCTATGAATAAGGTTAGGCTAAATTATATTCCTAATGACATTCCACAATAGAGCCAGGTGCAGCACACAAATGATCTTAGTATGTTCATGTATGGAAATCAGATTATAATCAAGCACTTGGCCCATGTTGACCAGCCTGGTTCTCACTGCACACCTGGTACTACTCCTGACCCTGACTCCAGTTGCATACCTTCTCACATTCCTGACCCTGAGTCCAGCCTTACACCTGGCCCCCTATTCTACCCTGATCATAGCTGCTTACCTGCTTAGGTTCCCAGTGCTGAACACTCCCATTGTCCCAGCTTTGACAGCACACCTAGTACCATTCCAGACCTTGACTCTGGATGCACACTTGGCCTTGCTCCTAGCCCCTCTGCACTGGCAATATATCTGGCCCACACATAAAGCTCCATATCTGATCCCCTGGACTTAACCTAGTACGTTCAAGTCCACAGGTGCTTATCTAATGCGGTAATCTTTTATGGGGTACTTCACGGACCAAATTTTGTATAAATTTGTTACATCCATTGGCTTCCTTGTTCTCTAACATGCTAGTTACTTTGTCAAATAAGTCATCAATTGGTTGAACACAACTTCACGTCCAGAAAATTATACTCACTCAGCTGTATTCTGTTACCATTTCCTTCATTTTCCCAACAAACTGTCCTGAAGTCATTTTCACCCTCAATATTTTCAGTAATTTGCTGTCTTCCTCTCAGCTGGGACTTTTCCAAAAAGCAAAGTCCAATAACTATATATTTAAGCAATAATATTCTATTTAATGTGATCTTGAGCGTACATACTATTTTCTGTGGTATTCATAACACAACAATTATAAAATTATAATTAATAATCATAAGCATCTGCAGTTCCTTCTTAAACAATTATAAAAAGATCTTTAAGGTACACAAAATTGCTGGGGAAACTCAGCGGGTGCAGCAGCATCTATGGAGCGAAGGAAATAGGCGACGTTTCGGGCCGAAACCCTTCTTCAGACTCAGTCTGAAGAAGGGTTTCGGCCCGAAACGTCGCCTATTTCCTTCGCTCCATAGATGCTGCTGCACCCGCTGAGTTTCCCCAGCAATTTTGTGTACCTTCGATATTCCAGCATCTGCAGTTCCCTTTTGAACATTTTGAATAAAAAGATCTTTGTTTTGATTGCACCTACCAACATGCATACATTATTGTATTACAATTAATATGTACCGAGGGCAAATTTTTGTTCCAATGCTCCCCATTCCCAATTACTTTTACATTGAAGTGATTGAAATCCAAGTGAAGTTTAAATGGCATCAGAAAAATAAAACCTCCGGAATGGATGATATTCAGTACGTGGTTGGTTGGAGTCAGTATCAGCACAATTACTATATTAAAATTTGAATCTTCAGATGTCCTGGTTCAAGCTAAAAGTAAAGACAAATAATAACCTCCTCACACATTCCCCTGCAAGTATCTCTGTCACTCCTTTAAAATATGTCCCTTCTTTGAACAAGCTCTTAAATATCACATCTGAATCAGTTTCCATCTGATTACACTCCTTGAGGATGTTCATCTACGTGTTCAATTAATAAAACAATGAGATTGGGGACATTTCTATTCAACCTGTCAAAGATTTGGGGGGGGGGGGGGAGTTTAGAAATAGTCAGTGAGGTAAACAAACATAATAGTTGAGTAGCAAATGACAATAGTACTAACTTCCCAATATTTAATTGAAGGAAATAATGGGTTATCGGGACTGTATGTTGTGACAGACAGCCTGACACCTTGCATGTCATTTTAATATTACACTTATCCTATCCTCCTGGATATTCCGGATTAATAAATTAAGGTTTTGTCAACTAATTACAAATCAGGCTAATTACAAATCAATAACATTAGCCAACTCCGAAACACGAAGCGCTGAGCATTGGGATCCAGACATCATGGACAACTGGCTTCAGTTCCCCGCTCACATCTGGCAGTGTTCTACGTCTGAACCAGGGGCCGCGGAGTGTTTTTGAAAGTGGGGGTGCTGAGCGATCACTGATCACTGGCCTTGGGGTACCCGGCGAGGGAGTGGAGCGACCGGGTGGGGGGGAGGGTGTGGGAGGGGGGTTCTCTCCCCTCCCACGGTAGGGACTTTTTGAAATTGTGGGTGGTGGGTGTATGGAACAAGCTGCCAGAGGAGGTAGTTGAGGCAGGGACTATCCCAACATTTGAGAAACTAACTGATACATGGAAAGGACAGGTTTGGAGGGATATGGGCCAAAACAGGTAGTGTAGCTGCGACATGTTGGCGGGTGTGGGCAAGTTGGGCCGAAGGGCCTGTTTTCACACTGTATCACTCTATGACTACATTATACCTGCACCATGTATAAATGCTTCAAAATCAAGTGGTCGAGTTTTATTGCCATACACTCAAGCATAGAAACATAGAAAATAGGTGCAGGAATAGGCCACTCGGCCCTTCAAGCCAGCACTGCCATTCAATATGATCATAGTTGTTCATCTAAAATCAGTATCTCTTTCCTGTTTTTTCCCCATATCCCTTGATTACGTTAGCCCCAAGAGCTAAATGTAACTCTCTCTTGAAAACATTCAGTGAATTGGCCTCCATTGCCTTCTGTGGCAGAGAATTCCACAGATTCACAACTCTCTGTGTGAAGAAAGTTTGTCCTCATCTCAGTCCTAACTGGCCTACCCCTTATTCTTGAACTGCGTGATCCCTGGTTCTAAACTTTCCCAACATGGGGAACATTTTTCCTGCAGTTACAGTAAGTGAAAATCTAGCAGGCCAGCAGGATGCTTTCTCCAACCACCCCCATTTGAAGGCCACTATTTTCCACCGCTTCTACCCAGTGCTTGGTACCTACTTCCAGCAGCCACTGGTTGTCCTCCAGGATGCACCGAGCCACAGCCTGGTCCATGCCGGTCGCCAGGGCGAATTCGGCACAGAGACTCTCACGGCAGCGGCGCAACGCTTCTGACGAACGCCCGGGACTCTTGCACTGAGGCTGCTCCATGGCCGGAGCTGCAGCGAGCGACTCGCCAGCCTGGCAAGCACTCGCCAGCCCCGGCTCCCCATCCGCATCTGACCCCACCGCTCCATCCCTCCCTCCGCCCCGGCTCTCCAACACCCGCGACCCATGCAGTTGATATTAGTTTTGAAATTCTCGTTGATCACAGAATTTCTCACGACAGAGCATGAGAAATTCTGTGATCAGTGTGTGAGAGTGAGAATTGACGAAATGCGTAATTCTCACGCTCAATGCATGAGTTGGCAGCTCTGCTGTACGCCTATATCCCTCTGCTCTAACACTCCCCAGGGCCTTACCATTCACTGTGAAGGTCCTGACCTGGTTTGACTTCCCAAAATTAAACCTTGCATCAAACTCCACTTGCCCAGCAGATCATGATCCTGCTGTAATTTCTGATGACCATCTTCACTGTCTGCAATACCGCTTACTTTGGTGTCATCTGCAAATTTCCTTCAAAAAACAGTCCAAAGAGAAGTCCAACAACCATCCTCTTTAAAATAATAAGGAAAATGTCCAGAACATTTAGCTCAGTTGCAACAGTTGACTCTCGAACACGGACATGGGGGTAGAATTGCAATATTTTCAGTTCTTTGCTTGAAATAATATTCACTACTGTTAGCAGGAGCCTGCTCTAATATTGCAATGGGAATGCAGTATATAATGTAATTACAAATCTGTAGAGCATGGGGAAGCACTGTCATTTAAAAAAGTAAAAATGATTTATGAATCACTTTAATCTGAAGCTAGGTAAACTAAAATAAAGTTGTGTAACTTTGCATTGAACCAATATCTAGTATTCGAGTGTTCAGTCACCTTGTGTGTGAAAGTATGGGGTGTGGTCTTATTGTATCTGGCTGCCATCCTTTCAAAAGGGAACTCAGTTGATTTGATTAATGATCTAGAACACCTAACAATAAAATGGGTAAGAATGCAGCCAAATGAGGTCTGCATTTATTGCAACAAGAAACAAGTTGGTGCTTGTATTCTGAAATGAGCTGATTCAGAAGCATTCCTAGGCAGAGGTGTATCTGACCTTTATGAAATAATTGGCTGTGCAATGGGCTCGGTACATAACAACATGCAGGCCCTGGCAGGAAAGCAGGCTGTTCCATGTAAGAGCATGCACAAGCATCTCTCCCATAGACAAGGGAATCAAAGTGAACCTGCAAAGTATGATGAATGGCCTGCACCCATTGTGCCAAAGTGATACAACAGGATTTGTGGAGACTGCAAGGTGATTATTAATGGAGTCTCATCCCTGAAGCAGCATCCCATTCCCAGTTTTGCTCCCCGTTCATGGTTGGATTTAAGGCATATTATTATCACGTGTACTGAGGTACAATGAAAAGCGTTGTTTTACATGTTATTTAATCAAAATAAGATAATACGACACATAAATACAATCAAGCCAAACTCAAGTGCAATAGGTAGAGCATTGGGAAAGCTACAGAGTGTAGAGTTTAGTTCTCAGCTTTATGGTGCTACAGTTCCAGAGACAAATTCCAATGCCACACTCAGATATTGGACAATCAAATTGCACGCTAGCTTCGGGAAGGACATGTATATCAAGAGATAGTGTAAGAGAGTCGGCCTAAAATAGTTTTGACTGTCAACACACACACAAGAGCTTGTTTGTATGTAACCCTTTCCTTTTCAGAGTTTTATCTGTGCCTAATACCTTCCAGAGAACTATGGAATGATTGCTGCAGGCCCTTGCAAGAGGTGCTGTAAACATGGGTGAGATGTGGCTACAGGAACACTGAGACAAACCCACACAGTCTAGGAACAGTGTTGAGCATTCAGGGAAAGGTGAAAGAAAAACAGTGTACATGCCTGGTGAATGAAATACACTACTTGGAACACTATGAGGATGTTAACAAGCTATACCAAGTTCACGGGACTGTTAAAGCCAATGGTCCTGCTCCAATTTGAGGTAGAATTGGGAATGCTGAATTATTATTCAATTCTAATTCTTGTCAAATCCAACAAGGCGCAGCACATTAATATTTGTGAAAGAAAGTGTAATGCTGCATTGAAGGTCAAGCCTATGACCTGGATCATAGGTGATTAGGTTCATCTTGGACCTGCCATGCTTTGTCCTGCCCTCCACTCATCTAGCTTTCTTTCTCCCCACCCCTGCATTCAGTCTGAAGAAGGGTCTGGACCAAAAATGGCATCTATCCATGTTCTCCTGGGATGCTGACTGACCCGCTGAATATGTTGTGTCTTTCAAGGGCATGCTTTATGCATGGCAGAGCCCTGTTGTACTCCGTGGATGTGATGGTCCTTGTAATGCAATGGTTGTGGCATCGGGGATGACGCCAGCTTCGTCAGTGACCATGCCGACACTCGCAGTGGGGTGAACTCACGCATATTTTATTTACAGAGACAAATCCCAGAAATGCATGAGAGCGGTGTCCCTCATTGTCAGGGTGAATGTGTGGTAATGCTGCCGATCTCAGGCTTGTCCCGGCAGCTCAGTCCTGGTTTTGAAGGAGGAGGCGTGGTGATCTCAGGCTTGTCCCTGCAGCTCATCCTTGCTGCCAGGATAATGAGCTCAGCTTTGGGGCTTGAACAGGCGGCGCTGGTGGCATGCGGCTCATCCTAGCAGCTCAGTTTTTGCCTCTGTGTGTGGGCGCAGTCCCTTGTTGCCCAGGGGTAGAACGAGGTACTAGTGTGGCGGCGCCTGTTAGCAACCCAACGTCACGACGAACCATCGGCTCTAGAGGGCGGCGTCTTGGTGGGGGAGGCGCGAGTCACGGGGTCGTTATCTGAGTTGTTATTTAAGGCCGGACAACGCCCGTGTCAGTTGAGGAGTAGGGAGCTGTATGCAGAAGATTAAACACGTCAAGAGCACACACTTGTGTCCGACTAGTTTTTGGCTGGACTCCTGCCAGTCCACACACACTAGCATCTCAGGCTTGCCCCAGCCGCTCAGTCTTAGACAATAGACAACAGGTGCAGGAGTAGGCCATTCAGCCCTTCAAGCCAGCACCGCCATTCAATGTGATCATGGCTGAAAATCCCCAATCAGTACCCCGTTCCTGCCTTCTCCACATATCCCCTATCTTTAAGAGCCCTATCTAGCTCTCTCTTGAAAGTTTTAGCAGTACATGGCTGTCGAGAGCTTCTTCCTGGCTGCCCTGCCTTGACCACACAGTGGCACTGGTGTTCCCAGCTTTGTCCCAGTCTCCTTCAAACATGTGACAGCGGGAACACAGCCAACAGGGGAACACCCCACTTCCTCTCCTCTCCTCGACGAGGTTCAAGAGGCCAAACCAATATCAGCTAATTGGACCCAACTGTTAGCAATGATGCTGAGGATTGGCCTCTCCTGGTCTGTCAGCCAATGATAGGGATCAGAGCAGCATCCAAACAAGGGGGCAGTGTCACATGGTTCAATAGGCTTCGGCTAAGATGGAGTTTTGTTAGCAGCACCATATGTCGAGCAAGAGGGGTCACTTAGAAAAACAATAAGGTGCTTGAGCTCACTTGGAAGAACCAGTAAAGCATGGGGCAAGGACATTTAGCAAAAAGATAAGATAAACGCTTCTTTTTTGCAGACATTCAATAGCAGTTCCGTGCCTGATGCAACAAACAACCCTTGTTTTCAACACTGAGAAGAACAGCTAGTTCCAAAAACATTGTCAACTGTTGCTTGTAGATGCGGGTAGAAGCACGGGATTATTGATTATGTAAATGCAGGCTGTTAGCGAGCTCAATGGAATTCATCTCTGGCCAGGTTTCCAGAACAACGTCAGGACCCAACACAGCTGTTATAAGAAGGAGTCCCCGACAAGCATTTACAAACCAGCTTTTGTTGTTGAAGGATGTGTGAGTCTCTGTTCCTTTATTGTTAAGTTGTAGACTTTTTTTTAAATAAACACATTTTTTAATCAATTTTATTTCAGTTGAGTGTTCTTCCTCCATTGTGGATCCAAATCCTCGAAACGTGCTCATATCTCGTTACAGTCCTCTCTTCACCAGGCAGAGAGCTACAGTGTAAGTGTCGACACAAGGAACTGCAGATGCTGTTTTATTTTAAAAAACACACAATTGCTGGAGTAAATCAGTGGGTCAGGGGTCAACTCTGCACGACCTGGATTGGTGACGTTTCGGGTCGGGATCCTTCCTCAGACTAACTGTAATAGTGGAGGGAAAGCTGCAAAGAGGTGAGGGTGGCGAGTAATAGGTGGATAGACACAAAAAGCTGGAGTAACTCAGCGGGCCAGGCAGCATCACTGGTCAAGACCCTTTTTCGGATTTTAACCAGCATCTGCAGCTTCTTCCTACGGACGAGATAGGGGATATAGATGAGGGGAAAGTCTGCATCTTGATGGGTGGACAAAGGCAAGAGATAAAAAGGAGACAAAGGTATGTAAGATAAGGAGAGGATTAAAATGTGATATAGGTGGAAGGGAGGGGAGGAGAGGAAGTGGAAGGGAGGGGTGGAGGGGTGATTGTGGGAGAAATGTATGCGCACCAGTGTGGGACATGAGGGAAGGGGGGTAGGGGTGGGAGTTGGGGGGTGGAAGGATGGGGGAGGGCTTTACTTGAAAGTGGAGACAGAGTTAATCTTAGCTTCTGACACGTCACCATACAGTATTGATGGTGGATTGTCCCATTGGGTGGGAGATGATTCTGAGAACCCTTGAAGGTGCTTATGACAAGAAAATAGTGAAAGGCTTGGATAGAGTGGATGTGGAGAGGATGTTTCCACTAGTTGGAGAGTCTGCGACCGGAGGTCATAGCCTCAGAATTGAAGGGCTTTCCTTTTGAAAGAAGATGAGGAAGAATTTCTTGTGTCAGAGGGTGGTGAATCTGTGGAATTCATTGCCACAGAAGGCTGTGGAAGTCATCGATGGATAATTTTAAGGCAGAGATAGATAGATTCTTGATTAGTATGGGTGTCATGGGGTTGTAGAGAGAAGGCTGGTGAATGAGGTCAGGAGGGAGAGATAGATCAGCCATGATTGAATGGCAGAGCAGACTTGACGGGCCGAATGGCTTAATTCTGCTCCTATCACATGATAATTGACTGCAGCAGAGAACAAGTACTACATGCTGGGTGAAGAAGGTTCAGCCGTCATGTTTGAAATGCAGCCGTTCCATGAGTACATTTATAGATGTCCGTTTACACAGATCGCAGACTCCTGGCCCTTTGCTTCCCCATGTGTGTGGTGGTAACTTTTGACCTTGAGAGCATATGGAGAGCACATGAATACACCATTGTTTTCAACATTGGGGAACAAATGCTTTCAGTCATCTCCCGGTGCTGGAGGTGGCTGCTCAGGAAGAGATACAGGATGATATGTGGACAGTGAAAGCCCCTGGACCTGTACCTGCTCCTGTTTAGCTAGGACTGTGTCCTGAAGAGGTGGCCTTCACTGAATGAAGTACAGGGTGAAACACCAAATGTAGGTGGAGTAGCTGTTCGTCCACAAGGCCGGGCATTACTCCTGGAGCAACTATATTTGACGCACTCAGTAATTAGAATGATCACACGGTTGACCTAAATAGAGTCTGCAGAATTGCAACAAACATCCAGAAAACAGAAATATATCTGCCTCTCTTCCTCATTTTCCCAGGAGTGACCTGAGTGGCTGTGGCGTAGATTCCATACTGATTATGTTTTCTTAGTTGATAACTGATTCTCATTCAGTGTGGATGGGCTTGTATGGGCAAAAGGATTTGAGTATAGGAGCAGGGAGGTTCTACTGCAGTTGTACAAGGTCTTGTTGATAGATATAGATAGATATAGATATGCCATTTATTGACACTATACATGTACAATGAGATTAAAAGCATCTCGTACTCAGTTCATACATATAATTTAGTACAAAAAACAAGAAACAGAAAACAAAACAAGGGGGTGGGGATAGGTGCACAATTCTGCGGCGCTATATACATATCTATAAAGGCAAAATGGTGAAGGATGAATAGGTAGTATTCTTAGGCAGATTTTTAAAGTTATATTAAAATATTAAAAATTATTTTAAAAATATTAAAAATTACAATTACAATACATATTACAGTTCCAAATTTCAGTACGTGGATGGAGTAGATGGAAGTCCGGGTGTTGGGCTGTGAAGTCAGTGCATGTGTGAGTTAAGAGTAGTTATGACTTTCGGAAAACAACTGTTCCTGAGTCTATTTGTCCTAGTTTTGATGCACCTATAGCGCCTTCCAGAGGGCAACAGGTCGAACAGTCCAAACGCAGGATGGGAGCTGTCCTTGATGATATTCTTTGCCCTGCTAAGGCAACGGGATGTATAAATATCCATCAGGGAGGGGAGAGGGCAACCAATGATCTTCTGTGCTGTCCTAGTTACCCTCTGAAGCCTCTCCCTGTCTGCCATGGTGCAGCTGCCGTACCATGCTGTAATGCAGTATGTCAGCAGGCTCTCCATGGACGAGCGGTAGAAGGTCAGCAGCAGGTTAGAGTCCAGGTTGTGCTTCCTGAGAACCCTCAGGAAGTGCAGCCGCTGCTGAGCCTTCTTGATGACCGCTGTCGTGTTGTCTGTCCAGGAGATGTCAGCGGAGATGAGGACGCCGAGAAACCGGAAGGTGTTGACCCTCTCCACACACTCGCCGTTGATATGTAGGGGGACTAAGTCAGTGCTGTGCCTCCTGATGTCGACAATGAGCTCTTTTGTTTTCCTGGTGTTCAGAGCCAGATTGTTTTCTGAGCACCAGGTTGTCAACTTCAGGACTTCCTCTCTGTAGGCTGCCTCATCTCCCTTTGAAATAAGTCCGACTACAGTAGTGTCGTCAGCAAATTTGACGATGCGGTTGTTGTTGTGGGCCGGACTACAGTCGTAGGTGTAGAGACAGTATAGGAGGGGGCTTAGCACACAGCCCTGTGGGGAGCCGGTACTCAACCTGCGAGTGGAGGAGAGGTGGGGGCCGAGTCTCACAGTCTGGGGCCGGTTGGTGAGGAAATCTTTTATCCAGGCACATGTGAGAGTGGGGAGGCCGAGAGTGACCAATTTATCAATGAGAATGTCCGGAATGATTGTGTTGAAAGCTGAGCTGTAATCCACAAAGAGCATCCGGACGTAGCTCTGCCCTTGCTCCAGATGGCTCAGCACAGAGTGGAGAGCTACGGTGATGGCGTCTTCTGTGGATCTGTTTGGGCGATAGGCGAATTGGTGGGGGTCGAAGTCTGGAGGGAGATAGACCTTGATGTGCTGGAGGACCAATCTCTCGAAGCACTTCGTGATTACCGGAGTGAGGGCCACGGGACGGTAATCATTTAGGCTGGTGATGGGAGACTTCTTCGGCACTGGGACGATTGTGGCTGATTTTAGGCAGGACGGGATAACTGCCTGGTCCAGGGAGAGGTTGAAAATTCTGGTGAAGATGACAGTGAGCTGGTGGGCACACTCTTTGAGCACCTTACCAGGTACTCCATCTGGGCCGGTAGCCTTCTTGGGGTTCACTGCCAGGAGCACCCGTCTGACATCGTGCTCCCTGACAGTGAGTGGAGTAGTACAGGAGCCAGGTGAGGGTGGGAGCAGGGCTGTAGCAGGTGAGTGCTGCTGTTGTGATGTTTCAAAGCGGGAGAAGAAGCAATTTAGCTTCTCTGCCAGCGGCGCACTCAGGTCTTCTGACTTTGTGGCATAGCCTCTGTAGTTTGTGATGTCTTGTATGCCCCGCCATACCTCCCGTGTATTATTGCTGGACAAGTGGGACTCTATGCTCCTCTTATGGTCCGCCTTGGCTTTTTTAATTCCACTTTTCAGATCGGCTCGAGCAGCCCTGTACAGAGCTCTGTCACGTGACCTGAAGGCAGCATCGCGGGCTCTGAGGAGTGTGCGGACCTGGCTGGACATCCAGGGTTTCTGGTTTGGGAAAACCCAAATGTTTTTGTCCATAGTCACGTTTCCGATGCAGAACTTGATATAGTCCAGCACCGTTTCCGTGAGAGTTTCCAGATCCTGGTGTTCGAATATGTCCCAGTTTGTCTGTGTAAAGCAGTCCTGTAGTTTGGAGAGTGCATTTTCAGGCCAGGTTGTAACAGACTTTATGGTGGGCCTGGCACTACGTCTGAGGGGGGTGTAGGCTGGGGAGAGCAGGAGGGACAGATGATCTGACTGGCCGAGTTGGGGGAGGGGGATGGCTCTATACGCATGCTTAATATTGGTGTAGACATGATCCAGCGTGTTCACCCCTCTAGTAGAACACTTGACATGTTGATAAAATTTCGGCAGTACAGTCTTCAAGTTGGCCTTATTAAAGTCCCCTGCAATTATGTGAACACCTTCGGGGTGGGCCCGCTGCTGTTCATTAATGGTGTTCAGCAGGAGAGAGAGCGCCGTGTTTACATTGGCGTCAGGTGGAATATACACAGCCGTGACAATCACTACTGTTAGTTCTCTCGGTAGAAAAAAAGGCCGGCATCTTACAGACATGTACTCGAGGTCAGGGGAACAATGATTGTCTATGATTATCCCGTTGTTGCACCAATTCTCATGCACATATATACAGAGGCCCCCTCCCCTGCTCTTACCGGAGTCCATAGTCCCGTCCCCGCGGAGCAGAAAGCGTCCTGCTAGCTGCATGCTAGCATCAGGTATCCCCGGGTGAAGCCAGGTTTCGGTGATAATCATAATACAGCAGTCACGAACATATCGATTTCCAGCGAGTTGTAATTCCAGGTCATCCATTTTGTGAACCAGGGATCTGACATTGGAGAGATACAGGCTCGGTAGCGGTGGCTTGTGTGGTTGTTTTCTTAGCCTTAGCAAAACACCGGACCTGCGGCCTCGCTTCTGCTTCCTCTCCCTCCTCCGTCTGCGCCGCCTCTCAGACCCGACGACAATCCACGGGGACCCCGGTGGTCTCGCTATGTCGCCCGGGGTGTTATACGTGCGATGGAAGACACCCGAAACAGATGTCTGATGCTGGTCACCGATATCCACGAGGTTCTGGCGGGTGTAGCGGGTGTAGCGGATGTTCGCTGGGGGTAGGGGTGGGAGAGTTGGGGGGTGGAAGGATGGGGGAGGGCTTTACTTGAAAGTGGAGACAGAGTTAATCTTAGCTTCTGACACATCACCATACAGTATTGATGGTGGATTGTCCCATTGGGTGGAAGATGATTCTGAGAACCCTTGAAGGTGCTTATGACAAGAAAATAGTGAAAGGCTTGGATAGAGTGGATGTGGAGAGGATGTTTCCACTAGTTGGAGAGTCTGCGACCGGAGGTCATAGCCTCAGAATTGATGGGCTTTCCTTTTGAAAGAAGATGAGGAAGAATTTCTTGTGTCAGAGGGCGGTGAATCTGTGGAATTCATTGCCACAGAAGGCTGTGGAGGTCATCGATAGATAATTTTAAGGCAGAGATAGATAGATTCTTGATTAGTATGGGTGTCATGGGGTTGTAGAGAGAAGGCTGGTGAATGAGGTCAGGAGGGAGAGATAGATCAGCCATGATTGAATGGCAGAGCAGACTTGATGGGCCGAATGGCTTAATTCTGCTCCTATCACATGATAATTGACAGCAGCAGAGAACAAGTACTACATGCTGGGTGAAGAAGGTTCAGCCGTCATGTTTGAAATGCAGCCGTTCCATGAGTACATTTATAGATGTCCGTTTACACAGATCGCAGACTCCTGGCCCTTTGCTTCCCCATGTGTGTGGTGGTAACTTTTGACCTTGAGAGCATATGGAGAGCACATGAATACACCATTGTTTTCAACATTGGGGAACAAATGCTTTCAGTCATCTCCCGGTGCTGGAGGTGGCTGCTCAGGAAGAGATACAGGATGATATGTGGACAGTGAAAGCCCCTGGACCTGTACCTGCTCCTGTTTAGCTAGGACTGTGTCCTGAAGAGGTGGCCTTCACTGAATGAACTACAGGGTGAAACACCAAATGTAGGTGGAGTAGCTGTTCGTCCACAAGGCCGGGCATTACTCCTGGAGCAACTATATTTGATGCACTCAGTAATTAGAATGATCACAGGGTTGACCTAAATAGAGTCTGCAGAATTGCAACAAACATCCAGAAAACAGAAATATATCTGCCTCTCTTCCTCATTTTCCCAGGAGTGACCTGAGTGGCTGTGGTGTAGATTCCATACTGATTATGTTTTCTTAGTTGATAACTGATGCTCATTCAGTGTGGATGGGCTTGTATGGGCAAAAGGATTTGAGTATAGGAGCAGGGAGGTTCTACTGCAGTTGTACAGGGTCTTGGTGAGACCACACCTGGAGTATTGCGTACAGTTTTGGTCTCCTAATCTGAGGAAAGACATTCTTGCCATAGAGGGGGTACAGAGAAGGTTCACCAGACTGATTCCTGGGATGTCAGGACTTTCATATGAAGAAAGACTGGATAGACTCGGCTTGTACTCGTTAGAATTTAGAAGTTTAAGGGCGGATCTTATAGAAACGTTCAACATTCTTAAGAGGTTGGACAGGCTAGATGCAGGAAGATTGTTCCCGATGTTGGGGAAGTCCAGAACAAGGGGTCACAGTTTAAGGATAAGGGGGAAATCTTTTAGGACTGAGATGAGAAAAACATTTTTCACACAGAGTGGTGAATCTCTGGAATTCTCTTCCACAGAAGGTAGTTGAGGCCAGTTCATTGGCTATATTTAAGAGGGATTAGATGTGGCCCTTGTGGCTAAAGGGATCAGGGGGTATGGAGAGAAGGCAGGTACAGGATACTGAGTTGGATGATCAGCCATGATCATATTGAATAGCGGTGCAGGCTCGAAGGGCCAAATGACCTACTCCAGCACCTATTTTCTATGTTTCTATAATAATAATAATAATAATGGATGGGATTTATATAGCGCCTTTCTAATACTCAAGACGCTTTACATCGCATTATTCATTCACTCCTCAGTCACACTCGGTGGTGGTAAGCTACTTCTGTAGCCACAGCTGCCCTGGGGCAGACTGACGGAAGCGTGGCTGCCAATCTGCGCCTACGGCCCGTCCGACCACCACCAATCACTCACACACATTCACACACCGGCAAAGGTGGGTGAAGTGTCTTGCCCAAGGACACAACGACAGTATGCACTCCAAGCGGGATTCGAACCGGCTACCTTCTGGTCGCCAGCCGAACATTTAGCCCATTGTGCCATCTGTCGTCCCCCGAAGTTTAAGGATTAGGGGTCGGCCATTTAGGACTGAGATGAGGAAAAGCTTTTTCAGCCAGAGAGTTGTGAATCTGTGGAATTCTCTGCCACAGAAGGCAGCGGTGGCCAATTCACTGGATGCTTTCAAGAGAGAGTTGGATAGAGCTCTTTGGGCTAACGGAATCAAGGGATATGGGGAGAAGGCAGGAACAGGGTACTGATTCTGGATGATCAGCCATGATCATGTTGAATGGCGAGTGCTGACACGAAGGGCCGAATGGCCTACTCCTGCACCTATTTTCTATAAACTTGTATACATATATACACACACATACACACACACACACACACTAATATATACACATCTATGTTTCTATGTATCCAACAAATACTTCAACACCAATTGAAAAAGGTTAAGCAACGTTTCAGTGTTCATGGTTTGCCTCACGTGTTAATGTCAGACAACATTGCTCCACACAAGCGGAGGTTGAGAATTTCTTGAAACAAAATGGCATTGATGACATGCAATTATCTGATTTCATCCATCCTCTGATGGACTAGTGGAGAGCTACATTGTCTTTCAAAGAAGGTGTCAAGAAAATACAAGTAGACAGCAGTGAAGGTTTGATTAGTATGGATGTCAGGGGTTATGTGGAGAAGTCAGGAGAATGGGGATAGGAGGGAGAGATAAATGGGCTGAATGGCCTAATTCTGCTCCTATCACATGACCTGGTGACGTTATGAAACTAAAATGTCCCAATCCCTATTTGTTTGCGCATTACACCATAGTGAACAACTGGACAGTCTCTTGGACAATTACTCATTACAAGGAACATGAGGTCAACTTTAGATCTCATCACTCTCAGATCAAATTACAGAACAAACAATGAAAACTGAAATAATACCATAATAAAAATACAAAATTAAGGAGTTTCACACTTGGGGATGAAGTATCAGTTCATAACTTTAGTTCTGGAACGAGGTGGGATCTGCTGTGGTGGAGGAGAAACAAGACCATGGTCATAACTGCTCATTAGGAAATGGACCAAGTACAGAAGACAAGCATGTCTTCATATAACCACATAGGCAGTTCCTCTCGTCTCAGGTGTATTTCCAATTCTGACCTGCCTGATTGGCCCATACTTTCCAAATATATCATACGTTTCTTCAGCTGTTAATTTGTATGGTAAATTTCATACGTACAAGATGCTTACAGGGGGAAAACAAATGTTGGCCCGTTTGGCCGCTTGCATCGCCATCTTTCCTGATCCATCTCTGCCGCCGCCCCACATAGGTCTGAAGCATGGCCATGTCACGGTTGATCTGAGGAACTATTAGGGTCAACATTTTCTGAGATTAATTTTATAAAAGTAGAAATACCAGAGGAACTCCATGGATCAGGCAGCATCTGTGGAGGGAAGTGGACAGAGGACGAGTGAGGCAAGAGCTGGCATGAGATAGGACGGGTCTATGCACGGAGTCTTTCACCCAAGGTAAGGGAATCAAACACTAGGGACATAGGTTCAAGATGAGAGAGCAAGATTTAATAAGAACAGGAGTTCAAGTTCAAGTGAGTTCAAGTGAGTTTATTGTCATGTGTCCCTGTATAGGACAATGAAATTCTTGCTTTGCTTAAGCACACAGAAAATAGTAGACAATTACTACAAAACAGATAAATGTGTCCATATACCATGATATAAATATATACACACATGAATAAATAAACTGGTAAAGTGCAAATAACAGAAAGTGGTTATTAATAATCAGAGTTTTGTCCGAGCCAGGTTTAATAGCCTGATGGCTGTGGGGAAGTAGCTATTCCTGAACCTGGTTGTTGCAGTCTTCAGGCTCCTGTACCTTCTACCTGAAGGTAGCAGGGAGATGAGTGTGTGGCCAGGATGGTGTGGGTCTTTGATGATACTGCCAGCCTTTTTGAGGCAGCGACTGCGATAAATCCCCTCGATGGAAGGAAGGTCAGAGCCGATGATGGACTGGGCAGTACTTTTTGTAGTCTTTTCCTCTCCAGGGCGCTCAAATTGCCGAACCAAGCCACGATGCAACCGGTCAGTATGCTCTCGACTGTGCACCTGTAGAAGTTAGAGAGAATCTTCCTTGACAAACCAACTCTCCGTAATCTTCTCAGGAAGTAGAGGTGCTGATGAGCTTTTTTGATAATTGCGTTAGTGTTCTCGGACCAGGAAAGATCTTCAGAGATGTGCACACCCAGGAATTTGAAGTTCTTGACCCTTTCAACCATTGTGGGTCCCCCTCCTACTCCTTCCAAAGTCCACAATCAGTTCCTTGGTTTTGCTGGTGTTGAGGGCCAGGTTATTGCGCTGGCACCATATGGACAGTTGCTCGATCTCTCTTCTGTATTCTGACTCATCCCCATCAGTGATACGCCCCACAATAGTGGTGTCGTCAGCGAACTTGATGATGGAGTTCACACTGTTACAACTTTTACAATCAGAGGGTGATGGGTATATGGAACGAGATGCCAGAAGAGGTAGTTGAAGCTGGTAACAGAACAGCATTGAAAAGGCATTTGGACAGATACATGGATAGGAAAGATTTAGTGGCATCTGGGTCAAACATTGGCAGATGGGATAGCTTAGATGGTGTATCTTGGTCAGCTTGGGCAAGTTGGGCAGAAGGGCCTGTTACTGTGTTGTATGACTCAACGACTCCGTGACTCTACGATACAGACTCAGAGGGGTCGACTAGCAGGTAACAGTCAGGCAGGGGAGGGAAGGGTTATTATGTTTCTATTGAATAGGGGAGCAGGTCTCAAGGCTTGAAGGGACAAGGAAGTACTCCTGCTCCAAACTGTGTGCCCGCATGAACAAGAAATATCTAATAATTCCAGTACAAAAGCACAGGATAATAATAAAAAAAGCCAATGAAACAATGCCAGAACAATGTTCAATCTCAAATTCCATTTAAACAATAACATTTATACAGGCACCATTATCAATTTAAATTTAACTTTTAACAATTCCAGTACAAACTTACTCCGATCACATGCTATTTAAAAACTCCAAAGGTATCAGAGCAATGAGTGAGGCCTATTAAACAATCCCAATATAAAACATCAGGATAATGATCAAACTCCATGTAGACTTTGCTGAATACATGTGCAATACTGTACCAGGGCGGAAGGATATGCAAGGAATGAGGAGAAATATTTGGCCTTGGAGGTGGACAAAGTCCCATCAACCTTGTTGAACAATCGCTAGAGCACATACAATCTCACCACACTTGCTTCGACTCACTGCTTGCCATAGCTTTGTATATCAAGCACATAAAACCAGTGAAGCCTCGACGGCGGCAGCGAGACCTCGCGGTGATGGAGCCTTGGCGGTCAATGAGAGCACGGGGGAACTGCCGTGAGGGAGGGTGAAGAACAATGGAGGACACAGCATGGGTGGGACTGCTGTGTGTGTGTGGGGGGGAGGGTGTAGAACAAAGCAGGAGCCGGTGTACTTTGTAACTGTCAGCGCCGTAGGTGGCCGCTATTTGTATACCTTGGGTATGCAAGCAAAAAATTTCAATGTGCCTTGTCAATGGTGACAATAAAGTATTCCATTCCATTCTATCCCTGCAAAATCATTTCCATCTTAAATAGCCTCATCATTTCCATTTTCAAAATTCTGGGATTCTCCGCCTTTCTGGGAACTCTACGAGGATACAGAAAACCAAGGATATCAAGGAAGTCTAAAGAAGGATCTCGACTCTAAACGTCACCTATTCCTTCTCTCCAGAGATGCTGCCTGTTCCACTGAGTTACTCCAGCACGTTGCGTCTATCTTAGAAATAAACACAAGGAGATGGGTGACCAACACTCTTCCATGCCCAAGTGGGATGAAAAGTAAAGGTCTTGACTGACCAGTAAATATAATCTGTAAATACAATCTGTTGTCATCAGAATCATCTAACTGAGGAGTGAAAAACACTGCACTAGTAATTCCGGAACTAGAAGTCTTGATTGTAGATGGATCCATTCCCAGAGATTGACGTTGAAAGCACAGGGCACTGCCCAAGCAGAGATGAACATTAGTTGCCTTCAGAAACTAAGATGAGCAAATATGTTAGGAAAGAAAATAGGAAAAACCTGAGCAAGTTGTGACATAAACCAAATCAACAATTAGCTTTGAGTCACCCCAGAAAATTTGATTGCCATATAACGCCTGAATTAAATGAGAAACACTCATGCTGACTACTGCTACAACTTGTTTGACAAAGACAGATGGGTAGAACTTTGCATTCTCATTTTTTAATTAAAAAATTCAGCATGTATGGTATTTTCCTTTGAAGTGAAAAGGTTCCATCAGCCATTGTTTAACCTGCAAATGTAGCTGACAGTGTCACCATGGGTGACTATCCCATTTACACAAACTTGGCTGGCTGCTCAGAGGCAATGGATACATTTAAAAACAGAAATGAAGCAAATTTTAAATAGCAAAAAGCTCAAAATGTAGGCTCATGTATTTCCTGACCATGTAGAAAGTTATCATGCTAATGCCCCAGTGTCTCACATTGAGCATTGGGAGGAAGTCACATCCATTCCACTTGATGCTCAAAGGCATGGCCAATCTCCCATTCTTCACCAACGATGTTCTTTGGAGATTAGCTTAGATCAGGAAGCAGCATCCGCTGCAGTGTGTGCGGGCGGCAGTCACTGCAATGGAGGTAGCATTATCCTCTAATGTTGGCAATCCATCTTGCCAATGACACATGGAACTGCAGGGAAGTGTAGACAAGGCCTATGGACACGAGAAAATCATTGCACTTCCTTCTACAAGCGATGCCCAGAACACAATGATTCCTGCGAGCCTTTATGACAAAGTTAAGATTCCACATCATGAAAAACGTTGGACTTGAATCGTGCCGGAAATGTAGCAACTCTTGTGTGCTCTCAGTGTAATCTACTGTTCCTACACTCCTGTACTTGAGTTTGATTATGCCTATATATAGTAAAGATTTTTATTGCACTGTATACAACCAAAGGGATTTTCACCATACCTAGATGCATGTGACAATAAAATACCATTGTTTAGTTTAGTTTAGAGACACAGCGTGGAAACAGGCCCTTTAGCCCAGCGAGTCGGCGCCAGTCAGCAATCCCCACAGACTAACCCTATCCTACACATATTAGGGACAATTTACAATTATACCAAGCAAATTACCCTAAGTCTTTGGAGTGTGGGAGGAAACCCTGGAGAAAACCCACGCCGGTCACGGGGAGAACGTACAAACACCGTACAGACAGCACGCATAATCAGGATGGAACCCGGGTACCTGGCGTGGTACAGCAGCAACTCTACAGCTGCGCCACTGTGGCGGCCATTGAACCATTGATATTTGCTTTGTAATGCGGTATCCACCCGAGCCACTATTAATCATGTATTGTCTTTCTGCTGACTAGTTAGCACGCAACAAAAGCTTTTCACAGCACCTCGGTACACGTGACAATAACCTAAACTGAACTGAACTAGAGTTGGTTCTGATCACACTGAGTGGTAGAATCATAGAGAGATTGTAACAAAATATGAGCAGTTTCAAGAATTCAAATCAACTATGGAGAAATAACTCTCAAGTAGTGTAGAAATTAATAGAAAAAAAATCATTAAACATCAATAAAACTACAACCGAACAGCAGCAAATAAACACTGAGTCTCACATGTCCTTCAATTGCCAAAGCTCAGCGTAAAGCTCATTACAAAAGCTCATTGGAAACACCTATCAACAGCTGTATCTGTGGGTTCTGGTGCTGTTCTGGAATCATAACCTGTGGTAAATTCAGGCGAGCTTACTGGCAGGCGGCACTTCCATAATCAATAATATTATGCTTCTCAAATCTACAAACAATTGACTGTTTTAGAAACTAGCTGTTTTTCCTGGTACAGAAAATAAGAATTATTTATTACATCAGACACCAAGCCATCTTGAATAACTCTGAGAAAGAAAAGTTTATCTTATCTTCATGCTACTATCCTTGTATCTGCGAATCAGAGACCTCAGACTGATTCCTGGGATGGCATGACTTTCATATGAAGAAAGACTGGATAGACTCGGCTTGTACTCGCTAGAATTTAGAAGATTGAGGGGGGATTTTATAGAAACTTACAAAATTCTTAAGGGGTTGGACGGGCTAAATGCAGGAAGATTGTCCCCGATGTTGGGGAAGTCCAGAACAAGGGGTCACAGTTTAAGGATAAGGGGGAAATCTTTTAGGACCGAGATGAGAAAAACATTTTTCACACAGAGAGTGGTGAATCTCTGGAATTCTCTGCCACAGAAGGTAGTTGAGGCCAGTTCATTGGCTATATTTAAGAGGGAGTTAGATGTGGCCCTTGTGGCTAAAGGTATCAGGGGGTATGGAGAGAAGGCAGGTACAGGATACTGAGTTGGATGATCAGCCATGATCATATTGAATGGCGGTGCAGGCTCGAAGGGCCGAATGGCCTACTCCTGCACCTATTTTCTATGTTTTACTGGTTCTTCTAAATGAGCCCAACTTTACACATGCACTTAGTTATTTTTGACATGTGGAGCAATTTGTAGACAACATCTGAGCCTAAATGCCTGTTTAATGCTTACATTACAGAGATACAGCACAGAAACAGTCCTTTCGGCCCATCAAGCCCATGCTGGCCATCAACCACTCATTTACCCCAATTCTGCATCAATCCCAGTTACTTCTTCAAACATTTCCATCAGTTCCCCCCAGATTCTAGTACTTACCTACATGTGAGGGACAATTTACAGCAACCCATTAACCTACCAAGCAACACGTCTTTAGGGTGTGGTAGGAAACCAGAGCACCCAGAGGAAATGCATGCGGTTTCAGGGAAAACGTGCAAACGCCACACAGAGAACATCCAAGGTCAGGATTGAACCCTGTCTTCCAGAACTGCGAGGGCAGATCTGCTAGCTGTACCACTACGATGGTCTACTTCCTTCAGCAAGCCCTTACCCACAACCCATCGAGCCAACCTGCCATTTAGTTGCAGTCTATTGTTTACAGGATGAATGCTCTGAATACCAGTGCATGGAGTGATGTGACAGGATACTGACCATCACTCTGAGCATCCAGCTGGTTAAAACCCAAGGACACTTGGCATCAACACCTGGACAAGTTGACTCCATCTTGATGGTTCCTTCGAGTCGAGTCAAGTCAGTTTGAGTTTATCGACATATGCAAAAGTATGGTGAGGTACAGGTACAATGAAAATCTCGCTTGCAGCAGCATCACAGCCACATATACGTACACACACAAAATCGTGAATTATACATAAATTACATATAACATTTCTGAAAGAAAGATGACTGTGGAATGAAACAGGATGTCAGTGCAAAACACAACTTGGTAGTACAGGAGGTGGTGTGTAGTGTTCAGGATGATTGTAGGTCATGGGCTGTAGATTGATGGCTGTTGTTTCTACACCTGCTCGTGTTGGACTCCAGGCTTCTGTATACCCTGCCTAATGGTAGCAATGAGAAGAGGGCTTGCTCAGGATGGTAGAGAAACCTGAAGCAGTTGCTCATATAGATGCTTTCAATTGTGCTGAGGACTGTGCAATTGATGGTGGCTGAGTCCACCACTCTTGCATTACCAAGCATTGGAATTGCCATATCAGGCCATTATGCAATCAGTCAGGATACATTCTACAGTGCATCTGTGACAAGTTTGAGTGGTTTAGAGTGGTTTAGTTTAGTTTATTGTCACGTATACCGAAGTACAGTGAAAAGCTTTTTTGTTTTGTGCTGTCCAATCAGCGGAAAAACTATACATGATTACAATCAAGTTATTCACAGTGTACAGATACAGGACAAAGGGAATAATGTTTAGTGCAAGATAAAGTCCGGTAAAGTCCGATTAAAGTTAATCTGAGGGTCTCCAATGAGGTAGATGGTAGGTTTGAACTGCTCTCTAGTTGGTGATAGGATGATTCACTTGCCTGATATCAGCTGGGAAGAAACTGTTCGTGAATCTGGAGGTGTGCATTTTCACACTCATGTCCCTCTGGCCAGATGGGAGAGGGGAGATGAGGGAGTGTCAGGGATGAGACTTGCCATTGATTATGCTGGTGGCCTTGCTGAGGCTATGTGAGGTGTAGATGGTGTCAATGGAAGGGAGGTTGGTGTGGGCTGCATCCACAATTCTCTGCGATTTCTTGCAGTCTTGGATGGAGCTGTTCCCAAACCACGCAGTGATGCATCCCGATAAAATGTTTTGTACAGCGCATCTGTCAAAGTTAGTGAGAATTGTTGGAGACATGCCAAACTTCCTAACACTTCTAAGAGAGTATTCATTGACAGACAGAATCTTTTTAAAGGTCTAAGAATGTAAAGGCACTGGTACACCTTCTTTGTGAGTGCATCTATGTGCTGGGCCCAGGACAGATAGGGCTATTTGTACCCATGTTGTGCAAGCCTGTGACAGATAGTGATAATTAGAGCCAGGATTTTGCCATAAATGCCATGTGCCTTTTCATGTCTTTTTGATGATTTCACCAAGATAATGTCTTTTGTTGATTGTAGGACTAGAAGGAGAGCTGGGAAGGGGGAGGGGGAGGAGGGAGAAGACAAGGATTATCTAAAATTAGAGGTCAATGTTGATACCGCTGGGATATAGGCTACCTAAGCGAAATACCCAAGCTTGTCTCCTCACTACATTTACTGCTGGCTCCAGTCGCAAATCTGAGTTTTCGAGTGATCTGTGCAAGGCATTCATTGATGCTGGAATTCCACTGTGGAAATTGGAAAACATATCTCTCAGAGGATTTTTAGAGAAATACACAGAGGAACATATGCTAAGCGAGTCATCATTACGGAAAAATAATGTTGACAGCAACTTCAATATTGTTGTGCAGAAAATTAGAGATGAAGTTGCATGCAACAAAATATAGATCTTAATAGATAAGAACCGATGCTGTGGGGAGATATGTTGCCAATATGGTCATCGGTACATTAGAGGCAAGTCAACCATCAAAGGCGTATTTGTTGACATTGGAAGTATTGGAGAAATTAAACAGCTCAGTTGCTCAGTTGCTTTACATCTTCACTTGCTGTACTTTGGCCAGAAGGTATAAAACACGAGAATGTTCTTCTGTTTGTGACTGATGCAGCTCCATACATGAAAAAGCTGCTCGTGCTCTTAAAGTTTTATTCCCCAAAATGTTTTATTTGACATGCTTAGCTCAAGGACTTCATAGAATTGCCAAGCATCATTTACAATGTCAAGAAAATCTTCCTCAAAGCAAGTGTGCAGTTGTTCAAGGAAATGGCACCCGCTACCTCCTCATCCCGTTTTGACTAGGTGGGGTACATGGCTTTCTGCTGTACTCCACTATGCTGCAAATTTTGAAAAGGTAAAATAAATCGTCCACTGTTTTTAAGAAGAAGAATTTGCTGCAGTCAGGATCGTCAGTGAAAACATGCAGAAAAAGTCCCTCCACCGCGAGCTTGTGTTTATTGCTTCCAATTTTGCAACCTTCCCACAAGCTATCACTTCCCTTGAGAAACGTGGCAAAACATTAGTAAATAACTTGCAGGTTTTCAACAAAGTAACTGACGATATCCGTAAAATTCCTGGCGATATCAGTAAAGACATACAAGGAAAATGTGAAAGAGTGATTTTAACTAACAAAGATCTTGAAGAAATACAAAACATAGCTAAAGTTCTCAAAGATAGTTGCAATGCACAAGATATCGACATGAATATAGAGTCTGTAGCTTGTTTCGGGTATGCACCAGTGACCTCAGCTGAGGTAGAAAGACGTTTTTCACAACTGAAGCATATTCTGTCTGACAGACGGCATAGTTTAACACTAGATAATTTGAAAAAAATGCTATAATCATGTGCAACCAGGCAACTTTGGTCATTTAATGTAGTATGCCTTTATATTATCATTTTTAAACATATTTTGGTGGTGGAAATACATGCCTTTTTAAGCCTTTTTTTGTCAATAAATGCCTTTTTTGTGTCTTTTTTGTAATTTTATTATGCCTTTTTGCCTGCCTATTTCAGTTTTTTAGCGCCTAAACATCCTGGCTCTAGTGGTAACATGAGCTCCGTGAGATAGGCAGGACCATTATTAAATGGATGTGGATACGCAGATTTCTCTGCACTAACCATTGTTATATTACCTCCCCCATTGGTGTTCATCATTACAGCACCTCCAGCACGCTTCATGAATGCAGGCGCTAAGCAGTCGATCTTCAGCAAGATATCATCACATGAGACCAAACCATTAGTGTTGCCAAGATGCCCTTCATGGCAGTGGTACTTTGGTGCTGGCCGATCGTACGGAGCCCTTACCTGGCTTTCTGCTTCTCCACCTAGTGCTCTCCCCGTAGCTGCACCGAGTCGGTGGGCATCTGCTCCCATCAGTGGCAGGGGCAGCAGCTGGCAATGAAGGGTGAGCGTGAGTGGGTACGTGGACTCCTCCCATTGGTACAGAACATTTGCATTTTTCAACTTGAAATTGTGCAATATGGTGCATACTGTAGCGAGTCTTTTAACTTACACTTGAATGCAATATATATGCTTTAAATTGGATTGGAGCGTTTTTGGGGGGAGGCTGTGCAATCACTGATCACTGGCCTTCGGGGTACCCGGTGAGTGGAGCAACTGAGTAGGGAGAGGGTGTGGAAGAAGGGTGTTTCCCTTCCCAGGGTAGGAACGTTTTGAAATTTGATCATGTTTTAATGCACTGTAGAAGTATGATTTCAATGTTTTTTGTATGAAGTATTTTTAAGGTAACTTTTTAAGGGGTAACTTTATCCACACAAAGGGTGATGGGTGTATGGAACAAGCTGCCAGAGGAGGTAGTTGAGACAGGGACCATCCCAACATTTAAGAAAAAGTTAGACTGATACATGGATAGGACAGGTTTGGAGGTATGGACCAAAAGCAGGTGGCGTAGCTGGGACATGTTGGCGGGTGTGGGCAAGTTGCGCCGAAGGGCCTGTTTTCACACTGTATCACTCTATGACTACATTATACTTCCACCATGCATGAATGCTTCAAAATCAAGTGATCGAGTTTTATTGCCATATACTGAAGCATAGAAACATAGAAAATAGGTGCAGGAATAGGCCATCGGCCCTTCGAGCCAGCACTGTCATTCAATATGATCATGGCTATTCATCTAAAATCAGTACCTCTTTCCTGTTTTTTCCCCATATCCCTTGATGTCGTTAGCCCCAAGAACTGAATGTAACTCTCTCTTGAAAACATCCAGTGAATTAGCCTGCACTGCCTTCTGTGGCAGAGAATTCCACAGATTCACAACTCTCTGCGTGAAGGAAGTTTGTTCTCATCTCAGTCCTAACTGGTCCCCCCTTTATTCTTAAACTGTGACCCATGGTTCTGAACGCCCCCAACATCGGGAACATTTTCTGGTTGTCCTCCAGGATGCACCGAGCCACAGCCTGATCCATGCCAGTCAACTGGGCGAATTCGGCACAGAGACTCTCACGGCAGCAGTGCAACACTTCGACGCCTCCGACGGCCCGGGACTCTTGCACTGAGGCTGCTCCATGGCCGGAGCTGCAGTGAGCGACTTGCCAGCCCGGCAAACACTCGCCAGCCCCGCTCTCCGTCCGCTTCTGTCCCCGCCGCTGCTTCTGCTTCCAGCATCTGCGGCCCATGCAGTTCATATAAGTTTTGAAATTTTCGTTGATCACAGAAATTTGTGATCAGCGTGAGAATTTGGTGAAATGCCTGATTCTCACGTTCAATGCATGGGAGTTGGCAGCCCTGCCTCTCTATCCCCCTCTCCCCCCTCTCTCTCTCACTCTCTCCCCCTCTCTCTCTCCTCTCTCTCCCACTCTCTCCCTCCTCTCTCCACCTCTCTTTCTCTCCCCTCTCTCTCTCCTTCCCACCTCACTCTCATCCCTCTCTCTCTCCCCTCTCTCTCGCTCTCTCTTCCGCTCTCTCTCCTCTCAACCCCCCTCTCTCCCCTATCTCTCCCCTCCCCCTCTTTCCCCTCTCTCTCTCCTCTCTCCCTCTCCTCTCCCCCCCCCCTCTCTCTCGCCTCTTCCCCACTCTCTCCCCCCTCTATCTCTCCCTCCTCACTCTCCCCCCTCTTTCTCGTCCCCTCTCATTCCCCTAACTCTCTCCCCTCTCTTTCCCCTAACTCTCTCCTCCTTTTCTCTCTCCTCTCTCCCCCTCGCTTTCCCTCTCTCGCTCCCCCCCTCTCTCTCTTTCTCCCTCCCTCTCTCTCCCCCCCTCTCTCTCACCCTCCCCCTCTCTCTTTTCCCCCTCTCTCTCTCTCTCCTCTCACCTCTCTCTCTTCCCTCTCACCTCTCTCTCTCTCCTCCTCTCTCCCCCCCTCTCACCCCATTTCCCCCTCCCACCTCACTCTCCCCTGGCTCTCTCCCCTCTCTCTTTCTCCTGTCTCTCTCCTCTTTCTCTTTGTCCCCCCCATCTCTCTCTCTGTCCCCCGTTTCTCTCTTTCCCTCTCTCTCCCTCTTCCCCTCTCTCTTTTACCACCCCTCTCCCTTCCCCCTCTCTCCCATTCTCTCCTTCCCTCTCCTCCCCCTCTCTCTCTCTTCCCTCTTTCTTCCCTCACCCCTCACTCTCTTCCCCCCTCTCCCACCCCCCTCTCTCCCTCTTCTCTCTCTCCATTCAATCCCCCTCTGTCTCTCCCCTCTCTCTCTCCTCTCACCCCCCCCTCTCTCTCCCCCGTCTCCCTGTCTCATTCCCCTCTCTCTCTCTCCACCTCCCTTTGAGAGTCTGTCCCTTCGCACAAAGACTCTCGCGGCAGCGGCACAACGCTTCCGTCGGCTCCGCAGCCCGGGACTTGCACTGTCCGGAGTGCTCCATGGCCGAAGCTGCAGCGAGCGACTTGTCATGGCCAGTTCTCACAGTGAGACCTGAAGCAAGATGTCACCCGAGTGAAGTGGTCGTGGTCCAGCACGAGTTCCGCACGATAAAGTGTTCCCACGATAAAGAGTTCCCACGGTACTCGGCAATTCTGTCATTTGTGAGACTGACTTGTCCGTCTCCCGATCTTTCCCGAATCGTGAATGAACATCGGGGACTGTAGTGTAGTTAATCACGTGGCACAAATGATGTCACTTTTTTTCACACACTATATAAATATCCTCCGTTCGTAGAATTGGCTAATTTGCAGACATGCCTATACAAAGTTGGTTCGAGTACAGGCTGGTTGTTATTTTCATTGACGCGCTGTATGCATTAGCGCAACATGTGCATCGAAAACGCTTGCGTGAAGGCAGAAGGCTGAGATTAATTAAAAAGATAATTAAGAGGAAGTCTCACTGGGTTAAGCCCATGTTTCAACGGAGACCTCAATTAGGACAATATGAGCAACTGCTTAATGTGCTGTGCGAAGAGGATAAAAGTGCATTCAAAAACTTTGTCAGAATTTCACCCGAGCTCTTTAATGAGTTAAAGAATAATTTGGGACCTCTGCTGAAGAAGACTGACACTGTAATGAGAAAGGCACTGGAACCAGGGTTGCGCATAGCAATCACCCTCCGCTACTTGGCCTCAGGCGATTCTTAATGGTTCTCAAGCGAACCATTGCAAAAGTTGGTCATCTGCATTAAAGTAGAGTGCTGGAATTAAATGGAACTTCAAGCATTGGATCTATTCCGTTAAATTAAAGTTTTGGTCAGTAAAGAGAGGCCTGTTTAAGATCATGCCCTCCGCATTTAATGTGCTATTTATTGTTCTTCTTGGATAACAGAGCACAAGTTGGTCAATACAGATGGCATTTTTGAAGACAAGAATTACAAGTGAAAATTGCCTGCCCTCATGCATAATTTATTTTATGGCTCTAAGAGACATGATTCCTACTTCAAACGAAGAGGGTGTAAAAGCTGTCTGCCACTACTTTTACATTGCAGCTGCAGGGAACAGACAGACTTATAAGATAAATTAAAGGTGACTACAAAAACAGCACTTTTACATCTGTAGCATTGTATGTTTTAAAATCATGGATAACATTTTTAGTTGTTCTCCTGTACATAAACTAATATATTGTTATAGTTACTCACATGAGCACCGGGGATACTCAGCAGCCTTCGTCTCCAGCAGGTTGCGCTTTCTCTCCCTATTTCTATAATCCTCTCTGGATTTGTCATAGAGAATCTCATTGCATTGGTACCACTCCACCAGTTCCCCCTCTTGTTCCCTGTTGAAGTTATATGGCCTTACCTTCTGCCATCTGACCTTTATGTTCTCGTCTGCTGAGAATATTGTGGAGGCAACAGCTACTGGGGAGGCAATCTCAAATCCACCCTGATCACCCTCTCCCTGCTCCAAGGAGCCCACAGGCAGTGGTATCTCTGGCATCTCCTCTTGCCTCTCCACCTGTCTCTCTTGCTGAGTTTCCTCCTCATTTACCTGCATGGCTAAAAACTTTCCGACTTTCTTTGACCCCTTTCTTTGCGATTTTCTGAGAGGCATCTCTGCAAGTCTTACTGTGAAAAAGATTCTCAAACAATGACAATTAGGTGGGACGTCCTCGATGGACACATGGTCCATTGGCGATATTGAGACCACCTTTTTTACTCACCTTATGTCCCCTCTGTCAAGCTTCCGGGTTTACCGTTCGCAGGAGTTCCCATGGTATTCGCAAGTGTCATTACGGATATCGCACGGATATCGCACTGGCATCTGCGTCCATACAATGTTGCAACGCTGCTCAAGACACTCTTGGAGAAATTCAAAAATGTTTGAATTTTCTCCCGACCTTACCAAGTCACACGACTACCTGCCGTTAGCGCCACGGAGGTCCTCGGTGGTCCACGAATGCCGTACTGCTATCGCAGAAGGTTCCCACGATGTTAAATCTTGTTAAGTCTTGCTTCAGGTCGCACAATGAGAAAGCCCTTTCAGCCCCACAAACACTCGCAGCCAGTCAAACACAATTGCCAATCCCGGCTCACCGCATCTGTTCCCGCTGCTGGTTCTGCTCCCATCCCTCCCTCAGCCCCGGCTTTCCAACACCCGTGGACCATGCCGTTTATCCGAGTTTTTAAATTTTCATTTATCACAGAATTTCTCACCACAGAGCGTGAGAAATTTCTGATCAGCGTGAGGGCGTGTGAGTTTGCTTGAGGGCGTGATTCTCACGCTCAAAGCGTGAGAGTTGGCAGCCCTGACATTTATTAAATACTCAGTCAGTTCCACAGATTCACAACTCTCTGGGAGAAAACGTTTTTCCTCACCTCTGTCCTAAATGGCCTACCACTTATTCTGACATGGGTATCCCTCCTTCTGAAGCCCTCCCTCCGGGCTCAGAAGCACCATGGGTCCAGTGGAAGACGCTCAACCGCCCGAGAACAGGAACAGGGCGATCAAAAGCTGCCATGGCCAGATGGGGCTATGAAACTGGCCAAACCGCCTGTGAATGTGGAGAAGAGGACCATACAATGCAGCACTGCCTTGTCTGCCCCCTACTACCCAACCAGTGCAGCTCAAAGGATCTTGCAGTGTTCAATAAAAACACAAAGGACTGTGTAAAGGAATGGGAAACTGTCATATAGTCAACCAGCTTCAAAGACACGAAAAGAAGAAGAGTGAATTCCAGATTCCAACCAGATTCTGGTAAAAAATCTTCCTTACCCCTTATCCTAAATCTATGGTCTGTAATGTTGGGGGAGTCCTGAGCCAGGGGTCACAGTTTAAGAATAAGTGGTAGGCCATTTAGGACAGAGGTGAGGAAAAACGTTTTCACCCAGAGAGTTGTGAATCTGTGGAATTCTCTGCCACAGAAGGGGGTGGAGGCCAATTCATTGGATGTTTTCAAGAGAGAGCAGGAACGAGGTACTGATTGTGGATGATCAGCCATGATCTATTGAATGGCGGTGCTGGCTTGAAGGGCCTAATGGCTGACTCCTGCACCTACAGTATTTTCTTTGTTTCTATGTTATTTACCTCTGCTATGAGGAAAAGTATTCACACTATCCATGCCCTCATAATCTTTTGTGTCTCAGGAGGTCCCCCCTCAGCCTGCTCTGCTCTCGGGCAAACAGGTCCAGACAATCAAGTCTATCTTCAAAACAGAAACATTCCATCCCACCCTGGATGAGCTATGATTGAATGGCGGTGTGGACTCCATGCCGACCAGCAATCACCCCGTATATTAGCACTATCCTACACACTAGGGACAATTTTACAACTTACCAATGCCAATTAACCTGCAAATCTGTACATTTTTGTAGTGTGGGAGGAAACCAGAGCACCTGGAGAAAACCCATGCCATCACAGGGAGAATGTACTCACTTCATATAGACAGCTCCCGCAATCAGGATCAAAGCCAGGTCTCGGCAGGTACTCGGGAAGACTCGCTAATGGCAGGTAAGCGCTGGAAGACTCGTGAAGATTTTGCAAAATGATGAAAAATGTCCACGAGAGCCCCAAGTACCGACGAGTGGCCATTATCGTAAATCTCCGAGTTCGAATCAGGGCAAACTCGGGAGAACTCTTGGAATGAACTCGTACCGTGGGACAGGGCTTTAAGGCAGCAACTCTACCACTGTGCCATGAGAAAATCTGACAGCCCTATGCTCAGTACATTGCCATTCATTGTTTGTTATTGCCAGTCTAAATTCTGGCATTAGCCCCGTGAGGAAACATGTGTCTGGTGAACACAATGAGTTGGAGTTATAGTCAGAATACAAGATGAATTGAATATCACGGCACAATGATGTAGAACAGTAAGAAGCAACCAGAGTGGAGACAGATGATTCAACTGAGCTCTTTGCTTCCAGAAATCTATCAAAATACAATGCATATTGTGGTCATTGTTGATGTTATTTCATGGACAGTTTTGTGCATAGAGCCGCATCAAGAACATGGTGAATCCGAGTGCATAATACAATGTGTTTGATGCTATGAATACAATTACATTGAAGAAAGGTAGACAGACACACAATGCTGGAGTAACTCAGCATCTCTGGAGAGAAGGAATGGGTGACGTTTCGCATCGAGACCCTTCTTCAGACGTTGAAGAAACATTTCCAAAGCAGGATGTGAAAACAGCTGTTACACTGGAGAAGTGGTCCATTGGAATATCCAATGCTGGAATGGATATTCAGAGATGTCAAGTGCAGATTGCAGTGAAAACCTCAGTGGACAAAGAGACCGAGAGACTGAGTCAATTTATTCAACTTACAACTGTATAGTAACATAAATAATTAACCAATTACATAAATTTCATGTGTGTAAATAATTGATGGTTTGCATGAGATTATTCCTTTTCTTGAAGATGCAGTGTACAGTATATTAATATAAAACATACCTGAGGCATGACTTTGATAGATTGCCACAGTCACTGCTGCTTAGCTTGGAGGGGGGTTACTGTAGCTCTATATGTGTGTATTTACTTATGCAAGCCGGCAGACAATTTCATTACAGATGTGTCCAGCCCTGTGGCCACGGCATGGCAACTACTCAATCCTTAATCAAAACTGATGCTAAAAGGTGCAAATACTTTGCAGCGCACTCAGAGAGAAAGGAGGGTTAATGTTTAGGCTGTGAATCCTATGTCTAATATGCCCTGTGTGTCCACTGAGTTCATATTGCCAAGAGCAGCAGGGATAAGTTTGCATTATGTTTTGTAATTTAAATCAGCGACCTATCAACACCTAATGAGCATTGCTCCAAGTATTGTTCAATCTCTAGGTAAAGAAATTATTTTTGGAAACAGTCACAATTTTTTCCTGTCTTCCTTTGCTCCATATGCTATATAGCACAAATGCTTCTGAATGTTTGGCATGGGGTTTACAATCTCAATCCTTGGTAACGTCCTGAGGATTAGAGTCACAGGTCCAGCACCGATTTTCCGGCACCCTGGGCTCAAGAGTCTTTCTGGTTATCCAGGTCACAGGTTATCCAGGAGCCCGACGGTACCAGAACGGATTGCTTAGGCCGCCGAGATACCAGCCTGCAAATTCAACCTTGGAAGTCGGCTATGGGAACAGATCTGCCAGCTTCGGCCGGGCCAGAGTCCCAGAGCCCCGGCAACAAGCGGAAAATTTGATTCACCGATCGGCGTGGAAATCCCAATGAGGTCAAGATCATCAGCCTCTCCCAGCCTAGGCGTCACATTTGGGGGGAGGGGGGGTGACTTCCAGGGGGCATTTCAAGACCTGTATTTCATAGATTTTCACCCCTAACTTAGCATAATGTAGATTCTCTCTACAAGATCTGAGCAGAGGGAGTATGATTCCTGGCTGTAAAGGGGGAAAGCAATTCCCTGGGAAGAGGGAATGAGATGACTGGGGAGAGGGAGCGTTCTTGCTCGGAAGAGGGAATGTGGTCCCTGGGAGGAGGGAAAGAGAGCTTTGTGGAGAGGGTTTGAGAAAGATGGGAAGAGGGATTGTGAATCCCATGGTCAGGAATGGGGATGTGATTCCCTGAGGCCCGGGAGCTGAATTTAACGGCTGCTCTGTAAGCGAGTTTTAGTCGGGTAGGTATATGAGCTGCTGATAAAAATCACCAGAGTCACCAACCCAGCTGTTGGGTTTTGATGAATGGTGTCTGCTGATGGACCAGCTAGCGTGCATTGTTATTGCCTTGTGTAAACGCCACCATCAGGTCCAAGGGCGCAGTTGAGAAAGCCAGGCCGTTAATGGCGACCACTCTGCTGGTCATTATTGCCACGTGTTGACTCGAAGAAAGATGCTTATTTCAGGTGCTTCTCGATCCAGTCTTTGAAAGGGGTCACGTTGGTATAGACGGTGAAAAGTTCTGGGCTGCAACCTTTCTCATACCCCCAGCTGACCAACCCCACCAGATACCAGGTCAAGGCTTTGCCCACCTTGTCCACTGTTGGGAATGTGGCCACACCTCCCGTCTCCAGCGGGCAAATGTTTGAGAAGCCCCTCTGATCGTGCCGGCCACAGAACATGTTCTCGGTGATGCTGACGGAGATGCCGTGCTCCTCGTACTGCTGCTCGCATTGGACCGCGTCGCCAGTTTCGATGGTGCCAACCCGGAGGGTATCGTTGGCACGGACCATCTCACTGGGCTCGCTCTGCATTGTCCAACCAGTGACGTAGCCTTGAGTGCTGATGCTGGGCAGGTCCTTCACGTCTGGAAGACACACTGGCAGCACATGGTCGGTGAATTTCGCCTTGTCCATCAGTTTAATGATGGCAATGTCGGAATCTAGCAGGACCGGGTCGTAGGAGGGATGCACGATGACTCCGGAGATCTGGAAGAATTAAATCAGAATCTTGGAAAAGCTGTTCATTTATTGCTTTAGACACAAAATACTGGAAATAACTCAGCGGGACAGGCAGCATCGCTGCAGAGAAGGAATGGGTGATGTTGCGGGTCAAGACCCTTCTTCAGACTTTCATTTGTTGCTTTGTTTTGTGGGTCACTTAATGGCTTTCAGTAGGGGGCTGGAACTGATGAACTTGTGGTTCTCGAGTCAGAATCAGCACCATTAGCACGGCTCCTGCTTCATCACTGAACCACTGAGTACGCTGAGGGCAGGTGTTGCTTTGTCCACCCCCAGTCTGTGTTCCTACACTGTCATAAGGAAGGCCAGATATGGCACAGATTTTCATAAACTCTGGGAACCACAGTTGCCCCACAGCTCCAAGGATCCTGATTTGATTCTATCTCCCTCTTAAGATCATTTACTTTCACCCATCACTCTGAACGCCTTGTGGCTCTGCTCCAACACTCATTTCCATAGCACTAATTAGATATGACACAATTGAGGAATTAGAGAACAGTATTTGTATTGCACAAGCTAATCTGGTTATAACGTGATTTCAAATGTGAACTGCACAACTATTTAGAAGTTATTTAGATAATTGACAAGCAGAAAATAATCTGTGGCGGGGTGAGAAACAGTCGAGGGAAAAAAACTGTTTCCATGTAACTTCCCCACAGTAACCACATATCATTGTCTCCTAAGAACGCAGCTGCTAGTTTCACCATAGGATGGGCATCAAAATGTACACACAATTGCACTTCTTGATACTTGTTTAATGATAATATACTAAACAATGTAACATATAGTCTTTAGTATTTTAGCTTGCAATAATCAAAATGAACATACATATTAAAAGGTCTTTATGTTTAAAAATCCTGTTGTTGTGAGTCTGAAATTTTCTAACCCCAACCATCTTTTCCCCATTGAAGCAATAGTTTTCATAACACAATTCTCTATAATGCACCATTTCTTCAGGAACTTAACTTTCATGTTATACGTAACTGGATACATTTCTATGGATGATCCACATCCATGCATCAGCTAGCAGTTTAGTTAATTCTTAGGGGAATAATTCAGTGCTATTTGTACAGAATCTCATGCAGTAGCATTGAGAGCGATACTGTACAGCTAGTAAAGCCGCTGCCTCAACGTCCCAGTGAGCAGGGTTCAGTCCTGACCTTGAGGGCTATTGCGTGTAGTATACACATTCTCCACAGAGTACCTAGGCTTCCTCTGGGTGCTCCAGTTAGCCCCTCACATCCCAAAGACATGCAGGTTGGTAGGTTAATTGGCCGTTGTAAATGGCCACTAGTGTGTGTCTGAATGACAGAATTTGAAGGAAGCTGATGGGAATGTGGGGAGAATTAGTGTAAGATCAGTATTAACGGGTGCTTGATGGTTGTATATTGTATGACCCTATGGCCTTGTTCTAATAATCCATATCCAGAGAACAACATTGTTCCTTTAACAATGGGGGAAATGGTCCTCAAGTGGGAACAATGGGCAATGTGCCTTATTTGTCAGTAAATATTCCACTGAGTCGTGTGGGAGGTTTCACCACACCTGGGCTTCAGCCAGTGACAGTGTTGCCCCAAGAAATAACAAATAAAGCACAATATCCATTGTTCCCACTTCAGGATCATTTCACCTATTGTTAAAAGAGCCAGCAGACCGTCTAGTCTGAAGAAGGGTCCCGACCCTTTTTTATTTTCTCTCTTGTTTATTATATTGTTCACCGTGTACTATTTTTACAAATTCTGTTGTGCTGCTACATAAGGATTTTATTGTTCTATCTGGGACATATGACAATAAAACACTCTTGACCCGAAATGCCACCCATTATTCTTTCCCTCCAGAGATCCTGCCTGTCCCGCTGAATTACTCCAGCTTTTTGTGTCTATCTTCGATTTAAACTATGTTCTATGTTCTAGCGACTTTGAGTCCTTGAAAAGCGCTATACAAATAAAATGTATTATTATTATTATGTTAAACCAGCATCTGCAGTTCCTTCGGACACAGACTGTCTTGTTCTCTGGATGAAGAATACTGCAACAAGGCCACAGAGCTTCCCCCACCTCCTCTCCCCACCCCACATGGTAAACGGCACTCACCTGCAGGCGCTGTCGGCTATCTTCCTGTCGCGACTCATCATAGAAGTACTTGCCCAGGACCACCATCAGGTCAGCCGTGTTGATCAGCGTTGCCTTGCCCAGCTCTGTCACACAGTGGGCAGCCACCAGGACACTGCGCGCATTCACCACGGCCCCGCTGCACGCCAGGAACCAGGCCTGCCCTCGGACAATCTCGTTGTTGGTCGGTGACACCTTCTGGTAGAGCGCGGCTTGCCAGGGCCACCTCATCGAGGGCAGGTTCTGCTGGCTGAAGTTGCCCAGCTTTCCACAAACTGCGAAGCAAGAGAGAAACAAGAAGACCAACGTTACTCATTCGAGTCACCTAATCACCGCAACCAGGCCTATCATTGGGCAAGCAACATATATGGAGAGCATAATCATTCTCTATTGTTTGGGAGCCACCTAATGAAAGAGAAACATACAAACTTTGTACTAACCTACTACACATTATTGTTAGTTGGATATTTAGGTTTTTGAGTTTAGAAATGCAGTATGGAAACACAGAGTTTGTGCCGACCAATGATCACCCCATGCATTAGCACTATCCTACAAACTGGGTATAATTGACAATTTTACAGAAACAAATTAAACCTACAAACCTGAATGTCTTTGGAGTGTGGGAGGAAACTAGAGCACCCAGAGAAAACCCACACAGTCAATGGGAGAACATACAAACGTACAAAGTCCATACAGGCACCACCCATAGTCAGGATTGAACCATGGTCTCTGGCGCTGTAAGACAGCAACTCTACCGCTGCACTACTGTGCCCCCAGCTGAGACTCAATAACTCCATTCATAATTAGTGCAACCATGACATTCGTAACATTAATCTCCACTTGATGAATTTTTACATTTTACTAGTAAAGTTTTATTTGATCTGATGAAAAGTGCTTCACTTTATTTCTTGACATGTATGAACTTTGAGGAAAACACACCTGTGTGTTCAACAATAAGCAGCTGAAGAAACTGCATGCATACTTCAAAAATGAACAAATATCTTAGTAATGTGCATAACAGCATATAAAAGGTTTAGGTGCAGTGCATCTGTGAGTTATGTAGTACCCACAGAACTACAAAGTTTGAAAATTGCAACCCATTTGTAGCAAGTTGACATATTTATCACAGGATGGTATAAAATCACCATCTTTCTTGAACACATTGAATGGTTTGGCCGCCACTGCCTGATTGTCCACTACTGTCTGTGGAAGACATTTCTCCTTATCTCAGTCTAAATTACCCTATTTATATCCTCAGGCTGGGATCCCTAGTTTTGACCTTCTCACCATCAGGAACATCCTTCCTTAATCCATCTAGATTTAAAATTAGGTTAAAAATAAAGGTTTTTTTAAACACCCTTCTCATTTTGTACCACCACAGAGATGAGAACTTAGATCAAATATCTGTCTTCTATCAGGCACTACACTTACTGGGAATGCATGATGGTGATCGGCCACTCCATTTTCCCGTTTTAAGACAGGTTCTTTTCCTGCTCCCAAGACGCCTGTAGAAGGGAGAGATGCACTCGTACTCCAGCTGAGTGTGAGGGTGATAGAATCCCGCTGGTAGATCCCCAGAACGCTGCACTGGGGCTTTAGTGGGTGAGATCTGGGACTCCTTCTTGTCTAGAATAGTGGCCAGTAGCCTGTGCAGTGGTGTCCTCCTGTTGGAGAAAGCAAAGAATGGTCACATCCACAACAAGTCCATCGTTCCCTGAAAGAGGCATGAAACACAAGGAGATTAAAGAAGGAATGTGGTATACTTGTAGAAATACAAAAACAATAGATGCTGGTTAACACAAAACAACTGAAGTGCTGGATGCATGTGTTATGAGGTATTACCTACAAAGAGAGGTTGAGCAGACTTCAGTCTGAAGAAGGATCCCGATCTGAAACATCACCTATTCATGTTTTCCAGAGATGCTGCCTGACCCGCTGAGTTACTCCAGCACTTTGTGTCCTTTTTTTAACTTGGTATACTTGACTTCATTGGTCAGGACATTGAGTATACTTGTCAGGAAGTCATGATGCAGCTTCATTGTAATTTTTGGCCACATTTGGAGTACTGCATGCAGTTCTGGCTGTCCCAATACAGGAAGGATGTGGAGGCTTTGGAAAGGGGGCAGAAGAGGTAGACCAGAATGATGTCTGGATTAGGGGGTGTTAGCTACAAGGATTATCAGCCATGATCATATTGAATGGTGGTGCAGGCTCGAAGGGCCGAATGGCCTACTCCTGCACCTATTTTCTATGTTTCTAAGGAGAGGTTGGACAAACTTGGATTGTTTTATCTGGAATGCCAGAGGTTACATGGAGGACTGATAGAAAAATATATAAAATTACTAGACTAAGTGGGACCCGTTGGGTCCCAGCATCACACAGGAGGGCTGGTCATCCAACGCAATATTCCACCTCTCCACCAATTCTAATATTGGTGGCCAGTTGGGGGGTGGGGGGGCTTTCTGGAGCGCTAGTATGGGTGTTGTGGGCTGAAGGGGCTGGTTTCCAGAGGGCTAGTATGCAAATTGTGCGCCAAATGGATTCTTGGGCTGGCGTCTCAGTCAATCAAGCCTGTTGTGCTGGCAACTCACTCACTCACGGCTGGTGGGCTGGTAGTTGACTCACGGCTAATCCTTGAAATTCTATTTCAAGCAGGGTATAAGGCCACCAAATTCAAGTGCAGTTTCTTACCACTTCTAGCAGGGTGCAAGGCCACCAAATTCAAGTGCAGTTTCATACCATTTGAAGTAGGGTGCAAAGCCACTAAAGACAGCGAGTTGTGACCTCTCCCTCCTCCATCTTGCATCCACACCCACATTTCCGGGTTTTTTAACCCCACCCCCCCCCCCCCCCCCCCACCGGAAAAGGTGTGGCTTTCATCGAGTGATTAACAGGAGAGAGATTCTCAACATTTTTTTTTAAACTAATAACACTTTTATTTTTCATTGATGGGAAGAATTCTCTGCACCTGCTCAGCGGAGGGGGACTGAGTAAGATGGCCAAAAATCATAGCCGTAAGTGGTAGCGTTTTATCTAAAATCAATATACAGTGCAAACAGGAAGTAAGTGCATTTACAGTAGTGCCTTTTAACTTCAAGCCAAAGCACCCAAGCCACCATTTGCAGTAAGTAGTGCATTTCAACTTCATGCTACCATTTGTAGTAAGTGGTGCCTTTCAACTTCAAGCCAAAGCACCCACGCCACCATTTGCAGTAAGTAGTGGCTTTCAACTTCAAACCATTGCATGCAAGCCACCATTTGCAGTGAGTAGTGCCTTTCAACTTCAAACCACACCCAAGCCACACCCAAGCCACCATTAGCAGTAAGAGGTGCCTTTCAACTTCAAGCCAAAGCACCCACGCCACCATTTGCAGTAAGTAGTGCCTTTCAACTTCAAGCCAATGCTCCCAAGCCACCATTTGCAGTAAGTAATGCCTTTCAACTTCAAGCCAAAGCACCCAAGCCACCATTTGCAGTAAGTAATGCCTTTTCTACTTCAAGCCAAAGCTCCCAAGCCACCATTTGCAGTAAGTAGTGCCTTTCAACCTCATGCCACCATTTGCAGTAAGTGGTGTCTTTCAACTTCAAGCCACACCCAAGCCATCATTTGCAGTAAGTAGTGCCTTTCAACTTCGAAGCTCCCAAGCCGCCATTTGCAGTTAGTGCCTTTCAACTTCAAGCCACACCCAAGCCACACCCAAGCCATCATTTGCAGGAAGTAGTGCCTTTCAACTTTAAAGCTCCCAAGCCGCCATTTGCAGCAAGTAGTGCCTTTCAACTTCATGCTACCATTAGCAGTAAATAGTGCCTTTCAACTTCAGGCCAAAGCTCCCAAGTCACCACTTGCAGTAAGTAGTGCCTTTCAACTTCATGCCACCATTTGCAGTGCCTTTCAACTTAAAGCCAAACACCCAAGCCACCATTTGCAGTAAGTAGTACCTTTCAACTTCAAGCCACAATTTGCAATAAGTAGTGCCTTTCAACTTCAAGCCATTGCACCCAAGCCACCATCTGCAGTAATTAGTGCCTTTCAACTTCAAGCCACACCCAAGCCACCATTTGCAGTAAGTAGTGCCTTTCAACTTCAAGCCAAAGCAACCAAGCCACCATTTGCAGTAAGTAGTGCCTTTCAACTTCAAGCCAAAGCAACCAATCCACCATTTGCAGTAATAGTGCCTTTCAACTTCAAGCCAAAGCTCCCAAGCCACCATTTTCAGTAAGTAGTGCCTTTCAACTTCATGCCACCATTTGCAGTAAGTAGTGCCTTTCAATTCAAGACACACCCAAGCCAAGCCAAGCCAACCGGGGGGGCTTTCTGGAGCGCTAGTATGAATCATTTTAGAACCAATAGACATTTTTTTTGCAAGCTTTAGAACCAATAGGCATTTTTTGCAAGCTTTAGAACCAATAGTCATTTTTTTGCAAGCTTTAGAACCAATAGACATTTTTTTGCAAGCTTTAGAAACATAGAAACATAGAAAATAGGTGCAGGAGTAGGCCATTCGGCCCTTCGAGCCTGCACCGCCATTCAATATGATCATGGCTGATCATCCAACTCAGTATCCTGTACTTGCCTTCTCTCCATACCCCCTGATCCCTTTAGCCACAAGGGCCACATTTAACTCCCTCTTAAATATAGCCAATGAACTGGCTTCAACTACCTTCTGCGGGAGAGAATTCCAGAGATTCACCACTCTCTGTGTGAAAAAAGTTTTCCTCATCTCGGTCCTAAAAGATTTCCCCTTTATCCTTGTGACCCCTTGTTCTGGACTTCCCCAACATCAGGAACAATCTTCCTGCATCTAGCCTGTCCAACCCCTTAAGTTTCTATAAGATCCCCCCTCAATCTTCTAAATTCTAGCGAGTACAAACCGAGTCTATCCAGTCTTTCTTCATATGAAAGTCCTGACATCCCAGGAATCAGTCTGGTGAACCTTCTCTGTACTCCCTCTATGGCAAGAATGTCTTTCCTCAGATTAGGAGACCAAAACTGTACGCAATACTCCAGGTGTGGTCTCACCAAGACCCTGTACAACTGTACGACATTTTAGAACCAATAGACATTTTTTGCAAGCTTTAGAACCAATAGAGACACTTTTTGCAAGCTTTAGAACCAATAGACACATTCTGGAAGCATTTTAGAATCACTAAGGGCACTTACACTTGAGTAGACATGTGTTCAGTGTTATTCACAGCTCAGAGAAACATGACCCTCTGCCTTCCTCCATCTTGAAGCGTGAGTGAGGCACACCACTTCCTGGTGTTATAGTCCCTCCCCCCTGCCACCAGCGGGAGCAGCAGAGAGAATGGGGAATTTTGTAAAAACATTAATATCTCTGTCATTTTTAATCGACGGGAAAACTTTTCGGCACACATGCGGCGGAGGGGGGCTCTGAGCAAGGTGGCCAAAAATGACGGCCGTAGGTGGCGGCATTCTCTCGGAAATCGCAGCACAGATGGCCAAAACCGGTCAAGAACAGACTTTTAGTAATACAGATGAGAGGCATAGATAGGGTGGACAGTCAGAACCTTCTTGCCAGAGTGGAAATATTAAATACTAGAGGACATACCTTCAATGTAAGAGGGGCAAAGTTTAAAGGAGGTGTGCGGGGAAAGATTAAAATGGGTTCTGAGGGGCAACTTTTTCACACTGAACAGTGGGTATATTTAACGAGCTGCTGGAGGAAGTGGTAGAACTGGGTACAATTACATGCATAGTCAAGGGTTAGAGGGATATGGGCCAAATGCAGGCAAATGGGATTCATGTAAGATAGGCATCTTGGTTGGCATGAATGAGCTGGGCTAAAGGGCCTGTTTCCATTCTGTACAACTCAGTGACTCTGTGATTCTCAACCCTAAAGGCTAAACAAAGGAACCAGTCAAAAGGTGAAGATCATCATAAAACTAAAGCATGCAAAATAATTCAAAAAGTGAACGTCCTGATGATGGAAGTTATCCAAAGAAAAGCAAAAGGTGCAGTGGATTCAACAGAAAAGGAACCTCAAAACAATTGTGTAAGCGATAAAAAGGGTTCCTAGTCATAATACGGTACCCTCAAAATCAGATAACAATGACATTATGAATAGCAATGAGGGAATTGGGCTAATATTGGTGAACTGTCTTAATATTAACTTTAAAGAAAACCAGTATGAAATCTGTAATGGAAACACAGGCAAAAAATGTTAATGGCACTGCAGAATGACATTTACCAGAACTGGAGGTAGACAAAAATGCTGGAGAAGCTCAGTGGGTGAGGCAGCATTTATGGAGCGAAGGAATAGGTGACGTTTTGGGTCGAGACCCTTCTTCAGACTGATCCTGTCTTCGGAGAGTAGAGGACTTCTTCAACCGGACGATCTTATCCGTATGTTTTGGAGTTTAATAGTTAGGAATATTGCTGATCTCATAGCTATAACGTTTCAAAGCTCAGGAACTATTCCTATAGGTTGAAAAGTGATGGATGTCATTCTGCATTTAGGAAAGGTGAGAGGGGGAATTCAGTGACCGAGAGAATTGTGGCTTAACATCTGCTTTCATCAAATCGCTGGAGCCTACAATTAAGGAAAGAGTGACTGTACACATGATTACTTCCAGATGAACTGGGAAAACCAGTATGCACTAGTAAATCATCAGTAAAGGTCATGCCTGATGAACAAACGAATGTTGCGAAAGGCAGCTCTGTGTTAGAACATGAGACTTGGAACTTAACAACACAGAGACAGTTGCTTCAGCCCACCATGTCTATGCTCACCATGATGCCAATCTCAATTAATCCTATTTGCCTGCACATGGTCTGTATCTCTCTATTCCCTCCATGTTCACGTGTCCCTTAATATGCCCCTTAATAGTTTATTTTAGAGATACAGCGTGGAACCAGGCCCTTCGGCCCAACGAGTCCGTACCAACAAGCGATCCCCGCATACTGACACTATCCTACACACACTAGGAACAATTTACATTTATACCAAGTCAATTAACCTACAAACCTGTACATCATGGGAGTGTGGGAGGAAATTGGATCTTCCCGGAGAAAACCCATGCAGATCATGGGGAGAATGTACAAACTCTGTACAGACAGCGCCCGAAGTCAGGATTGAACCCGGGTCTTTGGCGCTGTAAGGCAACAACTCTACCGCTGCGCCACCGTGCCGCCCAAATAGTTGACACTGTATCTGCTGCCTCCACCTCCCCTGGCAGCATGCTCCAGGCACATAGGTTTCTCTGTGTTAAAAAAAAAGGTGTGTTCTCAATCTCCTTTAAATTTCCTCCCTCTCACCTTCAACCGACATCCTCCAGAATTTGACATTTTCACCCCAGGAAAACGAATATCTCTGCCTCTCCATAATCTTATATATTTCATAATCTTATATACTTCTCTAAGGTTGTCCTGATATTCCAGAGAAAACAATCCAAGTTTGTCCAATCTCCCCTTAGAAAATGATATGAGTAGAATTGGGCGATTTGGCCCATCAAGTCTACTCTGCCATTCAATCATGGCAGATCTATCTCTCCCTCCTAACCTCATTCTCTTGCCTTCTCCCCAGAACCTCTGACAACTGTACTAATCAAGAATCTATCTATCTCTGCCTTAAAAATATCAATTGACTTGGCCTCCACAGCCTTCTGTAGTGAATAGGCTGTGAGCCGAGCATCAAATATGTGTCTAGAAATCAACTCTCATGATCCATGTCTCGGAACTACATGAAATTTTGTATAGGTTTAGATTAAATATAATTGAGAAGGAAGTCATAACTCGTCAGTGCCAAAAGTCGCACATTAATTGATTAAACTAATTAGAAAATGAGATTAAAAAAGTAAGCGTCTTCTAGTGGTCAGTGCCCATATCACACCATGGGGTGCCTATTTCCGTGTTGCAGTCTATTTAAACCATATATTATTATACCATCTATATATATAGTGAATATGACTGTAATCATATATAATTATGTTATATTATATAAAAATAATATGAATATAATTGTGAGTGTGTTTGTTGAATGAGACTGCCGCAGCGGTCCAGCTCCTAAACCAGCCTAATTAACGGGTAAGGGCAGTTCTTCTGGGTTCCCCCGTTTACCGAACCTCACTGACCGCCAGTGTGCAGAGTGGGGGTCACAGCCATAGTGGGACTGGGACAGTGCCAGGCAAGGGGAAAGCGAAGTCATCTTCCACTGAGAGAAAAATGCCTAACCCTAACCCTAACCCACCCCCCGTCCAGAGCTGGAGCAGCTTTGGGACCGGCTGTAGGCTCCGTACGTGTGGCAGCTCAGCAAGTCCACCTCGGCCAGCATGCCCTTCTGGATCATCATTGTGGTGGGGAGCAGTACTGCCCTGCACGCCGCCCGGGCCGCCTTCAGCACCCCCCAGCCGACAGCCCAACCGACCTTTCGCAGCACTCACCGGCCTACCGACAGCCCGAGCGACCCCCTTCGCAGCATCCACCGGCCTACCGACACTGGCCTACGGACTTGAACGCCAAGATCCTTCTGTGCATCAATGTTCCTAAGAGTCCTGGCATTTACTCTTTACTTCCCTCTTGCATTTGAACTCCCAAAACACATCTCGCACTTGTCCAAATTACATTTAATCTGCCATTATCTGCCATAATCATGACATGATATGACGTCCTGGTGGCGGCGCGGCTCTGGCTGCAGCGGCTCTCCGGCAGTCCTGTTTGTTTTGTGTTTTTTGGGTTGTTTATTTTCGATTTGGTTAGTCTAGTTTTGGTTTTTAGTTTCTGTTTTGGGGGGGGGGGTTGAAACGGGGCTTGCTGTCTCTCCCTGCGGGGGAATGCGACTTTTATGTTGTATTCCCCTTCTCTGCCTCCGTCTGCGCTGAGGCCTAATGGCGGAGCTGGCGACCTCGAGGCTCAGGAGGCAGAGCCCACCAGGACTTGCCATGAGCTCGCTCCCGTGAGGACGGCCCGGCTCGGGGCTGGAACAGGGCTTCCGTGAGGGGCTGTGACGCTCCCGTGAGGACGGCCGGCCCGAGGAAGGAACGGTGCTCCCGTCGGAGTGGCCGAGCTCGGGGAGGTACGGCGTTCCCAGCCCGAGGGAGGAGCGGCGCCCAGTCGGGGTGGCCCAGCCCGAGGGAGTAGCGGTGCCCGGTCGGGGCGGCCCAGCCCGAGGGAGAAGCGGTGCCCGGTCGGGGCGGCCCAGCCCGAGGGAGGAGCGGTGCCCGGTCGGGGCGGCCCAGCCAGAGGGAGGAGCGGTGCCCGGTCGCGGCGGCCCAGCCCGAGGGAGGAGCGGCGCCCGGTCGGGGCGGCCCAGCCCGAGGGAGGAGCGGCGCCCGGTCGGGGCGGCCCAGCCCGAGGGAGGAGCGGCGCCCGGTCGGGGCGGCCCAGCCCGAGGGAGGAGAGGTGCCCAGTCGGGGCGGCCCAGCCCGAGGGAGGAGCGGCGCCCGGTCGGGGCGGCCCAGCCCGAGGGAGGAGCGGCGCCCAGTCATGGCGGCCCAGCCCGAGGGAGGAGCGGCGCCCAGTCGGGGCAGCCCAGCCCGAGGGAGGAGCGGTACCCGGTCGGGGCGGCCCAGCCCGAGGCTGAGACGGTAACGGCACTCACGTGAGGGCGATCCGGCTCGGGGCTGGAACGGTGCTCCGGTGGCTTGGACGGTGTTCTGGCGGCGGTGGCCTGAGTCCGGGGTTCAGCCGCGGGCCAGCGGCTGCGTCAGCAGGACTGGTGGGCGGCAGCTTCGACCACCCCGGGCCGCGGTGTTTGAGCCGCGGGACAGTTGTAACATCGCCCGGAGGGTATCGCCTCAGCGCAGAGGGAGAAGAGGAGGGAAGAGACTGGAGACCTAAGACTTTTGCCTCCATCACAGTGAGGAGATGTTGGGTGGACTCACTGTGGTGGATGTTAATATGTGTTTATTGTTGTTTTTTATTGTATTGTATTGTATTGTATGTATGACTGCTTCAATTTCGTTCAGACTTCGGTCTGAATGACAGTAAAGGCTGTCTAATCTAATCTAATCTAAATTTCTTTGCCCAAATCTCCAACTGTTCTATATCCTGCTGTATCCTTTTTGACAATCGTCTTCCCAATCCACAATTGGATGCCATTAATCAGACTGTTGCTGTTTAACAAAAGTATGCCATTTATCCGGACTTCCAGAAGCTATTCGAGAAAATGCCAAGTTGAAACTCATGGAAACTAACACCAATTTTGGATTTTTTTTAGGAAATAATTTCAGGTCGAGAGAGAAGAATATCTTGTTGCTAGCAGGTTGGTAGGATGTAATCAGAATACCTTTTAAGTCTCTCTCTGGTTGCCTCAACTATATCCTTGCTTAACTGAGAGGATAAAATGCCAAAAGTCCCCGAGTTACACCAGGGTTATGTTCCTGAGAAATGTCAATAACCCAAACAGTTTGCAGGTCAGAAATAAGGCCACAAATGTAGTTCTCACACGGCAGAAGATACCTGCTGCCTCACCGCAACCGGCAAATCCATTTGGCCGTTCTCCCAGACACTTACTCATGTCTATGGACTCCCATAAATTGTGTGTTCATAAGCTGCAGATGATGTAGCCAGCTTCTTGCAAAGACACAAAGGCTAAAGGCAGTTAATATGAGAGTACAGAATCACAATGAGGCAGTAATGGGTTAAACCAATGAGCAAAATCTTAATAGATTCTGAAAGGACTTGAAGGCTAATTGCATGGAGCACGTTTCCCTGGATATGCAGGCAAGAACCGTGGCCACAGTTTTAAAGGGCTGACATTCGGAGAATTGTTTGCACACAGGGAATGTTCTACCCCAGAGGACTGGGCCGGCTCTGCCAAAGTATTTACTTAAGCAAATATCGATAGACTGCTGGGTGTGATTGTAGTCACGGGATGTTGAGGCAATGCCAGAAAATTGTGCCGAGCGTGAGATCCACTATGATCTATGGCCGCAGGCGGCAGAAGCTACTGCAGGACCTGGGCCGCTGCCGTACCCCAGCCTGAACCAGGGAGCCCTCCTGCAGCGGGTACAGGCCTCGCCTTCTGTTTCTATGCATTTGATACTTAATCGGGGATTATACTTGGGTATCGCAATAATGTTACTGATCTGTCTGCAAAAGAACTTGGTAAATAGGTACTTAAAATGCCATGATCAGCTGCGTAAACAATCCAAATGATAGGAGGACCGTGTTTTATCCAGAGAAATTGAATTCATAGGGATGGAGCCTACTCTTGCTCCTGTGTCACACTGTCTGTGTATACCTGCAGCCAAACAAAACCATTTCAAATGCACTTGCATTTTCAATCATTGTGCAAAAATGCTCTGAAGTGTTTTGAAGGAGCATCACTGAACAATACAACGCTACTGAAGGTAAACTTGATCAATCAGATCAGTCTTTAGGAACATCTTAAAAGATTGAAGTTCAGGGAAGAAACTCCTGACCTTTGCAGGGAAAGGCACAAATGTCAAACAGAAAGGGACGACCAAGAGGCCAGGAGTGAAAATACATGGAGTGAAAATACAAAGGGTAAATTTACAACTGACTGTTGCATAAGTGGCTATCTGTGTCAACCTTCGAGAACTGGAGTAATGGGTGAATGGGACATGAGCTGTAAGGTTTTGGGTGAAGAATGGCTGAGGTCAGCTGAACGTGTGATTGAGCAGAAGGTGAATGTGATCTGGGCCGGCCTGTATCTGTGAATGCACCCAAGGACATTACACTGCAACCTGACGGCATGAATCAGGCATCTCACCTGGTCTGAGGCTGTGTTGACAGAACTTTCTGTCTCACCAAGTTAGGGATTTTGGGTCTCTTGCAAGCTGAAACAGAAAGAAATACATGGTCAGCCGAAGCAGCAGAATTGCCAGTCGAGCCACTGCTTCACTGTGCCAGAGGCCTGGGTTCAAGCCTGACTTCGGTCTCGGCAGAGTTTGCACATTCTCCCTGTGACCTCGTGGGCTTTCTCTGGCTGCTCTGGTTTCCTCCCACATCCCAAAGGGCTGGTACGCTAATTAGTCATTGTAAATCGTACCAAGTGTAGGGGTGAGTGGTGGAGTTTGGGGAGAATTGATGGGAATGGGATTTGTGTGTAAACGAGTGATTGATGGCCTACACCGCCTCGATTGGCTGAAGGGCCTGTTTCTATGTTGTTTGAATTTACGACTCTCTGAGGGGCTGAACCTCAGAGTAAAATTTCCCCCTCAAAGACTCATCGAGCTGTACTGAAGCAGGCCCTTCGGCCCACCAGATCCAAGCCCCAACCTTTTTGCTTATCAACACTAATACATTTTCCACTCTAGGTCCGTATCCTTCCATGACTTCCTTATTCAAGTGCCAATCTGAAGGCCTCTTTAAACATAGTGTTTGTATTTGATTTCCAACATCTCCTCTGGTCTGAAGAAATGTTCCGACCCAAAACGTTACCTATTGCTTTTCTCCAGAGATGCTTCCTGATCCGTTGAGTTACTCCCACATTTTGTATCTATCTCCTCTGGCAGTATGTTTCAGATATCTATCACTCTGTGTGAAAACCTTTCCTCTCAGATCCCTGCCAAAACTCCCTCCTCACTCTTGCTTTAGTTACCCTTCTCAAGGAGAAAAGATACTGGCTATCCAGCCTATCGGTGCCTTGCCTCTCATTATTTTATATTCCTTATCCTCATTTGCTACAGGAAAAATGAGCCCAGCCCATCCAATCGCTCCCCATTACTGAAGTCCTCCAATCTGGACTACATCTTTGTGAATTTCCACTGCAATCTCTCCAGCATGTTACAGCATGGCCAGAACTGAACACAATACCAAGTGTTGTTCTAACCAGTAAACTGTGCCAATGTGGTGTTCTTTTACCTGGGGCTCAGGAGGATAATTAATTGGGGAGATCATCATTTTGACATTGGCAGAAGCCTAAGACACGTGGGAAAAGAGGTCTATTTACCCATGTTTTGGGTTAATTTCATCCAAATCGTATGCTATCCATGATCCATCAATGACCAATTAGAACAATGAGTAAAGTTTGGTCCAAAGATCGTCCCCGCAACACAGACAACTTATATCAAAATTAAACGGCCCACATATCACTCCTGCTCCAGGCTTCCGGACCTTACTTTTAGTTCCCATTGTTCAGACATTTCACACAACAATGGGTTTGCAGCCTATGACACATCGCACCAGCCACATACATAAAGCGGGATGTGTTGTATTACCTTTGGTGCACCTTGGCCGTGTCTCTGTCCATTTCCCATCTTGTTGGCAAGTTATCTGTGGGCTGCCACTCAGAACAAACGAGTAATTGCAGGTAAACTGCATGATGGTACCCAAGGTGGCAGAGCCCTGGTCAATTTGCCCGCTTCCTGGGAGAATTCTCCGATGCCCATGCATTGGTACTCCAGGGTCACCACATAGCTTCCTCTCTGGAGCTGAATATGGATGAAACCACAGCAATGATTAGACACTGGTCACATTAATCAGGTAGGTTCAATGATAATAAACAAATCTATTTTTTTTAACAGATTAACACAAAGATTTTCCTCTTGTCAAATCTATGCACAGCAATCAGTTTCAAGTTGCTTCTTTGAGGCACAATGGCACAGCAGTAGAGTTGCTGCCTTTCAGCGCCAGAGACCGCAGTTTGATCCTGACAACGGGTGCTTGTATGTACGGAGTTTGTATGTTTTCCCCGTGACCTGCGTGGGTTTTCTCCGGGATCGCCGGTTTCCTCCCACACTCCAAAGAGGTACAGGTTTATATGTTAATTGGTTAGGTATAATTGTAAATTGGTCCTTGTGTGTGTAGGATAGTGTTAGTGTATGGGGATCGCTGGTCCGTGCAGACTTGGTGGGCCGAAGGGCCTGTTTCCATGTTGAATTTCTAATCTAAACTAACACAACTGAGTAATTGGTGTATTAATCCAGTGTCATAACTATCAGAGAACTGTAACAGCATGCCATCTATGCATGATAGATGCAGATCATCAGTGCAGCACATAGCCAGTCATATCCCAGAAACATGCGACAAGTGAATTTTTACCTTTGCTGGAGATACATCAAGGTTAGATAGTGTCAATAGATTCATGGAGTGATACTGCACAGGGACAGAGCCCTCAGTCTACCAAGTCTGCAGCAATCATCAAAAATTTAAGGGCCTGTCCCATTTGGGCCGTCATTTACGCGACAGGCCGGTAGTGACTGACCCGCGATGGTCGCGCGCGTCATCATGCGTCTGCACGGCCGTCTGGAGCGCGTGACGTCATTTTGAAGATGGACACAAAATGCTGGAGTAACTCAGCGGGACCGGCAGCAACTCTGGAGAGAAGGAATGGGTGATGTTTCGAGTTGAGACTCTTCTTCATTCTTCTCCAGAGATGCTGCCGGTCACGCTGAGTTAATCCAGCATTTTGTGTCTATCTCCAATCGTCTTGGCCCCGCTCTGGGAGTAGGAGTGGGGGCGGATCCGGATCCGCAACGGCCGTGAGCCCCAGGCCGAGCTCGGCGATCGTTTGCCTGCTTCAGCTGCTGATGGAGATGAGACGTTGCGCCACGCCAGGGTCTTGGGCCAGTCCCACTTTGGTCGTCAATTACGCGACGGGCCGGTGGCGCGCGAATATTTAGTGCAGGACGACCTCTACACTCCTCCACGCCACTCCATGCACCCGTCCCGCGCTACCTACATTTCCCACACACTACCCACGCGCTACCCACATGCTACCCACACGCTAGCAGGTCGTGTAAATAGCGCGCGAATGATGGCCGAGTGGGACAGGCCCTTTACCCTACCCTGCATTAATGCTAGTTTTATCCACTCCACAATCCCATCAACTTCTGTCAGGTCTATCATTCATCAGGGGCAATTTACAGCAACCAATTAACCAACCAAACCACATGCCTTTGCGATATGGGAGAAACTGCATCAATGTGGGGAAACCCATGCAATCACAGGGAGAACATGCAGACTCCACACAGACAGCTTTCAAGCTCAGGAATGAAAACAACAGATTCGAATGGATGGAAATCTAACAGGAATGTGGGCATCACTTGCTCAGCTTTCCTTTAACATCAATTGTATTGGACGATAAAAACATCCCAGGCTGGAATCTCTTCCTGAAGATCAAATATCCATTCTGAAGCTCTGGTGCCTGACAATTATTAAGTGAGTGGATCCAGTTGTTGAGCGATTTAATTTATTGACTTACAATTTCTGGTCATCTTTGACAATGTCAACATTCATAGCCCATCCCTCACTGCTCTTGAGAAGGTGATTGTTTCTCTTTCCCCCGACTCTAGTCTGAAGAAGACCCGAAATGTCTCCCATTTCTTCTCTCCAGAGATGCTGCCTGTCACGCTGAGTTACTCCAGCATTTTGTGTCTATTTTTGAAATTGAACCATCTTGTTAAATCAATTTCTGATAAAGATGCTTCCACTGTGCTGTTAGGGAGAGAGTTCTGGGATTTGTGACCATGAAAGACAAGAGGTATATTTCCAGGTTAGGACAGTGTGTGATCTTGAGGGGAACCTGCAGAAGGTGGTGTTCCCATGGGGAAACAAAGAGCTGCAGAAGCTGGTTAATATGCAAGATGCTGGAGAAACTCAGGCAGCATCTATGGAGAACATGGATAGGTAACGTTTCAGATCAAGAAGGGTTGGTCTGAAGAAGGTTCTTGACCCAAAATGTCATCTATGTTTTCCAGACCTGCTGAGTTCCTCCAGCATTTTGTGTCCTTTTGTGTTTCCATGTGCCTGCTACTCTTGCCCTTCTGATGATAGATCTTCAAGTTTGGGAGGTGCTGTTAAAGTAGCTGAGGCTATCACTGACAGTGCATTTGTAAATGATGCACAGTGCGCCTGTGTGGTGCTTTTTGTAAATGGTTCACACTGCAGATACTGTGCATTGGTGATGGAGGGAAGTGAATGTCTAGGGCGCTGGATGGGGTCCCAATCTACTAGGCAGCTATGTACAAAATGTTATCAGTCCTCCCGAGTACTTTACGGGTTACAATCATCCAGGCAAGTGGAGAATATTCCACCACACACCTTGTGCCTGGGACAAGGCGGAAATCCTTCAGCATCCACAGCTGACTGAGGAGTTCAAGCACAACCATGATATAGGATCAGAGAATTACTACAGCACAGAGAGAGGCCATTCGGCCCATTAATTCTGTGCCAGCTCCTCGCAGGTAAATCTCAGCGGTCCCACTTTCCCTGCTCCGTCCTTGTATCCCAGCAAATTATTTTCTCCTGGGTGCACAACATTTTGAATGCATCTTGATTCTAGTTCCACTCCACTCCAGGCAGTGAATTTGAGAGCATATAAGTACTCGATGAAATATAAAGTTCTTCACATTCTGCAAAATGGTAAATCTGTGCCTCGTAGTCTACAAACTATGCCATTGAAGGGAACAGCCGTTTATCACTAAACACATGAAAATTGAGTGCCCGTAATAGGACAACCCTCTCCCCATCCCAGAAAATAATTGCCTAGTGAATCTCGTCTGAACTGCATCTAATGCTATTGTGTTTTTATATGTGGTGTAAAATCATAGGCCACCACATGTCCACAATAGAAGTGCTGAGGGGGCTTCTAGCAACATTAAATACTGTATAAAGTCATTGCCCTCCTGTTAAAGCTGTGAGTGTGGCTAAATGTAGTTGTGGCATCATTACCTTTCTTGCAAGCAGGCTGCTTCTCTGACCACATCCCATCCTGTTGGCACCTCACCTGTGGGCTGCCGCTCAGAACAAAGGAATAATTGCAGGTGAACTGCATGACGGTGCCCACACTGGCATAGCCTTGGTGTAGGTGCCCGCTTCCCGGGAGAATTCTCCGATGCCCATGGAGTGGTGCTCCCAGAATGACACAAAGCTTCCTCTCTGCAATCAAAGATCAAAGCATCTTATAAAAGCAATGAAAATGGGGCAAAACGTTGCCTTTTGGAGACAGTCATACTGATCAGAAACAGGTCCTTCAGTCAGCCCTCAAGCACCCACTTACACTCATTCTACTCCGATCCCACTTTATTCTCCAAAACCCGCCAGATTCACCAATCACCCACACTAGGATCAATTCACAGCGGCCAATTAACGTACCAGCCCGCACATCTTTAGTACGCTGCGTATGTGAGTGGGAACACACTGGAGCTTCCAGGGAAAACCCAAAGGGTCATAGGGAGAACATGCAAACTCCACACTGACAGCACCGGAGGTTGGGATTGAACCCAGAATCATGCCGGACTTGATGAAAAGTGTGCAGACAAATAGAGGCTTTTTTAAAGACGAAAATGAAATAAATTTTGATTAAAATTAATGATGCCAATCAATCAATGTCAATTAAATGTATATTTAAATAAATGTGTCATTGTTTTTCATTTATGTTTTATTGCTGGTTATAGGTTTGATTGATTTATTTATTTCAACTATTCTTGAATTTAACGCAAGACCACTCTGCTATTTGAAGTCACGAGCTCTCAATGAAAACAGGAGGGGGTGAGAATCATTTCGGGTGCGGGTGTCGGGGGTTATGGGGAGAAGCCTGCAGAATGGGGTTAAGTGGGGAAGATAGATCATCCATGGTTGAATGGCACAGTAGACTTCATGTCCTAATTCTGCCACATGAACTTATGAACCTATGAACTTATGAACCCAGTGACGTTACCTTTGGCTAAGAAAGGCTTTTGTGATATTACCTTTCGTACAGGTTGGCTGCTTCTCGGACCACATCCCATCGTGTTGGCACCTTGCCAGAGAGCTGCCACTCAGCACAAACAAAGAGTTGCAGGTGAACTGCACGATGGTGCCCAAGGCGGCATTGCCCTGGCGTAGGTACCCGCTTCCGGGCAGAATCCTCCGACGTCCATTGACTGGTGTACCAGGGTCGGCACAGAACTTGATCTCTGGAACTACAGGTCAAATAACACAGTGAAAACAATGGTACGGAAGACCCAGTCTAGACTGCGGGAGAGGTGGGCCTAGATTTCTTTGCAACATTAGTGGACCCCTTTGCATAGCAAAGAACGGTAAGAGATGCCAAATTAAACTATTCCCTTCTGCCTGAACGTTATCCATGTTTCTCCATTCACTACTTATTTTTATGTCTATCTAAAAGTAGGGAGGGCGCGCCGAGAATGAAGGGGGGCGTGGGGGGGAGTGGGTGCCTACTGCCACATGTGGCAGCAGCCACAAGATAGGACTGTTCGGCAAGGTGAGGTCTGCAATATGATTTTACTGGGTTGTATGCAAAACAAACTGCATTTCACTGCACTTAAGTGCATGTGACAATAAACCATGCAGGAAAGAAATGCAAATACTGGTTTAAACCAAAGATAGACACAAAATGCTGGAGTAACTCAGCGGGACAGGCAGCATCTCATGAGAGAAGGAATGGGTGACGTTTCGAGACCCTTCTTCAGCCTGAGGAAGGGTTTCGACCCGAAACGTCACCAATTCCTTCTCTCCAGAGCTGCTGCCGCCTGCCCCGCTGAGTTACTCCAGCATTTTGTGTCAATAAAGTATCATAGACTCATCAAATCATTAAAGCCTCTTAAATGCCACTGTCGTATCTGTAAGTTATTGGGGCAAATCCTCCAAAATTATGGAAGAACTCGGATAAGGACATGGATATTTTAAAAAGACAGATTTGCTGGCTGCAACGGAAAAAACCCCAATCCACAGAAAGAATCAGTTTCAAGTTTCAAACCTGTCTGGCCTGTGGACTTGGGCATCACACAACTAAGCGGATGGTGTGGGCAGGAAAGGCTGAGATGGAGATAACGAGATTATCTTGGATACACAAAGGAAGGAACCAAGCCTCAGCAGACAGTGGTAAACAGACCAGCACAAGCACAATCACCATCTTGGATGACCCATCCATCGAGACAATAGGAGCCCATCCAGGCGATGGGATAACGATCAGGCTGAGGGATCATGACATCAGCAAACCCCTTATCATCGGAAGCCTATTGTTCATGCCAGATCGAAACTGGGAATCATCAAAAGAACCCTTTTATCCAGAGGACCACCTGGGGGTTTCAAAGGAAGCTCAGGTATAAAAACAGGAGTCAAGCCAGAACTCGCTCTCTTTCTGCTCTGCTGGACAGCTCGTGGGCCTGCATCGACCTAGCTGTGAGTATCCCGGTGACCTGGTGAAATTCCCAAAATAGGATAGAGGTTGAGAAAATAAAAGGAAAGGGGGGTAAAATTGTGTAAAGTAAGTTTTACGACGTGCCCGATAGTTTTCCGTCCATAGTCTTAGTTTAAAGCATAAGTTTAGCCACGTATTATGTAGTGTTGGTGAGATTCGATTTCTCATTGTTTAATAAAGCCTGTAATTTAGACTTGCTTTGAGTCCATCTTGGTTTCTGTTTCCTCTCATCAGCACACTCTGGTCAATTCAACCTTTTTATCATATCCCACCATAATTCCGAGGTCTAGAACCTAGGGGAATCCCTTTTGTTGTATTCTCTCTCTTGGAAACCGCTCGAGTGGAGTGGTGGCCGTTTGACCCTCCGACAAGGGAGAGAATAACTCGGGCAGTTGGGCCCGAAGTGGAGTAAAGGGAAACGCAAAACCCCTACAGTATCTGTCTCCACGATGCTCCCACCGTGCGTTACAGGCATCCACTAGTAAAACTTGCCCCGCACATCTCCTTTAAACTTTCCCCCTCCCACCTACTGATCCTCTAGTCTGGCTTTTTTTGGTTTGGGAAGAAATATGTGAGCCATGTACCATATGGTGCATTTGTTTAGGATTGCCTTTGAACATTGGAACCTGTGTGTGATGTAATAATAAGGGAATGAAGGGTAAGTGCAGGAAAGTGGTACCGAGGCAAAAGATCAGCCATGATCATGTTATATGGCAGAAAAGATATGAGTGCCAAATAACCTCTTCCTACTCCTATCCCTTATGTCCTTATTAGCAAGAGGACCCAGATGCACAATAGTGCAACATCTCTGCATGTATTCTGCTTTTGAAGTAGACATTTAGCACTAATGACTGAGGAGAAAATACCCCACCCCGACATGTTTTAGAATCTGGAGAATAAATTATGCATCACCAGGGTGAAGTAACACATGATGCCCAGGAAGCTGAATGCAGCAGCAAAGCTTGGGCACTTGGGGCCTGGGTACATGGCCATTATGTGTTCACACAAATTAGACACAAATCCCCCCCCCCCCTCCCCGATACCACACTGGTATAGGTTCAGCTAACCTTAGTTTAGTAGTTTATTGTCACGTGTACCGATTGAACATCTTTTTGTTGTGTGCTAACCAGTCAACAGAAAGATAATACATGATTACAATCGAACCATTTACCGTGTATAAGGAATAGAGATTTAAGAATGTGGAGCGATTATCATATGTGATTGTAGATCTGCTTCTGCGGTTAGCACGCAAAAATTCGCCTGGGTTGGACGCCATCTTGGAAGCATGTTGACCTTTTCTGGAAGTATGTAGATGATGTCATCCCAAGAGAGCACATAATCCGGAGCAGGAGTAGGCCACTCGGCCCCTCATGCCTGCCCTACTATTTAGTATATACATGGCCGATCTACCCCGACCTCATCTACTCTTCTGTGCCAGTTCCACACAGCATTCAATCTTCCAAAAATGTATCTACCTTTCTTTAAATACTCCCATTGACCCATCTGCACAATCCTCTGAGGCAGAGAACTCCAGAGATTCACCAGCCACTGGGAGAAGAAACTCCTATAGTGTAAAATGATTGAGCCCATCTTCAGTTTAAGCAGCAGAGAAAACTGTGACTGGGTGGCTGAGATTAGTTACATGAACACTGCTCTTTAAATTCTCTTCCATCCACAGTACTGCGGCAGGAGATAAAAGGCATTTTGTTGACTTCAAGACTCTTGTTCAAATCAAAATGAGTGACAGAATTTATCAGTGATGTCATTCTGGGCGGCACGGTGGCACAGCTAGTAGAGTGACTGTCCCACAGCTCCTGCGACCCAGGTTCGATCCTGACCATCTTCCATCCCTCCTAGACAACCTAATCCTTTCTCCTCCTTTGTACACTCATCTCCCATCCGAGTCCCCCATTTCCCTTTTATCCTCCTATGCCCACTCCCTTCCACATATTTCACTCCTCCTCCTAATCCGACACCTTTTTGTCTCATTTTCACCTCAAGCCTTTGTCACTTACACTACCCGTCTGAAAATCAAAACACCCTCACCTGTACCCACCAATCACTCACCAGGCTCTGCCGTTTCCTCCCTCCCACCTCTCTTTTCTAGCTTTCTCCCGCACAACTCCTATCAGTCTGAGGAAGTGTCCTGACCTGAAACATCAACTGTCGATTCCCTCCACAGATGCTGCCTGACCCATCGGGTTTCTCCAGCACTTTGTTAGTTGCTCAGACTTCCAGCAACTGCAGTTTCTTGAGTCTCCTCTGTACCCTCATCTCTGCATTTCCAGCTGTCCCCAATAACGTTTTAACCTCTTTACTCATCAAAAGTTTTCAAGGACTTGTTATCCCACTTTCGCATCCAGCTCCAACACGCTTGGAGCAATATCACAGGGGATTAACCTAAAAATCCGCACACCTATGGGATGTGTGAGGAAACTGGAACACCTGAAGGAAACCCACATGGCCACAGAGAGAAGAGCAAACTCCACACAGGTAGTACCAGGAGTTAGGATTGAACTTGTGTCTCCAGTGCTGTGAGGCACAGCTCTGCCAACGGTCTTTGTTTGCATCTAATTCCCCTACTGATAAATGATAATATCCTGACAGGGTATTACTATAGAGGAGTATCCATCCATGTGAGGTGTCATTTAACCTTGTGGAGACTAAATCGTAGATGTATTCCCCATAGCCCTCCAACCCCATCCTCACATGGAAATGTGGTCTCTGCCTCCCAAAACATGGCGTATTGAAGAGCCTTACCACAGTGTGGCGCACTTGAGCTCCATGTCCCATCCAGTTGGCAAGTGGCAACGTTACTTCCAACCAAGTGGAACTCCTCATGGCAACCGAAGTAGACCTGGGAGCCAAATCGGAAGTCATCCCCTTCCATCGTCCCATTGACCGGGGCCAACGTATTCCTACATATCACCACTGACAGGTCACATAGTTGATAAACTCACTTTGCTGCAGACATTTAACAAATCCTGCAAGCATGCAAATTCAAGAACATTTAACAATTAACAGAAAGACAACCCTCCCCCTCACAACAAGTTTGAACAATTCCTGGAGACCACAGTGGGAAAATCCCAGATCTCTGTGAGATTTCTTCACAAGGAGAACCAAAGCCTTCCCCAATTTGCACTCATTGAATATTTCATGAGTATTGCTGGGAGACAATTCTCACAGATAGAGTCTCCCACACTAGTTGCTAAGGTTCACTGACTGTGTGAGCTACTTGGACACAGGTGAGGACCTTCACAATTACACATGGGGCTTGTAAATGTCAGGTGGTAAATTTATGATGTAGAGATGATATTTAGATATGAAGTCTCCATTCTGTGTTGAAAAGGCTCCCCTTTGTCGACCCATAATTAGCCCATGGGGAAGTCGCTGACTGGAAGACAAATTAACCAAATAAAAGGGGAGTTGAGGGAAAGGGTACTCATTCAGATTGGAGGAAGACAGACAACGACAAAACCCAATGCTGGGACCACTGTGATTCAGACAGAAACAAGGAACTTGGTATCAGAACAGGGTCCTTTATCTTACAATGCAGCATCCAGAAGGCATTAGGAAACAGGCAGACATATTCACTAAGTGGCAAATGAAAGTTTATCTCTGCAAATGTTAGGTGTTGAGGCTTGGGAATAAATCTACAGTTTAATAAATGAGAAGTGTAGAAAACTAAAAGGGATCTAGAAAAATTATGACAAAATTATTAGAAGCAGCATCACAGTTTAGTGAGGCAATGAAGTTGTGTTAAACATTTCCAAGGTCTTGGTCTGGCCTTCCTTGCATCGCTCTGGACTGCTGGCAAACCAGAAACATGGGCATGGAAGTACTGGAGAACATTCATAAAAGCTTACAAGGATTTACTGAAACATCTGTCAGGAAAGATCAAACAGGATAGGACTGTTTTTGCTTTGAAAGGTGTAGAGACTTTCTGATGGTTTTTAAATATGTGACAAAATGGGCAAGGGAGATATGTAAAGAATGTTTTGATTTTTAGGAACCATAAATACATAATGGCTAGTCATAAATCCATAAGGGAACGGATGGAACATGATGTAACAGGAATCTCCTCAGATGCCGTATGTCCTGCTAATAATTACAGCATTTTCTGTTTTCATTCAGATTTCCAGCAACTGTTGTATTTTCCATTATGAAATCACAAGCCTTTTGATAAAATGTGAGTTTAACATTACTCCACACAGTGCACAATTAATGCCATTTGATCCTCGTTATATTGGTGTTGTGTTTCTCTTGACCTTCTGGCCACCAAGATAAAGTCACAGAGTGATAGAGTACAGCACAGTAATGGGCCCTTCTGCCCATCAAGTGCACACCATTTTTTCCCACCATCTGCATTAATCCAATTTGCCTGCATTAGGACCATATTCTCTATGCCTTGACCAATTAAGTGTTTGTCTAAATCCTGTTAAGAGTGTGGATGCATCTGATTCCACCACATTCTCTGGCAGCAAGCTCCAGATGTTAACTACTCTCTGTGTGGGAGGGTCTCAACCCGAAACGACACCTATTCATTTTCTCCAGAGATGCTGCCTGACTCGCTGAGTTACTCCAGCACGTTGTGTCTATCTCTGTGTGTGGAAAACCTTGCCCTCAGATCCCCTTTAAGCTATCACCTTAATACTACGCTCTCTTGTTTGTGATACCCCTATCATGGAAAAATAATAATTTTGAACTTCTACCCTTTCTATGTTTCCTGTCATTTTCATCACATCTATCAGGTAACCTCTCAGCCTCCTTCATTCCAGGAAACACAGCCTATCTAATCACAACCCATCTAATCTCAACCCATAACTAACCTTCTCCTAGCCAGGCAACATCATGGTGAATCTCCTCCCACAAGAAGTGGCGTTAGACCAGCCAGCAAATGCGAACTCACCTCGATTTGCAGTGAATTATAGGTCCCCTGTGCGCTGAAGGACTGCAGACGAACTCAGTCGCAAATCCCCAGGTTGGGACAGCGTTAGACTAATTACCTCAGCTCTCTGTCAAGCTAAAGATTAGCATTCAGAAAGCAAGAACATGAACATTTTACAACTGAGATCTTCTTGCCATCCATGTACGCAATGGTTTTCTTAATCCTGTGTTCTGGGTCCAACCCTGACCACCTGTGTGGAGTTTGCCTGTTCTCCCTGTAACTCACGGTAACTTGCCCAATGTATGTAAGTAAGCAGTAGAATCTGGAGGAGGTCGATGGGAATCAGGGGACAATAACTACAGTAACTTCAACCGTAAAATAATAAAATATTCTTATTCTTAGTTTAGTTTAGAGTTACTGCGCGGAAACAGGTCCTTTCGGCCACCGAGTCCGTGACGACCAGCGATTCCCGCACATTAACATTATCCTATACCAACTAGGGACAATTTTTTTTACATTTACCAAGCCAATTAACCTACATACCTGCACGTCTTTGGAGTGTGGGAGGAAACCGAGGATCTCGGTGGAAATCTACGCAGGTCACGGGGAGAACGTACAAACTCCGTACAGACAGCACCCGTAGTCAGGATTGAACCCGGGTCTCCGGCGCTGCATTCGTTGTAAGGCAGCAACTCTACCGCTACGCCACACTTATTAGTAAACGTAACCTTTGTAGCTAACTTTTAAATCTACTTGGACTTCCAGGAATTGCAACCTAAAAATAATTTAAAACTGTAGATAGACACAACATGCTGGAGTAACACAGCGGGACAGGCAGCGTCTCTGGAGAGAAGGAATGGATGACGTTTCGGGCTGAGTCCCTTCTTCAGACCCGAAACATCACCCATTCCTTCTATCCCGAGATGCTACCTGTTCTGCTGAGTTACTCCAGCATTTTGTGTCTATCTTCGGTTTAAACCAGCATCTGCAGTTCCTTCCTGCACAATAATTTATAACTGTTGGGTTTTTTCCTGAGGAGTTTAAATCGCTCCTACTCATGAGATTTGCAACTATCAACCAATCATTAAGACAGGAAGAGGTTATTTAGATATTCCATTAAAGAGTTACCAGGTTTTACTAGATTTCAGCATGAATTAAAAGGATCGGTCCATCAAATTCAGACAAAGTCCAGTTATTTGACGGTTTTCTAAACTATCTCTCAGATCTGTCATCTGTGAGACAATGAAAACAATCCTCAGCATTGCATCAGGATCCTGACCTTCTCTGATATTAAACCTTCCAATGATATATAAAGAGTGTCAGAAAATCAAAGCAAAGGCACACCATCAATATTTTCTCTCAGCTCGCAATACCAATGAATATGACAGAGGCGGCATGGAGTTGCAGCAGTAGATGCTGCTGCCTCACAGCTCCATTCACTTACACTTGGATGGTGAATCTGCGGAATTCATTTCCACAGAAGGTTGTGGAGGCCAAGTCCATGGATATTTTTAAGGCAGAGGTTATGGGGAGAAGGCGGGAGAATGGGATTAAGAGGGAAAGATAGATCAGCCATGATTGAATGGCAAAGTAGACTTGATGGGCCGAATGGCCTAATTGTGCTCCTATCACTTATTAAATTATGAACTTATGAACACTTGGGTTTGATCCTGACCGCAGGTGCTGTCTGTGTGGAGTCTGCACAATCTTGCTGTTCTTTCCACATCGCAAAGGTCTGCATGCACGTTCATTTACTATAGTAATTTACTCCTTTCTGTAGGCAAGTGACAAAGTAGCAAAGATTAGTTGATGGGAATATGTAAAAGAATTGGAGACTAGCACTGATCCGACGGGCTGAATGGCCTTTTTCTGCTTTATAATAAGTAAGACGTGAGATGCAAGATTTACTATGAACTTGGGTGGCAACCTCTTCGCACGGAGAGTGGTAAGTATATGGAACGACCTATTGAAGTCTCTTCATTCATACCAATTCAACCATTGATCAATGACATTTTTAAAAGATTGAGTTTTAGGCTGCGGTTTATTTGGAATTAGAAAGTTACAAAAACACACCTACTGGATAATGTTTAGAAGTACATTATATCCGTGGCCCCAAGAAAGCTAAAGAGTGGGGATCATTAATTCTGCGATCATTGATTCTATAGAAGTCTATGATTTGTATAAATACAAAGATTCCCAATTCTTTCTTCAGAATTATGTAACTAAATTCACGGCCCAAACTCCCCTAATGGAGCAACACCAGTTTACTGGATTCCATTCTGACCTTTGGTCTTTGTATGGTTTGCACATTCTTCCTGTGACCACATGGGTTTCCCCCGGGTGTTCCATTACCTCCCTCATTCCTGACTGGATTGAATAATTGGCCACCATAAATTCTACCTAGTCTGTAGATGATTGATAGAATCTGGGGAGAGATGGTGGGAATATGTGGAAAATAATATTGGATCAATGTAGGGTTAGTGTAAATAGGAGCTTGATGGCTGTCACAGACTCAATGGGCCAAGGGGCCTGGTGCATGATGTCTGACTCAATGATTCGATCATGGTGTGTGGGACCAGGCAACTCAGCTGTTATCTTCCATTTTAATTGAGCAACGCTGAGTCTGACATTTTGTTTCAAATCCTCACTTGCCTGAAGACCTTGCTAGTTTAACGTTTACCATCCTCCCTGAGGCTTGGGCTTTCCTTTACCAGGTCAACCTACTCCACCTAAACTACTCAGCATAGCTGATGAAATTCTGGCGTATGGCAGGAGTAAGGATTGACAACCTGACAGCTATTAGAGCTTGTGTAGGAAAGAACTGCAGATGCTGGATTAAATCAAAGATAGGCACAAAATGCTGGAGTAACTCAGCGGGACTGGCAGCATGTCTGGAGAGAAGGAATGGGTGACGTTCAGGTCGAGACCCTTCATCAGTTATTAGAGCTTTATCGGAGTCTGAACAAAATGTAGTAGGTAACTCCATAACTAAAATACCGCAGATGCCAAAAATCTGAAATGAAACAGTAAATGTTGGAAATAGTCGGCAGGCCAGGCAGCATCTGCGGAGAGAGAAACTGAAAGGTCATTAAACTGAAACATTAAGTTTACGGTCAATGGCTGTTGCTTGACCTGCTGAGACTATCGAGCCTTTCACCATTTAAGCTCCAGTGCGATACAGAACAAACACAGCTCGGTTAGGGCCCAGTCTCTCCAAATAATTCCACACATTCCAGCTGCAATAATGCACGAAGGCTCTGAGCATGATGTATCTACAGGCTAAAGTTGGCACAAACCTTAATACTTACTGTTTTCACAGCGTTTGCCAGTGTACCCAGCCAGACAAGCACATTCATAGTTGGCAAGTCCGAGCCGGAGACACATCCCATCGTGCAAGCATGGCGATGAGGAGCACACTGAAAGGCAACAAGAGACAAGCATGGCTTTCCGATTCATAGCAAAAGGATTTGAGTATAGGAGCAGGGAGGTTCTACTGCAGTTGTACAGGGTCTTGGTGAGACCACACCTGGAGTATTGTGTACAGTTTTGGTCTCCTAATCTGAGGAAATACATTCTTGCCATAGAGGGTGTACAGAGAAGGTTCACCAGACTGATTCCTGGGATGTCAGGTCTTTCATATGAAGAAAGACTGGATAGACTCGGCTTGTACTCGCTAGAATTTAGAAGATTGAGGGGGGGTCTTATAGAAACTTACAAGATTCTTAAGGGGTTGGACAGGCTAGATGCAGGAAGATTGTTCCCGATGTTGGGGAAGTCCAGAACAAGGGGTCACAGTTTAAGGATAAGGGGGAAATGTTTTAGGACCGAGATGAGGAAAACATTTTTCACACAGAGAGTGGTGAATCTCTGGAATTCTCTACCACAGAAGGTAGTTGAGGCCAGTTCATTGGCTATATTTAAGAGGGAGTTACATGTGGCCCTTGTGGCTAAAGGGATCAGAGGGTATGGAGAGAAGGCAGGTACAGGATGCTGAGTTGGATGATCAGCCATGATCATATTGAATGGCGGTGCAGGCTCGAAGGGCCGAATGGCCTACTCCTGCACCTATTTCCTATGTTGCTCGTTTTAGATTGGGTGGCCTTGATGGGATTCAGTCAGAATTCCCGACCCCAGCATTCCTTCTAACCATCGTCGTAAGTTCCAAACTCTTCACCTCCTTCTACTCCCCCCTAATATCGACTGCCTCGAGAAAAACATGGCAATCTGCTGCTTCATCTGTGCTGCAGCCTTGTACACACTCAAAGCTGCCTCTCATTTCCATGACCTGCAATCCTTTGTTCTGAAATTCTTACCACAGTGGCTCAGCTGGAGCTGTTTCCTCAGTCAAATGTTAGGTGGTTCAGCCTATCTTTATGCCTCACAGTCTAACTTTATTATAAACCAACTTTAGGCATTGCAGGCTAACTTTAGGCATTACAGTCTAGCTTTAAGCATTACAAGCTGGCTTCAAGTATTACAGGTTACCTTTAAGCATTTCAGGCTAGCTGTAAGTATTACATGCTAACTTGAAGCATTGCCAGTTAGCTGTAAGAATTACAGGTCATATTTAAGCATTACAGGCTAGCTGTATTACATGCTAATTTTAAAGCATTACCGGTTAGCTGTGAGTTACAGACCAAGTTTAAGCATTACAGGCTAGCTGTAAGCCTTGCAGGCTAAATTTAAACTTCATTAATGTATCGCAGGCTAGCTTTAGGCATCACTGACTAGCTTTAGGCATTTCAGGCTAGTTTCAGGCATCACTGGCCAGCTTTAAGTATTACAGGCTAATTGTAAGTGGTTCTAATGAGCTATGTTTGGAGTCCAGCTTCTACTTTAGGCATTATGGCAGCAGTGGGTGGAAATGCCAGATGATAAACTAACCTTGCAAAATAGATCTGTTTCTTAGATCAATCCTGGACTTTGTACTCCGTCTATGTTATGATTTGATAAAGGTAGATCCAAGAATCTCAGTGCAAGGTAGAACAAGGAAACTCTGCTGGGCTGGGCCGGACGGAACCAGGCATTACCTGTCACCAGCTGGCAAGAGTAGCCTCCACTCCCCAATCTCCCCCAATGTGGCAAGGGATGGAAGCTCCAAGCCAGTCAGCTCAGATTCATCAGTGTTTCGTCCAATCCTCTGTGGTTGTGAGGCAAGTGGGAGCAGGGTGTAAGGACAGAGGTGAGGCAAGGCAGGATTGGGATGGGTAGGGTATGCAGGTGGCATCAGTCATAGAGTCAAACAGCACGGAGACAGACCCTTCGCCCGAACTTGTCCTTGCTGTCCTTGCATCATAGCCGGCCCTACTTAGCCACATTCAGCCTTACACCGCTAAACCTTTCTATATCCATGCACCTGACCAAATGTCGTTTAAATGTTGTTATTGTACCTGTCTCAATGACTTCCTAGGTTTTGATTCTCCTCTACTGGGAAAAGGACTTTGTGCATTCACGTTTGTGCATTCCCTTCATGATTTTATACACCTCTATAAGATCATCATTCAACATCTGCCCACAACTCAGGCACACGAGTCCTGGCAACATCGTAAATCTTCTCAACACCTTTCCAGCTTAATGGCATAATTCCTATAGCAAGCCGACCAAAATTGAACGCAATGCCCTGAATGCGGCCTTACTTACGTCTTGAACATATAAACATTTAGAAGAGGCCACGTGAAGAAGACACTTTTTTTAAAAAAATCAATAATGGGGGTCTACCACATTTCTATCGCCCCATTTTTCCTCTCTTGCCATCGTACAACATCCTGAGAAGAAGCTACGTATTAATGGTGAGCAAAGGGGCTGCCCGTCTTCACCCTAGACTGGATCATGACTGTCTCAGCTTCCATCAGCCGTATGAATTCAGAAACCTATGGAAAATTAGATACATTCAGTATCCAGATATTTCTCCACTCACAGTCAGCTGATTCTGAAGATAAACCCCAGGAGTTAGAAAATTGTCAATATGCATAAGCTGATGGAAAAAAAAGCATGTGGCATCAGAATAAAGTATGGCAGAGCAAAAAGGAGTGATGTTCAATGCATTGACTCCACCGGTTGTCCACTGTATCCATGGATGATGCAGCCAGAGCAGATTAGGGATCAATAAGACCTCATGGTGTTGAACTACATAATACAAACAATGTATGAAACAGAAAACGTTGGATATGCACAGCAGGTCAGACAGCATCTGTGGAAGAGTTAATATTTCAGTCGATGATCTTTCATCAGAAGCAACAAAAGTCAGAAATCAAATATGTATTAGGTTGGAGAGAAAGGAGAAGGGTAAAGTGAACAAAGGAAGTGCCTGTGATAAAGTGAATGCAAGAGGGACTGAACAATACAGTTGGTGCTGGCTGAGAGAGGGTGATGAAATGCTTAAAAATGGTGCTTACAGCAAGCTTGCAATGCTTGGAGCTAGTTTGTGATAACTGGCTTGTGATGAATACATACATCACAGCAGTCTGTCTGTGCAAGATATAAATAAGAGATTAATGGGAATCGAGGAGAGAAAGCAATATTGGAACCGTGAGATACAAAATACAGTAGATACTAGAAATCTGAAATAATGGAGCGCTGGAACTTCTATCCATCTCCCCCGCACTAATCACACACATGCACACATACCCAAATCCAAGCAGGCACGCATGCATGCATGAACGCATGCATCACACACATGCATGTTCACACATGTTCAAACATGTTAGCACGCAACAAAAGCATTTCACTGTACCTTGGTACACCTGACAATGAACTAAACTCAACACATACACACATGCATGCACGTATGCACACAGATACACACATATACGGATACGCACACATACATACAAAGACATGCACGCATATGCTCAAGCAGAAACACACATACATAGATACACACACATACACAGGTACATACATAGATGTGCAGACATCCATACTAAGATGCACACATGCATGCATACACACATGCATATACACTCATATGCAGGCAACTGCTTAAGCACAAACACAACATACAGATATACACACATATGAATGCACACACATGAACATACAAATCTACACAGACATACAGGTGCACATATGAACACACACACATCTGCATGCTCAAGCACCAACATGCACACACATACATATGCAGATACAAGACACACATTCCTATATACACATTCCTATGCACACACACATACATACATTTTGTGAAACTTAAAACATGTTTGATTTCTAACTTTCCCAGTTCTGCTGAAAGGTCATAATCTTAAGTTAACATTAACTCAGTTTCTCTATCCACAGAAGTTGCTTCATTTGCTGACGGTTTCCAGAAATTCCTGCTTTCATTTTCACAGATATCCAGCATCTGCAGTTCTTTTTAATCTGTTTTTCAACCTGACCTGAACGGTTGGTCTCTCACTTCTGAGTGGAAAGGCTGTGGATTCAAGGCCTGCCCAGAAACATCAGCACAGAACCCAAGCTGACCTTGCAGTAAGTTACAGAAGGATTGGGCCAACAACAAGCGGTACGTGGGCACCACTTTACAGAAAAGAAAATGACTTTTTTCCCCAAGGAGTCCAGCCTCAACTACCATCCTTAAAATACATAATTGTTTCTCATTTAGGGACTTTGACATGTACAAATTGGCAATCAGCTTTCCTGTTTGCAATAGTGACCACATTTCTATGCTACGCCATGTTACTCTCTCATGTCCCATTCTATTTCAAGTTATTTCTAAGCGGCACAATGCTCTGATCAGATTGCACCCGTACTCCATCCAGCTCTATTCTCCAGGCACAAGGACAATTTCATACACTGGACCACCCCACGAAAGACTTACTCGATGATACCACCCACCGCCTTGAATTACAATGAAAGAGCAAAGCAGCCTTGGTTTTCTCACCTTCTTATCAGGTGATCATCTTGAGGTATCCAAAACAGTGGAGGGAATGGAAGACGTAAATCAGGAAGGCTAGTGCATGTTAAACAATGGCAAGAAGTCACAGGTTGAAAGGGTAGGTCTGAGATCAGTGTGAGGCAAGGTTTTTGCAAGACATGGTCACCCCTCACCCACCTGCATTCCAGTGCGACCCAACCCAACCTACACAATGTCTCATGGTAAGTGAAGCCCTCCATTCCAGATGATGGCATCTTCCACACTCTTTCTAATTCTACCATGTCTTTCCTGCTTTGTGGTGACTCGAACCATACACAAAACAGAAGTACAATCGGACCAATGTCTTACACAGCTACAACATGACATCCCATCTCTTATGCCCTGTACCCCAACCAATGAAGACAAGAAAACCAAATGCCTTCTCCACCATCCCCTTGATCTGTGTGGACACTTTCATGGATCTTACAAAGGTGTATAAAATCATGGGTGGAATAGATCCATACATTTCACTGTACCTATTGGTACATGTGACAAATAAATGTATCTTGTATCTTGTACCTTGGTGGATGCACAGAGTCTCTTGCGCAGAGGAGGGGAATCGATAACAGGCTGATAACAGGAGGGCATGGGATTAAAATGAAGGGGGAAATCTTGTATAGGAATCTGAGGGATAACAAAGGGTGGTGGGTGTATGGAATGAGCTGCCGGAGGAGGAGGTGGAGGCAGGGACATGGAATGGGCTAATGGCCTCATCCGGATAATCTTTTTGCTGGCTCCGACTCAAGAATTTTTAGATTGAGTGTCGGGCCAACAACAGGAGCTGAAAATAAACAGCATGACGCAGCAGCGGATTAACGATTAACTTGGACGTACCTCCTGCCTCAGACTTGCCTCTACATTTCTCTCCTCTCGGCTTAAACCTTGGCCCTCTAGTTCCAGACTCCCCTGTCCTGAGAAAAAGATTGACTAACCAATCTATGCCCCATACATCTCTCATCTTACTCCTAATCTCCAGTGAGAATAAACCCCGACTATCCATCCTCTCTTTATAACTACAGCCCGCCATTGTAGACAACATCCAGGTGAAGCTCTTCTGCATTCTCACTATTGCTACCGCATCCTTCCTGTGGTGTGATGACCAGAATTGTACCTAATACTCCAAGAGCAGTCTAATCAATTGTCTGTGTAAATGCAACAAGATATCCCAGATCCTGACCAATATATCTGCCTAGCACCAAAGGGAAGACCCCAAGGACCAGATCTAATGTCTGTCCTGCCCGCAAGATTCTTGGCTCCTACAGTGAGCTTGAGGAAGCCCACTCGCCACCTGCCTGGAAGCAACAGGGGTCAGAGAAGGCCCAAGGATGCTGTGGGAGACCTCCACCATCATCGAGAGTCACTGCTCAGCTAACCTTGAGTTCCTCTTGGTTAGATGCAGACCGTTCTATCTGCGCAGAGAGTTCACCTCCACTGTTGTGACTGCAGCCTATATCCCTCCTGATGCTAATGCCAAGCTTGCAATGAAAGAGCTGCATACTGCCATTAGCAATCAACAGACGCACAACCCCGAGGCAGCCTTCATTGTTGCGGGTGACTTCAATCACTCTAACCTGAAGACTGTACTCCCCAAATTCCACCAACATGTCTCCTTCCCCACTAGAGTAGACAAGACACTGGACAAAGTCTACACCAACATGGCTGAAGCTTACAAAGCCATCCCCCTCCCCCACCTTGGTCAGTCTGATCACGTCTCATTGTTCCTGCTCCCTAAATACTCCCCACTCATCAGACGGGTTAAACCAACTGTGAGGACAGTTAAAGTCTGGTCAGAGGAAGCGGACTTCACACTTCAGCAGTGTTTTGGAAACACTGACTGGAAGGCGTTTGCAGCCCAGGCCACCCTTGACTCCCACACGGACATTGATTCCTACACATCCTCTATTCTGGACTTTATAAACTCCACCATCAATAGTGTCACCTCCCTCAAACAGGTGACCATATTCCCGAATCAGAAGCCATGGATGAACAGTGAAGTCAGGCTACTGCTGGAAGCACGGGACACCGCTTTCAGGTCAGGCGATGCTCGAGCCTACAGCTCATCCAGGGCTAACCTGAAGAGGGGCATCAAGAAGGCCAAGCACTGCCATAAGCTCAGGATTGAGGAGCACTTCAACAACAACTCCGACCCCCGACGAATGTGGCAAGGCATCCAGGCCATCACGGACTATAGACCCTCCAACACCACCCCCACATCCAGCGACGCCTCCTTCCTTGAGAAGCTTAATCACTTCTATGGCCGCTTCGACAGGGACAATCTAGAGACAGCCATCAAGGCTGTGCTACCTGCCGATCACCAACCCCTCACACTCACCCCCTACGACGTATACGTGGCACTGAGTAGGACTAATGCACGTAAGGCTGCTCGCCCTGACGGCATCCCCGGGCGCGTGCTCAGGGCCTGTGCTGCGCAACTGACAGACGTCTGGACTGACATCTTCAACCTGTCACTTGCCCAAGCAGTTGTCCCCACGTGCCTTAAAACCACCTCCGTCGTGCCAGTGCCAAAACACTCCACTGTGGCAAGCCTCAACGACTTCCGCCCAGTTGCACTTACCCCCATCATCACCAAGTGCTTCGAGAGGCTGGTCCTGGCACACCTCAAAAGCTGCCTACCCCCCACACTGGATCCCTATCAGTTTGCCTACCGCAAGAACAGGAGTACGGAGGATGCCATCTCAACGGCACTTCACTCCGCCCTCTCCCCCCTCGACAACAGAGACACTTACGTAAGAATGCTGTTCATCGATTACAGCTCAGCATTCAACACCATTATACCATCTAAACTGATCACCAAACTCGGTAACCTGGGCATCGATCCCTCCCTCTGTAACTGGATACTGGACTTTCTAACCAACAGACCACAGTCTGTTAGGTTAGACAAGCACACCTCTTCAACCCTCACCCTGAACTCAGCACAGGGCTGTGTGCTGAGCCCCCTCCTTTACTCCCTCTTCACCTATGACTGCACACCTGTACATGGTACTAACACCATCATCAAGTATGCAGATGATACAACGGTGATTGGCCTCATCAGCAACAACGATGAGTCGGCCTATAGGGAGGAGGTCCAGCACTTAGCAGCATGGTGCGCTGACAACAACCTGGCCCTTAACTCCAAGAAGACCAAGGAGCTCATTGTAGACTTCAGGAAGTCCAGGGGCGGCACGCACACCTCCATCCACATTAACGGGACGGAGGTGGAACGTGTTTCTAGCTTCAGGTTCCTGGGAGTCAACATCTCCAATGACCTCTCTTGGACCCACAATACCTCAACTCTGATCAAGAAGGCTCACCAGCGTCTCTTCTTCCTGAGGAGACTGAAGAAGGTCCATCTGTCTCCTCAGATCCTGGTGAACTTCTACCGCTGCACCATCAAGAGCATCCTTACCAACTGCATCACAGTATGGTATGGCAACCGCTCTTTCTCCGACCGGAAGGCATTGCAGAGGGTGGTGAAAATTGCCCAACGCATCACCGGTTCCTCGCTCCCCTCCATTGAGTCTGTCCAAAGCAAGCGTTGTCTGCGGAGGGCGCTCAGCATCGCCAAGGACTGCTCTCACCCCAACCATGGACTGTTTACCCTCCTACCATCCGGGAGACGCTACAGGTCTCTCCGTTGCCGAACCAGTAGGTCCAGGAACAGCTTCTTCCCGGCGGCTGTCACTCTACTCAACAACGTACCTCGGTGACTGCCAATCACCCCCCCCCCCCGGACACTCCTCCCACAGGAAAAACACTATGTCTGTATATATGCTAATGTAAATATTTATTCAAATCATATGCTATGTCGCTCTTCCAGGGAGATGCTAAATGCATTTTGTTGTCTCTGTGCTGTACACGGACAATGACAATTAAAGTTGAATCTGAATCTGAATCTGAATCTGAATCTCTGCAGTAATCTGCCACCCTGGCATCTGGCATCAGCAGGGTGGTCAATGGAAGGGAGATGTAGGCAACTGAGAGAGACAGAGTAGGTGTAGTGAGGGAGGAGTGCCGGCAAATGAGGTGAGGCAGAGCGAGGCGAAGAAGGTCGCTGAGATAGAAAACATTGAAAGGTGAAGGTGAGGAAGTTGCGGAGAGATGAAGAAGTCACCTGAGCAGTGAATGAACCTGCAAGCAATGAGTGAGGAGTGGTGGATTATGACCTAGGACCAGGTGACGTACCATCAACTTCCTCAAACGTGGCATAAAAACCATCAAAGCGTTTGTACCCATCGGACACGAACAGAATATGTAACATGTTGCTGGAGCTGCGGACTGGGGGAGGGCGCTCGTTTCCGCAGAACCTGCCGATAACCCTGGTGTCGATGTTGTCGCCGTCACGGACCTCCACGTAGTCATACTGGCACATGTAGTCAAACTCCAGGCTCAGCATGGAGAACCTGGAAGAGAGGAGGGCGCGGTCAGAGCAGCTGAACCCGGCGCACCGCGACCCCTCCATCCACTCGCAGGGGCACCCTCACTCCATCCTCAGTGGAAATCTCTCAGTATCTCCCTCTCTGCCTCCCTCCCTCCCTCCCTCCACAGTGGAGATCCCTCAGATCCTCCCTCCCCAGAGGCAGATCTCTCAGTAGCGCCCTCTGCAGGAAGGAGATCCCTCAATGCCTCCCTCCACAGGAGGCAGGAGATCCCAGTGACTCTCTCCACAGGCAGCAGTTCCCTCAATACTTCCCTTCAGCGCTTCCATCTCCAGGCACGAGAGCCCTGTTCAAGTCATAAGTTTCTAAATCATTGGAATAGAATTTGGTCATTCGGCCCATCTACTCTACTTCGTCATTTAAAAATACACAAAAATACACAAAGACTTGGCCTCCACAGCTATGAATTCCACAGATTCACCACCCTCTGACTAAAGAAATTCCTTCTCGTCTCCTTTCTAAAGGTACATCCTTTTATTCCGAGGCTGTGCCCTCTGGTCCTAGACACTCTGCTAATGGAAACATCCTCTCCGCATCTACTCTATGCAGTCCGCATCCACAGACAATGGGTACAGTTTATAGAGTTGGGGGGGGGGGGGGGGGGGCGATTCTGATGGACATGTCATCTGTGAGGAGATAGGAGGTCATACTGACGAATATGTCACCGTGCGGCCCATGACACGTGTTCCCCCAGCAAGTTCACTTATTCAATAACAACACTAATGTTGATTAAATCAAAATCTCCCAAATTGTTTGGTCACAACAAACAACAGCAATAGCATTGGCAGATGTTGAGCTCCAAGGCTCGAAAGGAAGCATTAGGATTAATATATCAATACCTTGATCATTTAGATAGATTCTAGGGGTAAACATCAGAGGAGAGGGCAAGAGGCACGTACATTTGAAGAACCACGGAAATATTCCAATAATTAGACACAACCGGGACTTTGGTTGGTGCGAACTCAGTTGGTGGCGGCTGCAAACAAGGACGATCCCGCCGATTGAAGTGACCACCAGGGACAAGCGAGGAAGGCGAGGGGAGCTGTCGAAGAGGGAGGAGGGACGTCGGTGAGTGAGGGGCATGGTTGGTGAACGAGGAGGGCCATTGTGCTGGTAGCTGGTCGAGGACGCACCACCGACAACAAAGAGGGACCCGGTGGAGTGGGGGGGCAAGAGGAAGAGGGACCATCAGGACTATGTTGAATACATTTGTAACTCTGTCGACAACCTCTATGTGGCGACTCTTTGCATACTTGAGTATTGTATGCAAAGCAAAGGATTTCACTGTACCAAGTACATGTGACAATAAAGTGTCAATCGATCAAAGTATCAATCAATCAATGAACCAATCAAATAGTGAGTTTAAAGGGAGCGTGATATATACAAACACTCCAGACCCTGGCTATGCCTGCAAACCCCTGGCGTTCTGGACCCTGACCACATACGTGCAGTCCTCATCCTTCCACCCTGCTCCCACTTCACAACTCACAATCCAAACTAACGAGTGAGCCACATGCCAGACCATCAGGACTTCCGAACAATTGTTCGCTGGATTATCAGAGCTCCAATGTCGTTCCAGAACTCGGACCCAGAGAACTGAAGCCATGAGCCGCCACTGAGGGTGATCAAGTGGCCAGATTAAGGCTGGATGAGGTTACAGAGGCAGAGAGAGCAGGGCATGGAGAGGTAGAGAACTAGGGTGAGAATATTAGACTCACGCAGTTAAATAGACAGATATTAAAATCTGTAGGAAGGAATTGCAGATGCTGGTTTAAACTGAAGATAGACACAAAAAGCTGGAGTAACTCAGCGAGTCAGGCAGCATCTCTGGAGAGAAGGGATATGTGACGTTACAGGTTGAGATCCGTCTTCAGTCTGACCCACTGCGTTACTCCAGCTTTTTGTGTCAATCTTAATATTAAGGCATTTCCTTAAAACAGCCAACATTCATTTCAAACAGGAGGTGGCACCAAAGCTCCAACCTTGGGAAGTTCTTTATCAAAACTGTATTGCCAAGTGGATTCAGAATATTGTCTACTCAATGCTGACAGATAAAAAGCCAACAGCGCAATTGATGCCTGAACCACAACTTCACAGTCACTCCAAAATGCAAATGTTTTGGGAGAAAGCCATAACAGTGCACGTCTTAATACCAAGATCACCCTCCACCCTGGGATTGCAGTAGGCTAGCTTCAGCGCAAAGCTGGGCATCCATGAGGCACAATGGAGGATCAGCAACACCACAGTATACAACGGCACGGTGGTGCAGCGGTAGAGTTGCTGCCTTACAGCGTCAGAGACCCGGATTCAATCCTGACCAACGGTGGTGTCTGTACGGAGTTTGTACGTTCTCCCCGTGACCTGCGTGGGTTTTCTATGGGATCTCCGGTTTCCTCCCACACTCCAAAGAAGTACAGGTTTGTAGTTTAATTGGCTTGGTAAATTTGTAAATTGGCCCTAGTGTGTGTAGGAGAGTCGATACGGGGTTCGTACATTTTCCCCGTGACCTGCATGGGTTTCTCCGGGAGCTCCGGTTTCATCCCACACTTCAAAGACGTACAGGTTTGAAGGCTAATTGGCTTTGGAAAATTGTAAATTGTCCCTAGTGTATGTAGGATAGCGTTAGTGCATGGTGATCGCTGGTTGGCACAGACTCGGTGGGCCGAAGGGCCTGTTTCCGCACTGCATCTCCCAATTAAATAAAGCTAAAACCGAAACCTCATGGACCACCATGTCTCTCATTCTATCCTTACATTAAGGATGTGACTGCCCTCTAGAAGGTGAAGGGGAGATGTTGCCTTCAATGGAACAGTTCTGTTATGAGGACAGACTAGATAGGCTGGGTTTGTTATCCCCAGAGTGGAGGATACTGAGGAGGGACAGTAGAGGTAGTTCTGTTCCAACTAGTGTTTTCACAGTAATAACAACATTTAGGGAGATAGGAGCCAGGTAGGGGCAAATGGGACTGGCTTGGATGGGGCATCTTGGTCGGCATTAACAGTCACTGGACCTCTTCTATCATCCTAACAGTCACTCCCTCCTTCCAAAAAATACACTGCAGTTATTCACAGAGGCTGCTTCAATAACACTTCCCAAATCCACAACCTCCACCCCCAAGAAGGACAAGGACAGCAGGTGCATGGGGAACATGATCTGCACACTTCCCTTCAGGTCACACACCAGCCTGACTTGGAAATATATCAGCAGTCCTTCATCATCACAGGGTCTACATCCACAACTGCATTGTAGGAGCACCTTTATCACTAGGACTGGGAGGTGGTCCAAGACGATGGTTCATCACCACCATTACCATCTCACGGGGGAGTTTTGCTTGGACGATAAATGTTGGGCTTGTCATTGAAAATCTCATCATGCTTAATCAACGCCAACTTTTGTACCATGACTTAGCATATAAAGAGGTGTCGAAAACTACACATGATAAACCCATCCTACCTTAATTCAACGGTGTAATTTGGATTCACTGATATGGACCATTCACAGTGAGAGTTGCTGGGGTATCCTTCCAGTACAATATGTCCTCTTGAAGCATTTATTACATTCCCACATTCTGGAAACAGAAATATGCTCATCAAGTCTGTGAGTGGTTGTGTGTAACATACAGCTTAATCCATACAAATCCCTCCTGTAAATACTTGTAGTTCCGTTTAGTTTTTAGTTCAGTTTTAGCCCGTCCCTATTTCACGACCTAATTGACGACCTCTGCCAAGTTTGCCCTCGACTCATACTCGCAGCATGGTCGCCACGAGGTCGTAGGAGGTCTTCGTAACTCTTCCTCATGCTCATGAGTGGTCTCCACGTACTCGTGGCCTCAAGTAGGTCGCGGCGCTTTTTCCAGCCTGATAAAAAATGTCCACGAGTTAAAAAAAAGGTCGGCATGGAAAAAATTGATTATTTTTACTCCTAGGTAGGTCGTAGGTAGAACGTAGTAGGTCATGATGGTAGTCGTAGGTAGTCGTAGGTGGTAGTAAGTAGTCTTAGGTCGGTAAATGGCCCGACAAAAAAAATTGCAAACATTACATCATTCTATCATGGGATAATTTTCCACTAGTAGCTAGTCGTAGTTGGTCTTAGGTGTGGAAGACTGATGTTGTGGGGGGTCGTAGGAGGTTGTAGACATAGTCGTAGGAGGTTGTAGACATAGTCGTAGGAGGTCTTAGACATAGTCATAGGAGGTCATAGACATAGTCATAGGAGGTCATAGACATAGTCATAGGCGGTCATAGGAGGTCTTTTACTTTGGCGAGTCAACACAACCTTGACATTTTTTTCAACTCGTCTAGGGTCTTCGAAACTCGTGGATTAGGTCGTCCAAGTGGGACAGGCCCTTTAGTTTATTGTCACGTGTACCGAGGTACAGTGAAAAGCTTTTGTTGCGTGCTAACCAGTCAGCGGAAAGGCAACACATGGTTACAACCGAGCCATTCACCGTGTACAGCAACCGTCTCATTCTTCCATCAGACTTATTTCACCTTTGAATTGAATTGAATTTAATGGAATACTTTATTGTCACATGTGACAAGTCACAGTGAGATTCTTTGCTTGCTTACCTTGGCAAGGTGTGCAAATAGTCGCCCATACAGGGCGCTCACAAAGTCACAAGTTCCACCTCGCCTCATGGCAGTCCCCTCACGCCAGGTCCTCCATCGACCATTAACCTGCCCTCCTCACTCTTTCACCCCGCCCTTCATGCTATTTGATCCCATCCTCTCTCTAGTCACACCCTTTCATTCACCCCACCCTTCAGTCCCGTATACATTTCTCTCCGTGAATCTCCAAGGTTCCCAAATCCCATTTTCTTCTTTCAATATTTATGACACTTTCCCAGTTTTCCCGAGTGCTTTGCCAGCTGTTTCTACTTTTTCAACAAAAAAAAGAATGTCAAGACCCCATTAGTTGACTGCTGCGATCAATTACTTCTCATCGGTATTTATCCTGGAGAGCTCAGCTGAATGAGACAAGTGATCGATTACTGGAATAACAGAAATCAATTGCCAAATCTAAGGGAGCCCAAATATATAACCCCATGGTTACTGGGGATAAATAAGCTCGAGAACGGTTGCTAGGATAAACAAGTCTGTTAGAGTGGGAAACATTATGGAGAAGGAGAATTTCTCCACTCGGAGGGTTGTAAATCAGCGGGATTCTCCAACCCAGACACAGAAGTGCAGTCACTGAGTATTTTTAAGCCTGGGTTTGACTCTCAGGAATTCAATGTAAATGGGGACTGTGCAGGACAGTAGATGAGCTGGCTTTGCTGGATGTGAGTGCAGGTTCAGACTCCTCGTCTCCAATGGAAGGGGGCACAGAGTAGCAGCTTCTCTAGGGCATGTGATAACATGGCAACAAATTAACCACAGCATGTGGCCATAAAATACCAGACTAACCCTGGCGTGGAGGCAAAGTGTCCCCTATAGACAGATAGTCATAGAGTCATAGTATGATACGGTGTGTAAACAGGCCCTTCAGCCCATCTTGCCCACACCAGCCAACATGTCCCAGATACACTAGTCCCACCTGCCTGCTTTTGGTCCATATCCCTCCTAGCTTGTCCTATCCATGTACCTCTCTAACTGTTTCTTAAACGTTAGGATAATCTCAACAGCCTCAACTACCTCTGGCAGCGTGTTCCGTACACCCACCACCCTTTGTGTGAAAAGATGTATGTGATTGCCAGAGTATCGAGTGACAATGGGTGTAGAGTACAGCTTTATCAAAGGAGATAGGAGCAACCAAGGGGAATGGATATGGGATATTACTTTAACCTAAGAAAGTGTGTGTGATGTGCCAATTTTAACTGGATCAGCAGAGAGAAATGTCTATCGCTCGTTTTCAAATCAGCACATCCTTGTTTCTTACAACCGACATATCTAGTGGGAGTTGATAAAAATTAGTGTTATAACGAGAAAATAATGTGGGGTCAGCACGAAAGTTGGAAGGCGGTTTAATTGGTGTTAGAGAAAGGGGAGAAGCTGGTTAGTTATAGGGTAACAACTGCTCAGTCACATAGTAACAAGAGTGAGAAGTAGCTTCATAATACCTTAACCATGGGAATAGCAAGTTGTATTGCAGTTGAATCAATGGGAATTACAATAGAGTGCCAGATTAACCTGCACTGAAATAAATAGAAGGGAAGAAGAGTTATTATCTAATTTGGTTTGGGTGCATTTCTGTATATTTTGCTGTAGATTCACTGATCAGGCAGAAAGACAAAGTAGGCCGTAAGATGACACAGGGTTAATTTGAGAGGGCCATAGACAGTGATATCAAAATGATGAAACAAGGAACTGCAGGTGCTGGTTTACACAAAAGGGCACCAAGTGCTGGAGTAACTCAGCAGGTCAGTCAGCATCTCAGGAGAGCTTGCATAGGTGATGTTTTGAGTCAAGAACTTTCTTCAGATTCTGAAGAAGGCTCTCGACCTGAAACGTCACCTCTCCACGTTCTCCAGAGAGGCTGAGTTACTCCAGCACCCGGTGTCCTTTTGATAGTGATGTGAGTGAGGAGGAATCCCGAGGTCAGTACTTTATGCATTAGCTCTGTGAAGTAGACACAAAATGCTGGAGCAACTCAACAGGACAGACAACATCGCTGGAGAAAAGGAATGGGTGACATTTTGGCTCGAGACCCTTCGTCAGACTGAGAGCCAGGGGAGAGGGAAACAAGAGAAATGGAAGGGTAAGGTGTGAAAATGATGGATCAATGTAAACGATGATCAAGGCTCATCACCAAATATCTGATTCAGAGCTTTGCTCGATTTAAGAAACCCGATATGTGCTCCATATCTAGAAGACAATGTATTCTATAGAGAAACGAGTTTCATCTCCAGGCAGACTGCAGGAATGCCTCATACGTCATTAGAAGTTCAAAAGTCAAGAGATCGTAAAGACAAAGGCAGAGTCAGGGACAACGTCAGAGACAGGGACAGTCACCAACATCAAGAGGGATTAGGCACTGGGATCACAAAAGCAGGCACAGACTTAGCGACCTACAGATATTGCACCATGGAAATAGATAGTGAGACTTCAGGATGTTGAAACTCCATTGAAAGTTAGTGTTGGGACCTCCGATATTTGAGATTGCATGGGATCAATATATAGCCACTAGGAATCGATAACCATTGCTGCCTGCCTGATCCCTTGTGCTAAAGGGATAGAGGTAGCAGTCGCTTGAGATTCCCAATAACTTACTCTTCCATACATTATCAACCCTTCTCTTGCATCATCACCCTTTCCATGATTTAATTCTTCCTATCTCCACCTTTTCACTCATCTTCCCCCTTTGACTGACCTCTGAACTTGTTTAAAGCTCTTTACATATCTGACCTTTCTCAGCAACATCAGAAAGAAGAGGGTGGCACAGTGGCACAACGGTAGAGTTGCTGCCTCACAGTGCCAGGGACCAGGCTTCGATCCTGACTACGGGTGCTGTATGTAGGGAGCTTGTCTATTCTCCCAGTGACCACGCGGGTTTTCTCCGGGTGCTCCGGTTTCCTACGATATTCCAAAGACGTGCAGGTTTTTAGGTTAATTGACCTCAGTAAATTGTCCCTAGTGTGTAGGATAGAACTAGTGTATGGGTGATCGCTGGTCGGCAAGGACTCAGTGGGCCGAAGGGCCTGTTTCCACACTGTGTCTCTAAACTAAACGAAATGAAACATTAACTTATTTCTCCTGCTCACTGCCTGACCTACAGAACATTCCCAGCATTCTGAGTTTTTTAAATTTCGCCCTCATTATATTTGCTTTTATTTCTTGCATTTGGAGGAAAATATGCCTCTCCCTTGGAGACAGAATTGCATGGTGCTTTGTACGTGGCCTTGTGGAGCTTCTAGTAGCAATGATGAAGTCTCTGATCTGGCTTTTGTGTTCCCTCCCACAGCAGCCTTTCAGTCAGTAATGATGGAACACGGCCCTTTTCACTCGGAAAGGTTGACGGATATGGAAAGAGTACACAGTGTCCTCAGCGTTACTTACTCAAGCAGTCCCCCCCCGACCAGCCAGTGTGGCATTCAGAGCAGTAAAGCCCTTTGATGTAGAAGTCATCCAATGTCCCCCACGAGCCATTGTTACATCTCTTGCAGCTGTCAAAGATGACACAGCCTGGAACAAAGAAAGCCAACATTCAATATCTGCTTCATCTAAAGGTTGAGCGAGGAATCTGAAGAGAATAAAATCGGCAATTGTACAATATTGGCCTTTGGATGAGAGGTGGGGGTTGGGGAGAAGAGGAGGTTCTAATAAAGAGGTCACATTGCTTCCTGATACAAACAAATATAGTAGTTTCCTTGATTTAGTAGATACTGGTAGCATGGGTGGTGAGAGCAGGTATTGAGGGGGGCGGGATGGGTTGGTGGACACCAGAACTAACTGTTGAGCCTCTTCGAGGTGCCATGGGCCTAACACAAAACAACAGTGAACACAGGTGCCCACTTGATAACCACAATGATATACTTGCATCTACACGATCATTTTTTTTTTTGGTGCTTATGTAGGTAGCAGATTGTTGCAGATGGAGTTAGTTATTGTCCTTAGTATAAATTTGTATAATCAGTTTAGATATTACTTTGGCTTTGGACTTGGTTTTTCTTGGTTGAGCACTTATCCTGGTGTTACAGCACAAGCACTTTGTGTTTTAATTGTGATTTAACACAAAGATCACAAAAAGTGGGCAATACTTATTGGAACCCAAGTCACATGATGATTTGACAGAAGCATTTATGAAGAATTGTGGCTGAGCACGATTATAGATCTTGGGGGGGGGGGGGGGATGCATTCATCTATCTTCTATACTATTACTAAAACTCTCATCTTGACCACTTCCGGTCTGCGTTGTAATTAAATTTGCGCTAAAACAATTCCCCACAGCGTTACGATTTCTCGCCACCTTACTCCCCATTCTCCTCTGTTGCAAGTCAAATCAGTTTTGTTCCGATCGGTGAAATAGTACAAAAGTTATGAAGGTTTAAAAATCGTAAAAGCTGCCCCTTACGGAACCCGCTGTCAATAACGCAGCGAGGAGAGTAAAAAGCTGAAGGGGCGCAGTGTGTTGGGCAGCTGGCGGACTGCTTCTGCGGCGACCAGCACGACCAGCCGGAAGCTGATGAGTTGAACCGGAAGCCTCTGAGTGAAGCTGGAGTGGGACCGGGTTCTGCTGCATGAGGCCGAAAGCTGAAGGTGCAGGGTGAGCAGAGTGCGAGCCCCCCCCCCCCCCCCTCCCCACACCCCCTCTTCCCCCCCCCCCCCCCCTACTCCCCTCCGCTCCCACCCTCTGCTACCCCATCCCCACCCACTTGGTCTAATATAAGATTAAAGGGAAGGGTTTTAGGAATAGGAATCATGTGCCTCAGAGGATTGGAGTTAGTTTGATGGGGTTAATTATTGTTACGGGTACTGAGGTGCACCAAAAATATTTTGTTTACATGTTATCCAAGTAAATCAAATAATACTAAACATGAGTACAATCAAACCATGCACAACAACAACAGGAAGAGCAAAGAGAAAAATACATAGCATTGTAGCATACCAGTACATAGAGGCAGCGCAGTGGCGCAGCGGTAGAGTTGCTGCCTTACAGCGCCAGAGACCCATGTTCGATCCTGACAATGACTGCTGTCTGTATGAAGTTTGTATGTTCTCCCAGTGATCGCATGGGATTTCTCTGGGTGCGCTGGTTGCCTCCCACACTCCAAAAGACGTACAGGTTTGTCCGGTAATTGGCTTTGGTAAGTGTAAAATTGTCCCTTGTATGTAGGATAGTGTTCGTGTACGGGGTGATGGCTGGTCGGCACAGACTTGGTAGGCCGAATGGCCTGTTTCTGAGCTGTATCTCTAAAGTCTAAAGTTCCAGGGAAGTTCCACAATGAGGGAGGTTGGACAATAGGGGCTGTATCTTTCCTTGTGGAAGGACCATTCAGAAATTTGACATCAGTGGGAAAGAAGCTGTTCCTGAGTCTGGAGGTGTGTGCTCTCAAACATTTGTATCTTCTGCATGACAGGAATGGGAAGAAGAAGGAATGACAGGGGTGGAAAAGGTCCTTGAATAAGAGATGGTAAGGGTGGGGGAGGGGAGGGGAGGGGGGGGGGGGATTAAGAGTTTATGGAGCATGTGATAGATAAGGGACAACGCGACCATGAGCTGAATAGCCTGTTTCTATGTTGACCATTCTTTATATTGCTCTTTCCACAACCCGCTACAACTGACCATTCAACAGATGCAAACCTAATACCATGTGTCTGAAACTACATGACCATACAAAGCATCCCAAAGCACATTCCTACCTCACATCTGTCTGGCATTCTCTGGCAAAAGTATACAAAGTGCCAACAGGAAAGTGACCCTGACCCAGTGTTGGTGCCCTATATCCTAGGGCAATGAGGTCAAGTGGAACACCATCAACTTCATGACAAAAAGTTTATTTAAAAGAATATATCCACGTTGGTGGAGAGAGGGGGGTTTAACAATGGGATGTATTCATGCTTTTTCTCTTTTGCAGCCTCTGTATTTTAAGTACAAAGGGGAGGTGTCAACAGTCAAGATACACCAGGACCAGAACAATGGAAATGTTACTTTTTGCAGCTTAAATGCAACAACACAACAAATAAATAAACAAACAATAATGGATAACACAATAAATTATCAGTTATATTAGGTAACCAGGCTGTAATAGTGAGACAAAATACATAGTGCAATCTCATATAAAGTCCATGGTAGTTCAGTGCTGAGGTAAGGTTGTGATTAAGGTTGTGCAGTGTGGTTCAAGGAAGCAAGCAAAAAGCAAGCCACTGACACAGCCCCAAACCCATAGGCAGGGCTCCCTTCCAGAAGACTTGCCTCTTTTACCCAAGTCGTCGCTGTTTGCCGGCAATATCAGGGAGATAACTTTTATCCCTGCTAAATTTCAGTGGTTGCAAGGAGTATAATGGCTGGACACTCACTCTCAAGGCACCAGGAAGCTTAACCTTACCTGGGTGGATCAGACAAGAGTCACATTCATTTTCCTCGTTCCGGCAGCATGGGACAGAGTAGCCCACCACTTCCTGTTTTCCAGGACAGGTGCATTCAATCTGATCTATCTCACAGCATTCCCGACACATGATATTCCACTCCGCTCCCGGGCAGTCCTCGTTGATGAGAGTATACCCTGCAAGAAAAATGGAAAAGGCAATGGCTGTTCACACTCCTGGCAAATTGAGAGGCCATTTATATTGTAGCAACAGAGAAGTGAAAGATAGTTTGCTGCAAATGGGTACCTTCTGGAGAAGAGAGGGGGTGGGAGGAGAGAATCTGGTGTGACATTCAGACCCAGTAAGCATCATCCTAAATAGACACAAAATGCTGGAGTAACTCAGCGAGTCAGACAGCATCTCTGCAGAAAAGGAATAGAAGGGTTCAGTGAATTTCGGGTCGATACCCTTCTTCAGACTGAAGAATGGGTCTGATGAAGGGTCTCAACCCAAAACATCGCATATTCCTTTTCCCCAGAGATGCTGCCTGATCCGCTGAGTTACTCCATCTTTCTGTGTGTCTTTGTTTTAAACCAGCATCTGCAGTTCCTCCCTACCTATATTGTAAGATGTGACTGAATAGCTTGAAGAACAAGCATTTCACTGTATCATTGTATAGGTAACCATAAAGAAATCAAACTAAATCCAAATTAACCCATGTGCCTTTTTAACCACTTCACGTCCCGTTACCTTTGAAGTTCTGCAGATGTATATTGCAAGGTTCCACTGCTCGCCCAAATTGTCACCGTGTTCCCATTTATTATATATCTCCCCTTATTGAACCGCCAAACTCATCCCCTCTCGCTTCTCCAGATTCTATTATTTTTGATTAAGGAGACAGGCCATTGTTAACTGTGCCCTAGGTGAAAACGAGTTACATACAATGAGACACAAAAAGACGACTTTGAAACTTGAACACCGACTCGGGTGGAGGAAACCCCTGCAACCCTCTCTCTCCTTCCCTCCCCTGTCCTTCTCTCCAGAGATGCTGTATCACCCTCTGAGTTACTCCAGCTTTTTGCATCTATCTTCTGTTTAAACCAGTATCTGCAGTTCCTTCCTACAAAAACATCCTCTTAAAATTGGAGCCAGGCATTTAATGGTGATATTTAGATATCATGTTGTTTTTCACATAAGGATGTATAATTTATGTTTTTGCGTATTGTCTGAGTCCTGTGATGCTGCCATAAGCAAGGTTGTTCATTATACCTGCACCTCAGTACCTGCACCTCACTGCACGTGCACTTATGACAATAAACTTCAACTTGAACTTAACTGATAGAAAGCCACAGAAGTGGATTTAAAGTGGAGTTAAAACCTCTGATGCTGGGATTGGGGTTTTAGTTGGATGGGCAGTAAGGGTGTATATATGAAGCTGAGGTGTCTATTAGTCTAGAGTCAAGAGTCAAGAGTGTTGACTTGTCATAATGTACCAATGAAATTCTTACTTGCAGCAGCAAGACTGGATTATAAACATAATACTCAAACTAAAAACTCTACAAATTAATAACCCCAATACCAGTGTAAAGAAGCCCAAAATCTTTATTTAGTGCAACCAGAGACACTCCATTGTTTATGGTTTAATTAGTGTTGTGTCGTGTTCAAGATCCTGGTGGTTGTTGGTAAGAAACTATTCTTGAAGGAAAAAAAATGTATTTGGAAAACATGATCCAACTTTACTTCGAAGGCAAATATATCTATAGGCGATATATGGCAATATTCAACTATATTGTAAAAAGTGGATACCATACATTGAGCAGTTCACTGCAGAGAAACTATGCTATTAACATGAATATGCTATCTCCTTCTCCAGCATCCAACTTAAAACATCAGAACGGCCATTGTGAGTATAATCCACGTGTAATGGTCATGACCAAGTGAACGGCTGAAGATGCAGCCTCACTGTCATGTTTTATTGGAGAATTGTTGCCGTTGCCTTCCATCCTTGTATCTTACTTAAGAAAACACTGAAGGTGGCTATCAGACTGATTGGCTCCATGTCAGCACCCAAAGCATCAATGACATCAGTCCCATACTCCTCCTCATCTCCCTCAAGCCCTGCAATGTGCTTCCTCTCACTTGTCCATTAACAGTTGGCACCACTACCACTGGTAGAGCTGCTGCCTCACAGCACCATGGACCCAGGTTAGATCCTGACCTCACATGCTTCCTGTGCGGAGTTTGCACATTCTCCCTGTGACCGCGTAGTTTTCCTCCAGGTGCTCCAGTTTCCTCCCACATAGCGGAGTGGAATGGAATACTTTATTATCACATGCGACAAGGGACAGTGAAATCCTTTGCTTGCATACCCAAATACATATGCAAATAATCGCCACATACGGTGCTGACAAAGTTACAAAGTACCTCCGCTGGCTCCTCCATTGTTCTCAGGGAGAGTGCCCCGACAACGCATCTCAAGGTCAAAGGTCAAAAACTTTATTTACCATTTGTGCTTACACCCATAGGAACTCTTGTGCGGCTATTCAGAGAGTCAAGTTACGTTAAAAAATTAAAATTAAAAATTTAAAAATTAAACATTTTTTTTTTTAAAAGACACACAGAAGACACATAGAGCATTGTAGCTTGCACAAACACTATATCAGGACATCAGTTCATTTTGTTGTGTTTTGGCCAAGAGTCTCACTGTTGCAGGGAAGAAGCTTAAAAAAGCGTGTTCTTTTTGTGGCGATACTGTCGGGTACTGCTAAGGCTGACGGGTCATTGCAAAATTGAAGGTGGCGCCCACTACAGTCCCATGGGAATGCCAACCCCTGCACCCTGCCGCTCAAATCCACCCATGGCATAGCTTGTCCCAGATGCAGCAACATAACTGGGGTACTTGCTGGAAACACGAACGGAGAAGATCTCAAGAAAAGTCTGCTGAGTTACGAGGTGAAGGTATTACAGCATCCAAAACTCTAGACTCTGCAAATCAGTTTCTTGCTCGTCCCCCTGGGATCTGCCTTGGTAATATTCCAGGAGATGCTTCACTCACACAGACAAAACTGTCAAATGAGTTTACCAGGAGGAAGGTCCAGGGAGTAGCCCCAGACATCAGTCGTTTAAGTCAGGATAAGTTCACAATAAGCTTACTGTAACCAAATGAATGATTCACTATATCCTTACAGGTTGTATACTCCAGACAGTAATGCCCATTCACCTAATCATGATGGCATAGTGGCTCAGCAGTAGTGTAGCGGCCTTACGGCGCCAGAGATGAAGATTCGATCCCGACTACAATTGCTGTCTGTACGGAGTTTGCATGTCCCCCTGTGAACATGTGGGGTTTTTCCGGGTTCCTCCCACATCCCAAAGATGTGCAGATTTGTAGGTAATTAGCTTCTGTAAATGTCCCTAGGTGTGTAGGATAGAATTAGTGTATGGGTGATCGCTGGTCAGCGTAGACTCGATGGGCCGAAGGGCCTGTTTCCACGCTGCATCTCTAAACTAAAATAAACTAGACTGTGACGCACCCAACATTCAAATTCATTGCTACCCTTGGAGAAGGGTTAATGAGTCACAGTTAGATGCACAATAGGGCATGTTGCTCCTTGACTAGGCACTTTACTTTAGGCTTTAGAGACACAGCACGGAAACAGGCCCTTCGGCCCATAAAGTCCGCACCGGCCAGCTATCACCCCGTACACTAGCACTATCCTTCACACTAGGGATAATTTACAATTTTACCGAAGCCAAATAAGCTACAAACCTGCATGTCTTTGGGATGTGGGAGAAAGCCGGAGCACCCGGAGCAGGCCCATGCTGTCACAGGGAGAACGTACAAACTCCATACAGACAGCACCCGTAGTCAGGATTGAACCTGGGTCTCTGGTGCTGTAAAGCAGCAACTCTACCACTGCACCGCCACTTATCGTGGCTCCAACTTCAGTGGTATCAGGCAGGACTGAATCACCCTTGCATGAGGCAAAGGCCTTTCTTTCCCTCGTTGCTCCGATACAAACTGCAGCACAGGGAAGCAGGCAGTTCCAAGATGGGGGATGAGTGGGGGCGAGGCCTGGGGTCGGTGGCTGTATGTCACCGACGGGGGCTCGAACCAAGAGGCAGCCAGCAAGGTAGCAGGGTCCTGCATTTGGTAGCAGGAGGGGTGGGCTGGCGGATGGGCCAGTGATCATCTGTCAAAGAGTCACAGACCCCTCATCGGGTCTCCCGTCAGGAGCAGTCTGTGACTTGTTCATGAGACCTCAGTGAAGGTGAATTGTTGGTCGGTACCACGAGGTGTGAAATTCAAAGCACAGCAGGTAAGTGATGATGAAGTTAAACGTTGAAGGGGGCATCTTCAAATTTCCAAAGAGGAGCAGCTCAGTTTCCAGAGAGGAAAAATCATAACCTTACATCAACCAACAAAGAAATTAACTTCACTGGTTGAACAAGACTAGTGTGCTCCAATGCATTGTAGACATAACATAGATCGATGCCCAGCACAGCATAGACCATGATTCAATGCACCACACAATATTCACCACACAATGGGCCAATATTCATTGCCACAGACGGCTGTGGAGGCCAAGTCAATGGATATTATTAAGGCACAGATTGATAGATTCTTGATTAGAACGGGTGTCAGAGGTTATGGGGAGAAGGCAGGAGAATGGGGTTGAGAGGGAAAGAATGGCGGAGTAGACTTGATGGGCCAAATGGCCTCATTCTGAACATAACTTACTGTATGAACATGAATATTCAACCCACTGTCAACCAACATTCACCTCATCAACAGCCAATAATCACGATACCCTAACCCAATGCAAGCCAATTGATCTTATAGAGGTGTATAAAATCATGAGAGGAATAGATCAGGTAGATGCTCAGAATCGCTTGCCAGGCGAGTAGATGAATCGAGGACCAGGGGACATCGGTTTAAGGTGAAAGGGAAAATATGTAATAGAAATCTGAGGGGTAAGATTTTTACACAAGGGATGGTGGACGTATGGAACAAGCTGCCAGAGGAGGTAATTGAGGCAGGGACTATCCCAACGTTTAAGAAACAGTTAAACAGGTACATGGATAGGGCTGGTTTGGAGGGATATGGACCAAAGGTGGGACTAGTATAGCTGGGATATGTTGGTCGGTGTAGGCAAGTTGTTTCCACTATGTACCACTCTATGACTACTGCAAGCTCTACATTTACCTAAGGATGTCTACACGTCACCCAATCCTGAATGTAACAATTGAGTTGGCTGACTTTGGTGAATGGGAGAGGAATCTGAATAGAGCAAATCAGAATCTAGAATTGTTAGGCAAAGCAGTAATTGGTCAACTGTGGCAAAGTCGCTTAGGTTGCAAGATGAGTCCAATGGCCCAGCGGGGGAGAGGAAGCTTCCATAGTTTAAATTCCATGGACAGCTGAAGAAGAAATGGCAATATAGATCCGAGTAGAGATGTTATGGTGGAACTAGGTGGAGATTGCAAGGCCACATGCATCCAGATGATGAAGGATTAGAAGGTGCCGCCATAAAAAAACGAAGCAATTTTCTGCCGTTCATGCTGTAGTTATTGCACACGGGATGTATCCTGTAGATGGTGCACACTGCAGTCATGGTACATGGGATTTCTCTTGTACAGAGTACACACTGCAGATATGGTACACTGGTTGTATCATAAAGACATTTGGTTCTGGTTGATTACTGCACAAGCACCTCATTTAACACAACAGCCATGGTTCATGAGCTGTTTCCTATAGTTAGTGTTTACTGCAACCACTTATAAAACAGAATAGATGTAATACTTGGGTTCTTACAACAAAGATTGTTTTGCCCAAGAATGAACTGGACAAGGAATGTATTCTCTCACACTCCTAATCTTTGGATGTTTTCCCTCTCCCACCTCAACACACACGCACTCGCATGCACTGTGGCATTGAACTCCAATCAGAGCAGCATTCTGGTAAGCCTGCACCCTCACCAAAGCCTACACATCCTTCTTGTAATGGGTCAACCAGAACCGCTCAGTTCCTGAACAATTATATAAGGGGCACTTTTAGTTTTTTAGAGATGCGGCGTGGAAACAGGTCCACTGTTGTCCACACAGACCAGCGACGACCCATACAGCAATTCTATCTTACACTAGTGACAATTTACAATTTTACCAATGCCAGTCAACCTACAAACCTGCACGCCTTTGGAGTGTGGGAGGAAACCAAAGCACCGAGATAAAAAACCCACGTGGTCACAGGAAAACGTACAAACTCCATATAGACAGCACCTGCAGTCAGGATCTCCCCCGGGTCTCTGGCACTGTAAAGGCAGCAACTCTACCACTGTGCAACAATACAATACAATCAATACAATAAAATCAGTTTTATTCATCACATTGTGCATAAAGTACAAGTGAAATCAATTTGCCAGCAGCGGTAAAATGAAAAAGAACACACAAAAACACAATAAAAATTTAACACAAACATCCACCACAGCATTCATCACAGTGGTGGAAGGCACAAAATTTGGCCAGTCCTCCTCCATTTTCCCCCGTGGTTGGGACCTCAACCCTCCGCAGCCGCCACTGCGGGCGTCCAGATGAATGAAAGTCAAGGTAAGTCCTGAAACGGTGCCTCCCCCATCAGTTGGTGTAGGCCGCAGGCCGGAGGTCGGAGATTTAAAGTTCCCGCCGCGCCGGAGCCAGAAGCACCGCAGACTGCAGGGCCGGCGGTCGAAGCTCCCCCCCAGCGGTCCCCGGCGAGGGACCCCGCTCCTGATGGTAAGTCCACGCCGCGCCCACGGTAGAAATTGGCTGCAGGCCAGCGGTGGGAGCTTCTTCTTCGCCCGGGTCCCCAACGAGGGATCCCAGGCTGCGGACGCCGCGCCAGCTGGAGCTCTGCAGACCGCGGCTTCAGGCTGCCGCGGGCCAGAGAACGGAGTGCTTCCCTCCGGCGAGCCCCGGCGAGGGCTCGCCCGCTCCACGCCGAGAGACCGCGCTGCGCCCGCCGCTGAAGCCCCGGACGTATCTCCGGGAAAGGCCGCCCGATCCTCGATGTTAGGCCACGAGGCAGGCGACATGGAAAAAGTCGCCTCTCCGTGGAGGAGGTGACCGAAGCGGTTTCCACCTTACACCCCCACACCCCCTTACCCCCCCCCCCCCCCCCCCCCCCCCAAAACACACAGAGAAACATTAAAAACATACATTTAAACACACTAAAAAAATTAAAAAAGTAGCAAAACTGACACGCTGCTGGCAGGGCTGCCGGCTTGCAGCCCTTACTATGTCGGTGGTGGGAACACATTGTGAAGTCGGCAACTGGGACAAGAGCAGTGCACCAAGTATGTGACTAATGTTTGAACACCACCAAGTATTTGTATGATCCAGTGGCTATGCCACTCTGACTCATGTTGATTAAAATGTTCAGCTCTCAGCACTGCCTGTAACTGATATATACCATGTGCAGTTGGCACCTCATTAAGATTCAATTACCTTTTAAACGTCATCGGTTCTAATTGGCAATAAATTTACTGAAGTACTCAAGCTATTCGAACTTGGACAACAGTTCAATCCCTGAACAGCAACTGGGAAATTTAATAAAAGTTATCCAAATAAATTCTGGAATTAAAAAAGGCAGTGTTTGTAATAGTGATCATAAAACTTTTCACTCTTAAAAGTAACTTGTCAGGGCAGTTACAAAGGTGACACATGCCACGATTATATAGCTGCCAGTGTTTGCAATTCAAGGTGTATGACCATCACCGCTTTACAGCATAGAACAGGACCGTTCAGAACAGGCCCTTCGGCCCACAATGTTCATGCGGAACATGATCCCAAGTTAAACTCATTTTCTCTGCCTGCACTTGATTCACATTCCTCCATTCCCTGCATATCCATGTACCTATCTAAAATACTTTTAAATGCTACTATCATATCTGCCTCCATCACCACCCCGAGTACCACATTCCGGGTACCCACCACTATCAGTGTAAAGAACCTGCTCCACACATTTTCTTTAAAATGTATCCCTCTCGTCTTTGACATGTCAACTTTAGGTAAACTTTTCTGACTGTCTACCCTATCTATGCCTCTCATAATGTTGTATACTTCTATTGGGTCTCTTCTCAACCTCCGACACTCCAGAGACAACCTCTGACACACTAAGCTGCCATAGCAACTTAGTTCTCCACCTGGGCAGCTGTTGGGATCTTCAAGATATTTACTTTAAGACCTTCAGTCAAGAGATCAGCAAGGCATGGCCTGAAACAGTATACCCTTGTGTACGAGAGAGGATAGGTAGTGTACTGAGGTGAAAGGGACTGACTCCCTTGTTGCTCGATGAGTGTAGAATAAGGGTTGTGGTGAACTCACCGGGGCAATGAAGGAAGATGCAGTTAGCAGTAGCTGGTGACGTAGAATGGCAAAAGTCTGTCACCAGCACAAAATATAGTCCATGAGTGAAGTAAATGTGCCACACCGAGGATATGAAAGAAAAGGTGGCTTTAGCTTACTTTGCTCTTAAGGTGATGTTACTGTAAGGAGTCCTGTGGTTTCCCTTCACAGTGTGTGTCCTACAGTGTGTTTCTGGTCCCCTTGGTCCTGCATCACCCACTAGGACCTGCTCTCGGGCTGGCATTGCAAGTGTGGACTGTTGCCACATCCCCAGTAGCACCAATAAGTATTTTCCGATAGCAAGTTTTACCTGCACTCTTGACTCCACATTTGGGGGCACTTGGGATCTAAACCCACAACCTTTTGTCTTCTGCACACAGAAATAAATTATCTGACCCGCAAGTCAAGGAGATGTCGTAACTACAACATCATGATGGCCCTACAAGGTCACTGCTAGGGTACATGTTCCATGTTGTTATCATATCAATTGCAATCGGTTTTATCCATTTTCATTCTAACGGATACCTTTTCTATGTTTTTTAGAATGGGTGGGAGGTCAAGGGTTGGAACTTTTTTTAACAAGGCAAAAGGACCAGAGCGTTAGCAGCAACAGAGGCAATTTGAGAGACATGAAGGAAAGGTTTGTGGTCAGTGAGCCAGCTTAGAGCAGAGGCAATGGTTGGAGCAGGTACCACATGTTAAGCCCTGAGGTCACAATCACCACCATGTTTGTTTCGACCACTTTACATAAGCTAATTGTAGATAATGTGAAGTTTATTGTCGTAAAATTCTCCCAGTGGCCACTTATAAACCTCTGTCACTGTGCAGTCACAGTAGTGGCACTGTTTATAAACACATACAGTGATAAACTAATATAGCACAGAAACCGGGCCTTCAGCCCAATTCGTCCATGCCGACCAAGGGTCTCGACCCGAAACGTCACCTATTCCTTCTCTCCAGAGATGCTGTCTAACCCGTTGAGTTACTCCAGGTTTTTGTGTCTATCTTCGGTTTAAACCAGGATATGCTGTTCCTTCCTACACTCCCCATCATAGCTAGTCCCCTTTGTCCATTTTTAGCCCATATCCCTACAAACCTATCCTATCCATGTACCTGTCCAAGTGTGTTTAAATGCTGTCATAGAACCTGCCTCAACTACCTCCTTTGGAAGTTTGTTCCATATACCCAGCAACTTCTGAGTGATAAAGTTGCCCCTCAGGTCCTATTAAATCTTGCCCCTCAGGTTGCTTTTAAATCCCTCTCACCTTAAACATATGTCCTCTTATTTTTGATGCCCCTACCCTGGGTAAAAGACTGTGCATTCACCCTATCTATTCCCCTCGTGATTTTACACATCTCTATAAAATCACTCCTCAGCCTCCTGAGCTCCAAGGAATAAGTCCTACCCTGCCCAACCTCTCCCTATACCTCAGCCACTCAAGTCCTGGCAACATCCTCATACATCTCCTCTGCGTTCTTTCCAGCTTGTCATTGCAACATGTTTGTTTGCAGTAGGAGAAATGACCATTCTTCAAATCTATAGTGCACAGTTACTGATTTAATCCATTTAATAGTTGTGCCTCAGAGCAGAATATGGCTTCATGGCTGAAATAAATGTCGACTACTCGACATTCCCAACTCTGTACCACTCTCTAGTCTTTCTGAAACATCTTCCAGATATCCAGCATGGATGGCATTTGGTGTTATACTGTTGCACTGCCCTGCATTCCGGCTGCTCACTGAGCTGACAACTTCCACTAATTACAATGGGTCCATTTCACTCTCACACCAGGGACTTCATGACAGCGGCTGATATTTCTGGAGAACCTTTAGCACATCATTCACTCTTAATTAAAAGAGCTATCTATACTAAACCCCCCGGTGGAGCAAGTGGTAATAGGCTTGAGATGATGAATGGGTAAGGGTCTGACCCACATCGCCCAACATATCCCATCTACACTAGTCCCACACCTGCATTTGGCCTATATCTCTCTAAACCTGTCCTATCCATGTTGTGAGGAGTACAAACATAGGAACACACGAATTAGTAGGAGACTTGAGCGTCACCATTTATCAAGATCATTCCAAATCTGACTGACCTCAAGTCTATTTTCCCATTAACTCTCAACAAGCTTTCACCTTCCTCCTTATCTTGCATCAAACCACCTCTGCCTTAAACATAGTCAAAAACATGGTCATGTTCCTGCTCCATAGAATTTGATGAAGTGAGTTTCAAATACTCACAACTCTCAGAGAGAAAAAAGATTTCCTTAAATGAGCAATTCTCTGATTTTTAAATTATCTCACAAGATGAAAAATCTTCTCCACATCCTTGTTGTCAAGTTACCTCAGGAGAGGTCTACCCCCCTTCCCATTCACATACTGGCCATTCTGTCCACACTTGCGCTTGGTCTGCTGAGACATACTGGATCTCCCTGTTGCTAATTATTTTAACTTCCCTTCCCATTCCCGTACTGATCTTTCCGTCCTGGGACTCCTCCATTGCCAGAGTGAGGCCACATGCAGACTGAAGGAACAGAGCCTCATGTTATTTTTAGATAGCTTACAGCCCAATGGTATGAACATTGAACTCTCCAATTTTAGGTGACTCCATATCTTCCTCCCCTCCTTCTCCACTTTTTCCCCCACACCTCCCCTTTATTCCGCCCCCCCCCCCCCCCCCCCCATGCCCCACACCTATTTCTCCCCTCCCCCTCCACCCACATTCCTTCCTCTGGCTTCACAATTTGCAACTCGACAATCCTTTTGTTCACACCAATTTTAATCCCTGACCTTTGTTCCAACCATCTGCCTATCACTCCCCACCCCCCAGCCCCAGCCGCTCCCCCAACGTCTATCTATTTATCATCTGCCATGCTTTGCCTTGCCTCTCCTCGCCCTGCTTTCCTTCCCCACCCCACGATCAGACTGAAGTGGGGTGCTGACCAAAGCACCGCCTATCCGTGTTCTCCGGAGATGCTCCCTGGCCCCCGCTGAGATACTCCAGTGCATTGTGTCCTCTTTTGCAAACCACCATCTGCAGTTCCTTGTGTCTACACCTCAGGTTAGGTTCAATCAAGTCCCCCTTCACTTCTCTACAATACAGCAGATTAAAAGGTTAACTCAATCCATCTGTCCTCAGAAGACCAACACAGAAATGCTGGAAGAACTCAGCCAACAAGTGGCCTCCGTGCAAGGAGGAACCATATTTCAGGCCAGCGACCCCTCCTTAGATCTCACGAGAGAACCCACTCACATCACATAGCAGTCTAGTAAATCATCTCCAGATATTTCCTGCACATTTACTTCCCTTTTTAAATCAGGAAACCATTACTGCCTGGTCTCCTCGTTCAGTACTCCAGTACTCCAGATATAATATATATTAGAAGCAGAATACCACTTAGTATAGATTACAGTGAATGATTTACAGAATTAAAAATGTAGGGGAAAATTCAGCGTATGCGGAGAATACCACTCAGTATATGATGCAGAGAATAATTTGATATTTATTTCACAGAACATAATAATAACAATTATAATCAGCAACCTGTAGAATTTACCAAACAGAAGCATGACATGTGAAAAAAGCCAATGAAAAATCTAAAAGAAAGTCGTGATTGCACTGTATATTTTAGTACCTCTGATCATTCCACACACCTCACTGCCAATGGTGCCATTTTGACAGCTGGAGGTGGGAAACAACATGTGGAAACTGAACAGGCTGTCGATTCATAGCAAAACCACAGAATGATCAAAGGGGTGATCATTGTGAAGATTATCAGAGAGAAAGGACAGCGTGCAGAGAGGCAATGACGGGAGAGGGTGGAAGCTCATGGAACAGGCAGTCACCGATTACCGAGTGCAAAGTTCCGTGGACATAGACAGGGCAGTGAGTGGCGTAGCCCTGATTTTGGTCAAGCATGGGACACAGGGCAGCTGGACCCAAGAACGCACACACTGGACAAGGGGGACACAGGGAATCTACAGCAGGATGGGGGAAGAAAGGGCAGGAGTGAATGGATCAATGAACAGGGAGCGACTAGATAACAAACCCAGAGGGCAACTGGATGTGGTTGCAGGAAACGATTATACCCGAATAATTAAAGCAACATGGATCACCAGCGATGGGAAAGGGAGCATTGGAATGAAACGAGGAGTAAATGGTTACAAGGAATGGGCTTTCAAGGTTAAGTGGATGATGTGACAGGACAGGGAAATGCATGCGAGTGGATCAGGGCTGGAAACTTCAGTGCACTGACCCACACACACACACAATGGCAGGAACACTGAAACAAACACCCCCACCCTGGGGAACTGTTATACTCACACCCCACCCTGGGGAACATTGACACTCACACACTGTCCCCGGGAACACTGACCGTCACTCTCAACCCCTGGGGAAGACTGACACGCACCCCGCCATTCCCAGGATCACCGATACTCACACACTATCCCTGGAAACACTGACACTCACTCCCTCTCCCCGGGAATCACGGACACGCACCCCCCCCCCCCTCCCTGGGATCACTGACCCCAACTGTCCTGTGCTCTGATCATCGCCCCTGGGTGCCCGGAGTGGTACATTGCCACAGTGCTGCCCGCTGCCTTGTTCTCTGTGCCTGTCCCACTGCGGTGGGGAGAGGATGAAACATTCGCCAGGTTTGCCTTACCTTTGGGCAGACTGAGAACAGCCGGCATGTGGAGGAGCAGCAAGCTCAGCGCTGTCCAAGCCCCCATCCTGTGGCTGCTCGCCCGCCTCAGCTCCCCTCTCCTCTGTCCCGCAGCCAGCATGTCCCCTTCACACCCTTCCTTCCCCAGCTCCCTGTGACTTCATGCCGTGGATCCCCCAGTACTTTCCTACCACAGCATTTGAAAAAAAGTCTCCATCAAAAAAAACAGTCGGCTCTCAGATGAGAAATGCATGACATCACCCTCTGTGGGAGCTCCAGTCTTTCCATTAAAGCCGCCGTGCCTTTGGCAAGCACACCAAGAGCAGGCAGAGTGCGGCTCAGGCTTTGTGTGCCTTTAACATTCGCCCTGCTCTATCCCACTCCTCACAGTCACCCTTTTAAACAGCTCCCCCCTCCCTCCGACATCACGGTCAGACAACTGGAATTCACTGTTCCCCCAAGGCTACGCTGATTTACCACAGCACCCTGTGTTGCAATAAAGTCTGTAGCTGGAGCACAATAAAATGTGCTTACTCTTCCATTGGCAGCTTTCTCACTGCCCAAAGGTTTGCTGTGATTTGGTTTGACATGTTCCCATTACTCACCCTGAACCCAGTGACTCCTTACAACAATGCTGAGATAGAATGGGCCGATGGGCCAAGTTCCCCAGACCACTCAACCAGGTCATGTCAGTAGAAACAAGGAACTGCAAATGCCAAAGATAGACACAAAGTGCTGGAGTAACTCAGGCAGCAAGTCTGGAGAAAAAGGATGGATGATGTTTCGTATCTGAAGAAGGGTCCCGCTCCAAAACATCACCCGTTCCTTTTCTCCAGAGGTGCTGCCTGACCGGCTGAGTTACTCCAGCACTCTGTGTCTATCACTGAGTCATGTCCTTAGGCTGCCCGGACTGGTTGCCGTGAAGACTAGACTTGGACTTGGGACTTTCTGGCCAGTGGAGTCAGTCAGTCACAGAGGATGGTTGTGGTCTTGCCACAGAGAGTTGTGAGCCGGTGGAATTCTCTGCCTCAGAGGTCGGTGGAGAGAGCTAGATAGGGCTCTTAAAGATAGCGGAGTCAGGGGATTGGGGTTGATCAGCCATGATCACATTGAATGGCAGTGCTGGCACGAAGGGCCGAATGGCCTACTCCTGCACCTATTGTCTATTGTCTCCACTTACCCACTGAGGACAAACTTCATCATCGCCACCTTCCTGCATGGGAAGGAACTGCAGACACTGGTTTACATCGAAGATAGACACAAAATTCTGGAATAATTGCGGGATAGGCAGCATCTCTGGATAGAAGAAATGGGTGATGTTTCGGGTCAAGACCTGGACAACTGGCAGTCTGAACAAGGGTCTCGCCCTGAAACATCATCCATTCGTTCTCTCCAGAGATGATGCCTGTCCCACTGAGTTACTCCAGTATTTTGTGCCTATCTGTCACTTTAATGGCTTTTCGACCAGGTTCCCTCTTATTGGCACAACACACTCTGTTACTCCGTGACATTAGTGGTGGTGACCACTAATCCAGTCAGTTTGAACGCATGTCACCCAAAGGCAGCTTACTCATTGGAGTAGAATTTTTCATAAAGATTAAATCGCCGTGAATTTACCAGATTGGAGTTAGATACAAGGAACTGCAGATGCTGGTTGACTGAAAAAGACAAAAGTGCTGGAGTAACTCAGTTCACACTTCTTGTCTTTTAATCTCTAGCCTTTGTCCAACCATCTGCCATTGAAACATCCCCCCTCCCCTCCTCATCTGTACCCACCTATCACTCAAGGACACAAAGTACTGGAGTACTTTTGGAGAACATGGATAAGTGACATCTCGTGTCTCGACCAGAAACATCTACTATCCATGTTCTTCAGCGTTGCTGCCTGACCTGCTAAGTTACTCTAGCACTTTGTGTCCTTTTGTGTATTAACCAGCATCTGCAGTTCTTTGTTTCCACCTATCACTCACCAGGCTTGTCTCATTCGGTTTAGTTTAGATTTAGTTTAGAGATACAGCACAAAAACAGACCCTTCGGCCCACTGTGTCCCCACCGACCAGTGATCCTTGTACAATAGCACTATCCTACACACTAGGAACATTTATAATCTTTACTGAAGCCAATTAACCTACAAATCTGTGCGTCTTTGGAGTCTGGGAGGAAACAGGAGCACCTGGGGAAAACCCATGCAGTCACAGGGAGAATGTACAAACTCCATACAGACAGGATCCGTAGTCAGTATTGAGCCCGGGTCTTTGGTGCTGTAAGGCAGCAACTCTACCGCTGCACCACCGTGCCACCCTAGACCTGGGCCCGTGCCACCCTGGTCTGTCTGCATGAGTCTCTAATACCACAACAGAATGATTCCACTACTAATTACCTTCCAAAACAGGCAGGCAAATGGCGAGTGGAAATGCCAGCCCTCAGGTCATCTTCAGAGAGGCAATAAACACTGGCAATGGCAGTCATTCTGACAGACCACGAAGAAAGGAACAGTAAATCCTGGCCACCGCAAGATTCTTATCTTGTACTGGAGTATCCAGAGGCTGCTACATGATGGAAGAGCATAGAGTCAACTGCAGCGTTGGTGGGAACTCGGCTGAAAGAGAGTGGGGAACTAAACAGATCACTCAAACCTCACGGACTGACACTGCACCATTAAAAGATAAAGGAAGGCATCTATGCTTGGAGTCGGAGGATGGAGGTGAGGCATTAAATGAGTGCTTTATATCTGCATTCACCGTGGAGAAGGACTTGGAGAAGGACAGCAAGGTCAGTGTGGACAATACAAATATTCTAGGGTAGTTTGAGATCAAGGAGGAGAAGGTGCTGAGGCTCTTGAAGAGCATTAAGGTGGATGTCCTCAGGGCCTGATGGGATCTATCCCAGGTTACTGAGGGAAACAAGATAGCAGATAGCGGGGGCCTTGATGAGGATCTTTGTTTCTTCTCTACACTGCAGAGGACTAGAGAATGGTCAATGTTGATCCTTTGTTTAAGATGGGATGTGGAGAGAATCCAGGGAACTATAGGCAGCGAGCCTCACGTCACAGGGAGGAAAGTTATTGGAAAGAATTCTTCAAGGTAGGATTTACTTCAATTTGGAAGAGAATGAGCTAATGAGGGGTAGCTAGCACGGCTTTATATGCAGCAGTTCATGTGTTAGTAATGATTGAGTCCACCTTCAAACCCGATGAAAGAGATTGATGAAGGTAGGTGATGGATGTTGTATACAAGGGTTTTAGTGAGGCTTTTGATAAGGTTCTTCATGGTGGGCTGGTCCAGAATATTAAGATGTACGGGATAAATGATGACTTGGTCGAATGGATTCAAATCTGATATTGGTAGAAGACAAAGGGTTGTGGTGGAAGGAAAATATTCTGGTTGGAGTTCTGTGGTCAGTGGAATTCTATAGGGATATGTGCTGGGACCTCTGCTGTTTGTGAAATATATAAATGACCTGGACATAAATGTAGATGGGTTGGTGAGTGAGTTTGCTGACAACACCAAAATTGGAGGATTACAGACAGTGAGCAAGGCTGTCAGAAGACATTAGACAATAGACAATGGGTGCAGGAGTAGGCCATTCGGCCCTTCGGGCCAGCACCGCCATTCAATGTGATCATGGCTGATCATCCCCAATCAGTACCCCGTTCCTGCCTTCTCTCCATATCCCTGATAGGGCTATCTTTAAGAGCCCTATCTAGCTTTCTCTTGAAAGTATCCAGAGACCCGGCCTCCACCGCCTTCTGAGGCAGAGAATTCCACAGACTCACAACTCTCTGTGTGAAAAAGTGTTTCCTCATCTCCGTTCTAAGGTACAACAGGATATAGATCAGCTGCAGAAATGGCAGATGGAATTTAACCCGAGCAAGTGTGAGGTGTTGCACTTTGGTTTGTTGAATGAAGGGAGAAAGTATACAGTTAATGGCAAGACCCTTAATAGCATTGATGTGCAGCAGGATCTTGGAGTCCAAGTTCAGAGTTCACTGAAGGTGATAGCACAAGTACATAGGGTAGTATGCTTGCCTTCATTGCTAGGGGCATTGAATATAAAAGTCAGTAAGTCATGATGCAGCTTTATAGGACTTTGGCTAGACTGCAATTGGAGTATTGCGTGCAGTTTAGGTCGCTGCAGATCCTAACAATTCAGTTCAGGAGAGATGCAGAGGAGGTTTATCAAAATGATACCAGGATTAGAGGGTTTCAGCCTTAGGGAGAAGGCGTAACTATAAGGTGAGAGCAGGAAAGTTTAGCGGAGATGTGCGGGCCAAGTTTTCGACACAGGTTGTAGTGGGTGCCTGGAACGCATTGCAAGGGGTGGTGGTGAAGACAGATACAATAGTGGTGTTTAAGATGCTTTTAGATAGGCACGTGGAAGTATGGGGAATCGGGGGATATAGATCACGTACAGGAGGATGAGATCAGTTTGACTTGGCATCATGTTCTGCACAAACATTGTAGGTCGAATGGCCCATTCCTGTGTTGGACTGTTCTATGTTCGATGTGTTAATATTAGAAAACAGCAGACACTCAGTGTGACAGCTTCCTTTATGTTGTAACCCAAATGAAGCCTATCAGTCTTCCTATTAAATTAATTTTAAGTTCCCACAGGCTAGTGTTTAGTGATCTGTATCTGCATCGTTAAACACCCACTTGTCCATCCTCCCTAACCACAGACCCCTCTCTGACTCCACCCCTCTTCCATACTATGCCCCAGGTAAAACGCAGAAACACACGGCAGGTCAGGCAGCGTCCGTGAGGGAGAAAACGTTTCGTGCGGTGAGAGGGCAAAAGCTTCAGCTTGTGACCTTTGGTCACAACCATAATGTTTTGGCAATGAAAACGTTTATGATAAAGTCAGGAAGCAGGGAGGAGAGAAAGGCAATGGGGTGGTGGTGGTGGCTGTAATAGGAAGAGAGGCTGGAGAGGTTAAATGATAAAGGGGATGGTGGGAAGGTTGCATGGGTGACGAGTCCAAAGTTCGAATCCCAACATGGCAAGTTTCAATCAAAGTAATTAAATAAATAATAACTCTTCTTTAAAATAGTAGGCTGTAAATTAACTGGATTGTTGCAAGAGCCTTCTGGTTCACTAATATCCTTCAGGGAAGGAAATTCTACTGGATCTGACCTGTCTGTGAATCCTGAGCCATTAATGTGGTTGCATCTCAGCCTTCTCCTCAGTATGGGCCCACTCAGGGGTGAACAATACATGGCAGTGGCTTCTACATCCCGTGAACGAATAGATCAAAAGGAGATGGTAAGGGGCCAAGGACCCAAGGATGGTTCAGGAGGAACTTGGAATTGGAGCAAAAATTCATCCAAAATTGTTGAGCTTGTCATCCAGTTTGATGGCTGAATGTGGCCAGTGAGGTGGCACCCCTGACCTTACAGTGAAGGTAGGTGAGGCCAGGAATGTCAGTGTGGGAATGGGATAGCAGCTTAACATAATAGTCCACTGGAAACTCGCAGTTACGTTACTAGATATTGGGTGAAGTGATCACCTAATCTGCATTTGGTCTATCCATTGAAGAGAGAGGCACAGCTTACCTGCTTCCTAAAGCAGACCAAAATATTTCATCTGATTGAATGATTCATTGAACGATGCAGTATGGAAACAGGGCCTTCAGCCCACTGGGTGCATGCCAAACATTGATCACCCATTCACACTGGTTCTATGTTATCCCATTGTTGCATCTGCTCCCCACACACTGGGAGCAATTTACAGAGTCCAATTAAGGGTCATAAGGGTCATAAGTGATAGGAACAGAATTAGGCCATTCGGCCCATCAAATCTACTCCGCCATTCAATCATGGCTGATCTATGGGATCTATGGGAAGTCTTTGGGATGCGGAAGGAAACCGGAGAACCCGGAAGAAGCGGTCACAGGTAAAACATAAACTCCACCCAGAGGTCAGGATCAAAACCAGGTCTCTGGCGCTGTGAGGCAGCAACTCTATCAGCTGTGCCAATCTATCATCCTGCAACACTGTTTGTCCCTGGGAAGAGTGGTGACAGCACTGGTCAGTGCAAGGGGGAAATGGGCAGGTGGTACGCTGCTGTGGTTGCAGGAGGAGGTGCGTTACTAGGAGGAGCAAGTGTTGGTGGCAATTGAGGAATGATTCACAGAGGGAATAGTCTCCTCTGAATGGCAAGGGGAGGGAACAAGCGTTGGTTAGTGCCATCGTGCTGTATGTGTGGAAAAGGTGGAAGCTGGTGGGAGGGAAGTTTGACCGGAGGGAGGGAAGATCTTCCTCCGCACCAGCTCCATCCACCTCCTTCCCGAGGTCCATAATCAGGATGTCCAAGAGTACCTGCTCTTTCCACACAGACCCTTCCCTCCCCGTTGATTATTTTCCTAGCCGGCTCCATCCGTGACCTCTCCGAGGCCCTCTGTCACTTTCAACGCCCCCACTCGCCTGGCCCACACTGAGTCACCTTCGGGGAAGAGCGACCACCTCAACTAGTCTAATTCAGCTCGGACCAGGGACCCCCAGCTAATCCCCTCCAACCTCAAGTTCACTAACTTCTCCAGCCCACCACAAGGTTAAAAGGAATGTTGTTGTTGCCATGGAGACACGGGAGGCCAACACACAGGGCAGGCGGCTGGCTGTTGGTACAGTGTAATTGTTGCCAGATTGTCTTTCAGCTCCTCCCGACAGACGCACACCCTCCTCTTCCACTGCATCAGCTGACGCACTCGCCAATCTGACCTCCCAATGCCTCCTCTGAGGCGTGCCTATATCACATTCATCAAAGGACCAACAGGGCCATCCTTAAATCAACTCAATCAGGAACAGATGCGGTACAGTTTCAAATTCCAAAAGTTTCTGTCAACTCTTCCCTTCTCTGCTCCCAAGAAACTCTCCAGGAGCAGAGGTTCCACTGCAGTAACGCTCCTGGCTCTCTGGCCTGGAGGGATGGGCGGACCATCAGTGACAAAGGCTGGAAGAATGAGACTTGCAAACGATATCCTCCTGACTTGTCAGCTAGGTCCCTCCTTCTGCACAGGCAGCCGCAAGCAGCTCATTCATTATTTTTACTGTCATGGACTTGCCTCAGTAGCAGCCACTCTCTAGTCTGGGAGTCACAACACTGCCCAGCCCCACAGTGTCCCAGTGCACTGGTGAATGGCAAGGCAAGTCATCCCAGGAGGACTTTGTCACATTCAGCCAACGACCCATCTACCCTCTCAGGGCAAGTCTTCGCAGCAATGCCTGAGGTAGGAAAGGCGTGCTGCCAATACACTTAAGGGCGGCACAGCAGGGCAGCGGGTAGAGCCGATGCCTCACAGCGCCAGGTTCAATCCCGACATTGACTGCTCTCTGCGTTGGTGTTTCCACATCCTCCCTGTGACCTTCTTGTCTGAAGAAGGGTTTCGGCCCGAAACGTTGCCTATTTCCTTCGCTCCATAGATGCTGCTGCACCCGCTGAGTTTCCCCAGCAATTTTGTGTACCTCCCTGTGACCTTGTTGATTTCCCCTGCTGCTGCAATATCCTAGGGTTGGTAGGTTACTTGGTCGCTATAAATCATCCGTAGTGTGTAGATAAGTGGTGAAATCTTGGGCAAGGTGCTGGGAATGAGGGGAGAATGCATTAGGACGTAGGATTAGTGTAGCTGGGAGATTTGTGTGCACACTCGATAACCAAAAAGTCTGTTTCAGAGCTGTATGATCTCATGACTCGAGAACTCAATAATAGGAGGAAACCTCCCACATCTGTACTTTTTTTAAAGGGATCGTCAATGGCAAGCATCTCACTTGGTGACTGATTCCAAGTAGAGTTTATGCCGGGTAACTTTCTAAATGAGCATAGAACATGGAACAGTATAGCACAGGATGTTAGACTCATGATGGATGTGCTGCCCCCGATACCAATGTAAAGTAATCACATTGCATGGTTACGATGCATGGAACGGCACGGTGGCACAGCGGTAGTGTTGCTGCCTCACAGCGCCAGAGACCCGGGTTCAATACCGACTACGGGTGCTGTCTGTACGGAGTTTGTACTTTCTCCCCTGACCTGCGTGGTTTCACATACAGGTTTGTAGGTTAATTGTAAATTGTCCTGTGTGTGTAGGATAGTGCTAATATACGGGGTGATCACTGGTCGGCGTGGACTCAGTGGGCCGAAGGGCCTGCTTCCACGCCATATCTCCGAATTAAACTAAACTAAACTAAACTAAACATCTGCATGAACATGTTCAGTCTCCCTCCATTCCCTGCCAGTTTAATTTTGTGTCTCGAGACCTCTGTTTGTATTGTATGAACGGATCAGTGGCACAGTGGTAGAGCTGCTGCCTCACAGCATCAGATACCTGGGTTCAATCCTGACCTCAGGTGCTGTCTGTACAGAGTTTGCACCATCTCCCTGTGACCACATGTGTTTGCTCCAGGTGATCCGGTCTTCACCCCCATTCCAAAGACTTGCAGGTTTGTCGGCTTGAATTTGCCCTTTTTATACCTTTGATATTGTTCTTTATATTCAATTCAATTTCAATTTTAAAAACTTTATTGGCATGATAAAATACATCGTTATATTTCTTTTATATACCTTTTCTTATATACCTTTTCATATCTCTAGTTTCCCTCTCCCCTGACTCTCAGTGTGAAGAAGGGTCTTGACCCGAAACATCACCTATTCCTTTTCTTCAGAGATGCTGCCTGACCCTCTGAGTTACTCCAGTATCAGGTTTGTAGGTTAATTGGCTTCTGTAAATTGTCCCTAGTATGTAGGATAGAACTAGTGTACAGGTGATTGCGGTCGGTGTGGACTCTGTGGGCCAAAGGGCCTGTTTCTATGCTGTATCTCTAAACTAAACTAAACTAATTTAAACTAAACTAAACTAAACTAAACTTCCACCACTTCCAATGACAGCAAGTTCCAGCCACCCAGCACTCTGTGTATTAAATCTCATTTAAAACTTTTCCCCTCCCACATTAAACCAACGCCCTTTATTATTTGACATTTCTACCCTGGGGAAAAAAGTTTCTGATAGTCTATCCTATCTATGCCACTCATGATTTTATATGCTTCTATCAGGTCGCTCCTTACATCCGATATGCTAGAAAAAACTGTCCAAGTTAATCAAAGGTAGACAAAAATGCTGGAGAAACTCAGCGGGTGAGGCAGCATCTATGGAGCGAAGGAATAGGTGACGTTTCGGGGAGAGACCCTTCTTCCGAAGACAAGTGAATCCAATCTCACCTTGCAGCCAATACTCTATAATCCAGGCTAAATCCTGTTGACCATCTTCTGCCTCCTCTCCAAAGCTTCACTTCCCGTACAGTGGCGCAGCGGTAGAGTTGCTGCCTTACAGCACCAGTGACCCAGTTTGATCCTGACTGCACGTGCTGTCTGCGAGGAGTTTGTCCGTTCTCCCTGTGACCATATGCGTTTTCTCTCACATTCCTCTCACATTCCAAAGACGTAAAGGTTTGCAGGTTAATTGGCTTCGGTAAAATTGTAAATTGTCCCTGGTGTGTAGGATAGTGTTACTGGATGGGGTGATCGCTGTTTGGCTCTGACTTAGTGGGCCCAAGGGCCTGTTTACATGCTGTATCTCAAAAGTCTAAAGTGTAATGGGGATGGTTTTGTTACTCCAGATAGATTTGAGGAGAGAGAAAGATAACACAAGCAAAGGCAGAGCTCCATGGATGTTAACAAGAGCTAGAATAAATCAAGATAGAGAAAAAGGCATTAGTGGACAAATGTATATCGATTAGGAGAGGACAGCATAGATTTTTAATGGCAAATTACAATTAACTAATTTGACAGAGTTTATTGATGAGGTATCAGAGAAGGTTTATCAGAGAGAAATCCAAACTGGTGCCTTCTGATAGTAAGTTAAAGGAGTAGCAATATAAATTATAGAAACCAAATTAAAAATGTGTCAAGAAGTATCGTGTTTGGAATGTATATGTATAAATCATTGAAGCTGATGAGGCAGATTATAAATAAAGGCACAGATTGTACAAGATGATGTTATCATGAAGGTTTATGTGATTAACACTGGTTCAAACACAGCTGGAGTACTGTGCCCAGTCTGGGTACCACACTTCAGAGTCATGGAGAAACAGGCCCTTCGGCCCACCTCTTCCATACTGGCCAAAGTGCCTAACTGAGTTTGTCAGATAGACCTGCAAATGACCCATTTTCCTCTGAACCGTTCCTATCCATGTACCTGTTCAAATGTAATTGTACCAGGCTTCACTTTCTCCCGCTCGTTCCGCATACCTTCCTGTCCTCTGTGTGGAGAAACTAGCCCCTCAGGTCCCATTGAAATCTTTTCCCTCTCATCTGACAACCCTCCAGTTTTAGACCCCCATATACTGGGGAAAATAATGTGTCCCATTCACCTTATCTGGAGCCCTCTTGCCTTTATACACCTTTATAAAGTCACCCCTCAGCCTCCTACGTTCCAGAGAAAACATTTCCAGTCCCACACAGTCTCTCTTTATAACTCAAGCCCTCCGGTCCTGGCAGCATGCTAAAGAAAGATGGTAATTGAGAAGATGCAGAAAAGATCTGCTCAAGTGATCTGAGGGATGTGGAGGACAAGTCAATAGATGTTTTTAAGGCAGAGATAGATGGATGATTGATTTGTACGGGTGTCAGGGGTTATGGGGAGTAGGCAAGAGAATGGAGGGAGAGATAGATCAGCCATGACTGAATGGCAGAGTAAATTTGATGAGCTGAATGGCCTAATTCTGCTCCTATCACTTATGAAATGAACATGATTTTATTTGTAGGGATATACTAGAGAAACTGGGGTTTTCTCCTTGGAAGAGTCACGGTTGGAAGGAATTATCAAAAATCAAGAGAGTTTAAACACATTGGAGAGAAACTGTTCCCTTCGGATCAAGGACCAGGGGACAAAGAGATGAGGGTGACTGGCAAAAGATCCGAATGGAACTCGAGGAAAACCATTTGACATGGCAAGGGATTAGAATGTGGGATTCGCAGCCAAGGGGAATAGGGGAAGCAGATTCAATGGCAGCTTTCAAAAGGCAGCTGCATCCTCAGTTGAAAGGGAAGAATTGACAAGATGGAGTCTCCAAGTCCCCTCCCCCTTCATCCGCCACTGCCCAGACCAATGGGCGAAAACCCCAAAGGCCTCCCACAACTGTGCTCAGCTACAACCAAGGTGTGTGTAAATACTTCCACTACCCCTCGCAAGCAATGATCACCTTTCCTCTCAGAGGTACAGGCATGATTTCCGTCAGGTAGCTCCTGCTCCTCTGCAAAACTCACCTCCTCACCCCCACCGCCCTCTCCCCCTCCCCTCCATCCACTGCCGGCGGAGACGAGAAGGAGCTCAGTCACCACTAGGTGAACACTCAGCCGTGTGACGAGCCACATTCATCTGCGGGTGAAGATTACTCACCCATCACAGGCCTGAGCTCCCTCATTCCTGTCTCTTTGGGATGTGCAAGGCTTCCATTCCTGACAAGGGGGGAGGGGGGGGGACTGCTTTGGCTCTGTGCCCACATCAGTCAAGTGACATTCAGAGTTCCCCTAACTATGTCTCCGGGCCTTGCACTTACCCGAACAATACACCTTATGCTGTGTGACGTTTCCCTTCTCCACACGAGCTCTCCTGCTCCACTCCCAAATTTACAAGTCACTTTGCGCTGTCAGCAAGTGGCTGTTTTGAGACCAAGCTCAACTGGTTTGGCATGTGCAAGGTGAAGGTTGGTAATGCCTTCCATTCCACCGGCCCTGGCAGGGATTGAACACAAAACACAGGGGATGGGGGGGATGGGCATTTAACAGTGTTGGAAAGCGATAATTCTTCAACGCTTTCTATTAAATCAAATACTGAAGTGTGGATAACTAGGTTCAGATTTAGTGCAAGCCCAGCAGCACAGAGCCAACTGTTGCTCAGTGGCTGCGGGTTATTTTGTCAGGCAGCCAGGATTTTGGTTGCTATTTTTCCTCATTGTTTATATGTTACGCACACTTTCCCAGAGATGGAAACTACACATTCCATTGATAAAACAAGACAGTGCGGAGACGCTGCCAAAAGGCGATGTGGCTCTCTCCAAATAAACAATTTGTGTCGGGGAATAAACGACACCATCCAAATGCAGTTAAGTCGAAGATTTATTTCTTCGACTAGAAGGAGAGTTGAGCAACCTATGGCTTTAATCTCTTACGTCTTTAATCCTTCCTGCATCTTTCCTCAAATGGCTCCTTCAAACATTCTCCTCCTCTGCGGAACCTCAGGAACAGAGGGCAAGGCAGCAACAGCTGGTTTGCAGGGATCAGACACGCCTATAGTTCACCCCCACCCCCCGTCAGAGGCAGGTCAAAAAGCAAAGAGCAATCGTCCGTAGTCATGTGGTGTCCCAAAACATCTGGTGGATATTGAACAACATTTGGGGTGTAGTCCCTGGCAGTGTTGGAATCACAGCAACTGGATCGTACACAGCAGGATCCCACACATACATATATGATAATATAGGACTAGATAGCCTGCTTTAGTCAGTCGCTTTTTGACCAAGCCACAACACCCCAACCCCTCTCCGGGCTGCGTTGAATGATGCATCCTCAGTTTAGCCCGTCATCTCCTTCAGAACTGAAGCAAAGTGCTCACTGATCAGAGTGACACAGCGGGACAGTACTGACTGCCGCTGCCTCACATCTCCAGCAACCCAGAATCAAACCTGACCTCTGGTGCTTTCTGCATGGAGTTTGCACGTTATCCCTGTGACCGTGTGCATTTTCCCCGGGTGCTTCGGTTTCCTCCCATATAGACTCATACCAGACTAAGTGGGACTAGTTGGGTCCCTGTCACATGGGAGGCCTGGTCCCCAAACGAAACCTGTTCCCCAACGCAATATTCCACCACTCACCCATACCCCCAACTGTGCAGGCGCTGCTCATTTCCCCTCATCCCCAGCACTTCCACCGCCTCCTATTCATCCTCCCTCTTCTTTCCCCTCTCCTCCCCCCCTCCCCAATCCCACCCTCAGTCACTCCCTCCCTCCACAACTCCTCTGCCCTCCCTACCCCCCTCCTATCCATCTATCCCCCACTCTTCATCTCCCGTTATCCCCCCCCACTATCTTCACCTCCACCACAGCCCTCCTCTCCCTCTATTCCACACTCCCTACCTCCCCCACCCCCTCCTCTATTCCCTCTCCTCCCCCAGCACTCCTTCCCCCTCCTCTCCACCTTTCCTCTTCTTTCCCCTCTCCTCCGCGCCTCCCCCAATCCTTCCCTCACCTCTCCCTCTCCTCGCTGCGGCTGTGGCTGTAGTCGTGCCCTCCGGCAACTGTGACCATCCCCTCTGGCCGCTGCTGACTGACAGAGGCGCTAAGCAACACTGGGGAGGCGGGCGCCGCCTTTCCCTTTCACATTGGAATATTATCTTCGCTGCGGGCTGAGTCCTCCAGCGCTACAGCTGCGGCTGTGGCCGTGCAACGCCGGGCAACGCCAGACGGGGCAGGCGCAGCCGGTGACTGACAGTGGGCGCAGACAATCAGTGCGGCGATGGTGCAGGCAGGGGCGTCTCCATACCGGCCGTGGCGGTGACTGACAGGAGAGGAGACCAATTGGCGCATGTGCCTTTTAAAAAGATTTTTAAACCTTAATAACTTTTAATATATACCAAAGATTGGAACAAAACTTGTTGCACTTGCAGCACAGGAGAATGGTGAGTACGGTGGCAAAAAACCGTAGCGTTATCGTGTACCGTTTTTGCGCAAATAGAAAAACAACGCAAACCAGAAGATGACAAGATCAGAGTTTGAGTTATAACTATATAGATAGCACAGAAACAGGTACTTCAGCCTACCTTGTCCACACCAACCAAGATACCCATCTGAGCTAAACACATTTATTTGTGTTTGACCCATAACTCTTGAAACCTTTCCTATGGATATATCTTTCCAAATGATTTTTAATTTTTTTTATTGTATCCACATTTACCACCTCCTTTAGCAACTAATTCCAGATACCCACCGATATGTGATAATGCTGTCCCTCAAATTTCTATTAAATCTATCCCCTCTTACCTTAAATTTATTCCCTCTAGTTTAATGGGGCCTTTTCACGGGGCGAGTTGACGCAAGATGTCACCAGAGTGAAGAGGTCGTGGTCCAGCACGAGTCTCGCACGATATAACGGGGATAGATAAAGAGTTCCCACGGTACTCGGCATTTCTGTTATTTGTGCGAGTGACTTGTCCGTTTCCCGAGCTTTCGCGTTAAATCTTGAATGAACATCGTGAACTACACGTGACACAAATGATGTAACTTTTTTTTTCACACACTATATTAATCCTCCCTTGGTTGAATTGGCTCATTTGGAGACATATTTTACTGTGTATGTGGGAGACACAGATGGACTGAGCACAGTACCTCGGTCTTACTGTGTGTGGGAGAGGGGGAGAAAGAGACGTACACTCACAGAGGCAGAGTCTCTCAGCCTGTGTAAGAGGGAGGGAGAGAGAGAGAGAGGCACACACAAGGTGGATGTGAAATCTCACCTGCCTGTTTCAGTGACGGACACCCGCCGCCAGTAAATGAAGACACCCCCATCTGTCTCCCCCTCCTCTACCTCGACTCCCCCACCTTTCCCTCCCAACTCCAGTCCCGTCCCGACCCCCTGGGAAACTGAATAGAGCAACAATATAGATATAGAAACTGAAACAATATAGAAACTGAATAGCGCAACATGGCAAAAACATCTCTGACACGCTTTACCCCCTTTCTTTGAGATTTTCTGGGAGCCATCTCTGCAAGTGTTCCTGTTAAAAAGATTATCCAACAATGACAATTAGGTGGGACGTCCTCGAAGGACACATGTTCCCTTGTCGATATTGAGACCACCTTTTTTACTCACCTTCTGTCCCCTCTGTCCAGCTTCCAGGTTTACCGTTCGCAGGAGTTCCCACGCGCTATATCTCTAAAATCTGAAGTTAGGTAATGTCTAAAGGAACTGCAGACGCTGGTTAATACGCACAGAAGGACACAAAATGTTGGTGTAACTCAGCAGGTAAGTCAGATCTGGGAAGAAAAACATAAAAAGCTGCAGTAAGTCAGCGGGTCAGGCAGCATCTCTGGAGAAAAAGAATAGGTGACGATTCGAATCGGAGCCCTTCTTCAGACAGCCTAATCGGAATTGAGTCTGAAGATGTGTCTCGTCCCGAAACATCAGCTTTTTTTCTCCAGAGATGCTGCTTGACTCGCTGAGTTACTCCAGCTTTTTGTGTCTGTCTTCGGTTTAAACCAGCATGTGCAGTTCACTCCTTACACGGGTCTCTGTACAACATTGATTGGTAGCGTTCCGGACCCCTGGACCCGAGGACTCCGACCTGTATCTCTCAAAGAAGTACATGTGAAAAATTTCTCACGGACCATAAAAATGCGTAACCTTTCAGTAAAGTCCCTTTTAAAGTCCCTTTTAAAGATTATAGTTATTTTCTTGAATCTCATTAACATAACACATGAATAAGTTGATGTCCATATGCGGATGCAAATCTTTATTTTTATTTATTTTTTAAATTCAATCCCACAGAAGACAATTTTTACTCACCTTCTGTCCCCTCTGTCCAGCTTCCGGGTTCACCGTTCGCAGGAGTTCCCACGGTACCCGCAAGAGTTATTACGGATATCGCACTGGCCACTACGTTCATATAATGTTGCAATGCTCAACCACAAGTGTACAAGTCACTCTTGGAGAAATTCAAACTTTCTTGAATTTTCTCCCGACTGACCAAGTTACACGATTACCTGCCGTTAGCGCCACGGTGGTCCACGGTGGTCCACGAATGCCGTACTGTTATCGCACGAGGTTCCCACGATGTTAAACTCCGGTTAACTCTTGCGTCAAGTCGCCCCGTGAAAAGGCCGCTTAACACTACCTTCCCTGAGAAGGTTGACCTAAACTGGACACATTACTGCAAGTGCAGCCTCACAACATCTTGTACAACTGGGACATAATATCTCAACTTAACCACTCAGTGTCCTGGCGATGAAGGCCAGTGTGCCTCAAGCCTTCTTCACCACCCTGCTACCTGTGATGCCACATTCAGGGAAGTATGTACTTGTACACCTCAGGCTCTCTGTTCTACAACGCTCTCCAGGGCCCTATTGTTTGCTGTGACAGTCCAACTCTGGTTGACTTCCCATATTACAGCACCTCACATTTACCTAAATTAAACTCCACTTGCCATTCCTTGGCTGACTTACGCAGCCGGTCAAGATACCACTGTCATTCTTGTTGACGTTCTACACCTATTTTAGTGTCAACAAAAGTATAAACCATGCCTTTTACACTCTCATGCAAATCATTAATACAGATGACAAACAATTGGCCCAGCACTGACCCTGTGAGGCACATCACCATTCACTTCAAATACTTCAAATGATTATCGCTGAAGGTCTCTGGACCCAGCACATTGATGCAATCAGATAGAAAGCCCATCAATGACTTACTTCTTTACTGAGACTGAGGAGATTCGGTATGCCAGTAAATACTGACTTGAACCTCTACAGGTGTACAGCCAAGAGCATATTGACTGGTTCCTCGAATACCCAGCAAAAAGTGGTGAACACTGCCCAGTCCATCATGGGTACTGACCTCCCCACTGAAGGGATCTACAGGATTTGCTGCCACAAGAAGGCAGCTAGCTTCATCAGAGACCCACACCACACTGACTACACTCTCATTTCACTCCTGCCATCGGGAAGAAGGCATAAGAGCCTGAAAACTGTAACATCCAGGTTCTGGAGCAGATCTTTCCTGCAACCATCAGCCTATTAAACTCTATAAAGTAGGCATACCTTGAGGAGATTTCGCAGTGGAGTAGACAAAGTGTTTAAGAAGGAACTGCAGATGCTGGAAAATCGAAGGTAGACAAAAGTGCTGGAGAAACTCAGCGGGTGCAGCAGCATCTATGGAGCGAAGGAAATAGGCAACGTTCGGGCCGAAACGTTGCCTATTTCCTTCGCTCCATAGATGCTGCTGCACCCGCTGAGTTTCTCCAGCACTTTTGTCTACCTATTAAACTCTATAACTTCCAATATGTTCTGAACTACATAGAGTTGGGGGCATTGTTAGTATTATGGAGCACTATGTTTATATATCTGTTGTGCTGCTGCAAGTAAGAATTTAATTGTTACGTTGTGGAACATATGACAATAAAACACTCTTGACCCTTGACTTAACTCCTGATCCCATGATGTGTAACCTTCCAAAACAGCCTACCAAGGGGAGTCTTCTTGAAGGTCTTGCTGAAGACCATGTACATAGACAATGTTTACCACCCTGCCCCCATTAACTTTCTTCGTTACTTCCTCAAAAAACTCAATTAAATTCATGAAACATGAAATCCCTTGCACAAAGCCATGACTATTATCATTCCTTCCAGTAATGTACCTATCACAGATGTTCATCTTACTGGTCTGTAGTTCCCAGGTTTATCTTTGCACCTATCCTCCAGTCTTCTGACACCTCACAAGATGATGCCTATATCTCAGCCAGGACTCCTGCAATTTCTTCTCTAGCTTCCCAGATTTGCGGGATGACCGGATGAGCCGGCTGCAACAGGCGCTTGTGACCAGCTACAGCTGGGACAGTAAAATGACACCAAATAGTGCCTCTTGCATATGGTGGGCTGTTGTGTACATTCTGTACTGACCGGGGGATTGTGTTTACAGCATGTACGGGGATAGTCTCGCTGATCTGGATTTTAAAAATTCCACGAGAGATTGGGTAGATGCACAAAGTCTCTTGCCCAGAGTAGGTGAATCGAGGACCAGAGGACATATGTTTAAGGGAAGGGGAAAAGACCTAATAGGAACCTGAGGGGTTACTTTTTTCACACAAAGGGTGGTGGGTGTATGGAACAAGCTGGCAGAAGAGGTAGTTGAGGCTGGGACTATCCCATCGTTTAAGAAACAGTTGGACAGGTACATTTTATAGTCCTTCGTTTTATGGTTTTTAATGGTTTTTAATTGTTTGTAATAGCTTTTTGTTCATGAGTTCTCATGTACAGCACTTTGTGGCAACTGTAGTTGTTTAAAGTGCTTTATAAATAAAGTTATTATTATTATGGATAGAACAGGTTTGGAGGGATGTGGACCAAACGCAAGCAGGTGGGACTGGTGTAGCTGGGACATGTTGGCCGGTGTGGGCAAGTTGGGCTAAAGGGACTGTTTCCACACTGAGTCACTCTATGACTCAATGACTCGAACTTCACAAATCACACATGGTTAATTCTAGGAACCTCCGCGTAGACAATTATTTAACTTATAAGTTACAGGATCACTGCGTTACTGGTCAATGATTCAGTGAATGCAAATACCCGTGATTAAAGTGGGCAAAACATTTTGGTTCATTGAAAAGAAGAGCATTATCTGGATAATCGTGCTAGGAAATTGCTCAATCCTTGTGGCTTAAACTTCGTTGGAAATTACTGCACTTATTTCACTGGATACATCACCCAGTTGAACCAATTAATAATGAGCTGAGTCTATATCATTGCAACACTGCCGCCCCATGGTGTGGGATGGAATTGCAACTCCTGATGGTGAGACACTGGGGACACTTTAATCCAACGCTACCACCAGAAAACTGCAAAAATAGATGTAACAATGACTACCTACCGCAAAATCTGATGTCCTTGACATGTTACTCATTTTTGCAGTAATTTTGTTTGTCTGTCCAGTGAATTTAAATGTTACCTCCGGCTACAGTATGCCTGCCTTTTTGTTGGTTACATCAAACAGTCCCTGTTCCAGACGTACACTGGCATAATCGCCCAACTCTTCCTCCGCTACTTCTACGACTGCATCAGGGATGCCTCCTGCACCCATACAGAACTGTACCACTAACTTCCACCCTGCCCCAAATTCACCTGGATTATCCCTGATCCCTCTCTCCCCTTTCTTCATCACTGGAGACAGACATCTACTGCAACCCCACTGACACCCACACCCATACGACACCTTCTCCCATTCTGCCTCTTGCAAAGACGCTATCCTATAATCCCAATTTCGCCGTCTCCGCCGCATCTGCTCCAATAATGAGAATTTTCATTCTAGGACATCCAAAATGTTCTCTTTCTTAGGTAAATATGGTTTCCCCCACCCCTGCTGTCATGAATGGATCCCTCACCTGCATCTTCTATGTGCCCCGTAGTTCTGCTCTCACTCCCCTTCACACCAGGTGGCACAAGGATAGAGTTCCCCTTGTCCTCACCTTTCACCCCCACCAGCTTCCGCATCCAACACACCATTCTCTGACATTTGTGCCTAATGAAGATGGAGCTGGAGAACAAACTGGCCATGATATGGTTGAAATCCAGAGCATGCTCCATCCAAAATTGGAGAGCTACCCAAGTTGGATATGAGGTGTGGTTCCTCCAGTCTGTGTGTGGTCACGCTCTGGCAATGGAGAAGGCCTGGGCCAAAAAGGTCAGTATGGAAATGGGAAGGGGAGTGAAACTGAAGCAACTGAGAGATCAAGAAGGCTTTAGTGGACTGATTATGTTGGGCAAAATGGTAGTTGAGTCTATGCTTTGTCTCACCAACGTAAAGGAGGCTGCACTGGGAACATTGAATGCAGCGGATGTGTAACGGGTATAGCTTGGACCCAATAGCAGCACAGAATCAGGCAGGTATAGTAGGTAACGAACTTTATTATGATACTGTAACACAGAGTAGTAACACAGGAATGGGTACACCGTACTCACACAGAGGCTTAGGATTGAGCGAGGGTTCCGAAGAGGGGCAGGCAGGAGACGTAGTCGGGGTAGCGGAAGGTCCGGTCACCAGGAGATCCAACACACGATGCAAACAAACCAGCGAGGGACAGACGAAAGGAGAGTCGAAGCGAGGTAGGAAGTCGGGAAATCACTGGAGAGTCTTGCATGAATGCTGAGAACAATCTGGCACTGTGTGAACGGTGAGGAGAGTCTATATACCGGGTTAATTGGTGATCAGAGGCAACCGAGTGCAATAGGTGAGGAGAGTTGGGCTGATGAGAGGGGAGTGGCACGCAGGCAGGTGAGGAGAAGGAGGGACCGGTGGAAAAGTACCGGGAGGTGAAGTGGATGAGAATGAGGAGAGGGCAGACTGTGACAGAACCCCCCCCCCCCTCAAGGGACGGCTCCTGACGTCCCAAAACAACAACAACAACAAAACAATAAAGAAAATAAACCCAATCCCATGCAGAGTTGGGTGGGAGGAGGGGGACCGGAGGAGGGCTAATATTCGTCCGAGACATCCATGTCCGCATCCTCCTCCATAGCATCAGAGGAAAGCTCCGTCTCGTCGTCACTGGGCGCCGCAGACGGAAGAGGGGACAGAGTCTCAGGGGCGGCGACCCCTCTAGGAGTGGCGGACTTGGACGGCTGGTCGGGATGACGCCGGTGAAACTCCCTGATGAGGGAGGCGTCCAGGATGTGTCGAGCAGGAACCCAGGACCTCTCCTCTGGACCGTAACCCTCCCAATCGACCAGGTATTGGAGACCCCTCCCGCGACGGCAGGAGCGCAGGAGGCGGTGCACCGTAAAGGCGGGGCCTCCGTCTACGAGACGAGGAGGTGGAGGAGGAGGGACTGCGAGGACCAGGGAGCTCTCCCGGACTGGCTTTACTCTGGACACGTGGAACGTAGGATGGACCCGCATGGAACGAGGCAACTTGAGCCTCACAGCCGCTGGGTTGATGACCTTCTGGATCTCAAAGGGACCGATGAACTTGGGTGCCAACTTCTTGGACTCCACCCTCAAGGGAAGGTCCCGGGTCGACAGCCACACCTTCTGGCCCGCGAGGTAGGTGGGGACCTGGGTGCGGTGACGGTTGGCAGCCGTGGCGTAACGGTCCACGGAGCGGAGAAGAGCCGCCCTGGCTTGGGTCCACGTCCTGCGGCAGCGACGAATGAAGGCCTGGACGGACGGGCAGGAAACCTCTTTCTCCAGCGCCGGGAACAGTGGAGGCTGGAACCCGTAGGCACACTGGAAAGGGGAGAGCCCAGTGGCCGAGCTTGTCGGGGTGTTGTGGGCGTACTCCACCCACAACAACTGCTGGGACCAGGAGGAGGGATGCTTGGACACCATACACCGCAGCGCCGTCTCCATCTCCTGATTCTTCCTTTCAGTTTGGCCGTTGGACTGGGGATGAAATCCGGACGTCAGACTCACGGTGGCCCCCAGCGTGCAGAACTCCCTCCAGAACACAGAGGCAAACTGGGGTCCCCGGTCGGAGACCACATCGACGGGGAGACCAAGGAGCCTGAAGACGTGGAGTAACATGAGCTCGGAGGTCTCCTTGGCTGACGGAAGCGTGGGCAGGGGCACGAAGTGAGCCATCTTGCTAAATCAATCGACCACGGTCAGGATGGTGGTGTGACCACTGGATGGGGGCAGGCCGGTAACAAAGTCCAGGGAGATGTGGGACCATGGTCGATGGGGTACAGGCAGTGGAAGCAGATGACCCGCAGGAGCTTGGTGTGAGACCTTGTGCTGGTTGCAAACGGGACAGGCGTTGACAAACTCCCGAGTGTCCACCTCCAGCGATGCCCACCAGAACCTCCGTAGCACCATCTCCTTGGTCCGCTGAATGCCGGGATGACAGGTGAGTCGAGAGCTGTGGGCCCACTGAAGGACGTCGGACCGCAGGGCAGAAACCACAAACAGGCGATCAGGAGGGCATGCGCTGGGTCCCGGCTGGTTCTCCAAGGCCGCCTTGACCCTCTCCTCCACTTCCCAGGTGAGGGAGGCAACCCTGTGCGAGGACGGGAGGATGGTGTTGGGGCCAGAGGCAGGCTCCTCCTTCGCCAAGAACTGTCGAGAGAGGGCATCGGGCTTCATGTTGCGGGACCCAGGTCGGTAGGAGAGGGAGAAGTTGAAGAAAGACCAGCAGGCCTGACGAGAGTTGAGCCTCTTGGCTGACTGGAGGTATTCAAGGTTCTTGTGGTCAGTCCAAACCAAGAAAGGCTGCTCGGTTCCCTCCAGCCAGTGACGCCATTCCTCCAACGCCAACTTAACCGCCAACAGTTCTCGGTTGCCAATGTCATAATTCCTCTCAGCAGGGGGTCAGGCGTCGGGAGAAGAAGGCGCATGGATGGAGCTTCTGGTCCCTGGCAGCCCGCTGGGACAGAACAGCTCCCACCCCCACGTCGGAGGCGTCCACCTCCACCACGAACTGTCTCTCTGAGTCCGGAACTTGGAGGATGGGGGCCGATGTAAACCGTGTCTTGAGTGTCTGAAAAGCTTCGTCGGCCGCGGCAGACCACCGGAACGGAACCTTGGAGGAGGTGAGTGCCATGAGGGGTGCGGCCACAGTACCGTAGCCACGGATGAACCGTCGGTAAAAATTGGCGAACCCCAGGAACCTTTGGAGCTGCTTGCGGGAGTCAGGAACAGGCCAGGTGGTGACAGCAGAGACCTTGGCGGGGTCCATCTTGATGTTCCCTTGGCCAACGATGTATCCTAGGAAGGAGACTGACGGGGAGTGAAACTCGCACTTCTCAGCTTTAACGAAGAGCGAGTTCTCCAGCAGCCGATGTAGAACTGCCTGGACGTGGTGTACGTGTTCCTCCTTGGTCCGTGAAAAGATGAGGATGTCATCAATATAGACGAACACGTACTTGTTCAACATGTCCCTGAGAACGTCATTGACCAAAGCCTAGAAGACGGCCGGGGCGTTGGTGAGGCCAAAGGGCATCACCAGGTATTCATAATGTCCCGTGGGAGTGTTGAAGGCGGTCTTCCACTCATCCCCCTCTTTGATGCGGACCAAGTGGTAGGCGTTGCGTAGTTCCAACTTCGAAAAGATGGTGGCACCCTCCAGGAGCTCGAAAGTAGAGGAGATGAGCGGGAGAGGGTAGCGATTCTTCACCGCGATGCCGTTGAGCCCCCGGTAATCTATGCAGGGACGCAGAGATTTGTCCTACTTCTCCACGAAGAAGAACCCAGCCCCAGCAGGAGACGAGGAGGGACGGATGAGACCAGCAGCCAAGGAGTCGTTTATGTATTTCTCCATGGCGCCTCTCTCAGGGGCGGACAGGGAGTAAAGCGACCCCTAGGAGGAGCGGAACCAGGCAGGAGGTCTATGGCGCAGTCATAGGGCCGATGAGGAGGAAGGGAGGTGGCCCTAGACTTGCTAAAAACCTCCCCAAAGTCATGGTACTCGGCTGGGACCCCCGTCAGATCTGGAGCAGAACTGGAGCAGGTGGCCGGTTGAGGAGCTGAGGCTTGCTTCAGGCACACTTGGTGGCAGGAAGAGCTCCAACCAAAGATGACCCCCGTCCTCCAGTCGATGTTGGGGTTGTGTCGCCGAAGCCAGGGGTAACCCAGGATGAGGGGAAGACGGGGAGACTGCAGGATGTGGAACTGGATGGTCTCATGGTGATTACCAGACAGGAGCATGCGCACTGGGACCGTCTGGTGAGAAACAGTCCCCAGGAGATGGCCGTCGAGGGCATTGGCGGGAACAGGTTCAGGCAGGGGAACACAACTGATGCCAAGCTGGCGGGCTAGTTCCTTGTCCATGAGATTAATGTCACAACCAGAGCCTATGAAGGTGGCGAGGGTGTGAGAACCATCAGACAACAGCAGACGGGCATGACAAAGAGGGCGTCAGGCAGAGGAAAGTTCAGAGGTTCGACTCACCAGTAATTCCTCCGCTACTGGTGAGTCTGGCCTTTTACTGGACACTTGGAGATGTAATGACCTGCCAGGCCACAGTAGAGACAGAGGTTCCCCCGACGCCGACGTTCCCCAGGGGTGAGACTGGTGCGACCCACCTGCATGGGTTCAGGTTGCTTCGACGGTTGCCCCGACGAGGGTAGTCCAGTCTCCGGAGGAAAACGAGCTTGGGTGGATAGCTGACGGTCCGCCTGTCCCTGTCGCCTCTCCCGACGTCTCGCCAGGATGCGTAGGTCCAGACGGGTCGTTAGCTCGATAAGTCCAGAGAAGAAGGAAGGTCGTGGGACACCAACTCATCCTTGATATAGTCATTCAAGCCCAGCAAGAAAGCGTCACACTGGGCCGGGGCGTTCCAATCACTCTGACGGGCCCTGGTGCGAAAGTCGATGGTGAAGTCAGCGACGCTCTGGTTCCCCTGGCTCAACCCCAGCAGACTTCCCGCAGCGTCCGGACCCATCGAAACCTCACCAAACACCTTGCGAAGCTCCGCGGCGAAGGCCTGGAAAGAGGAGCAAGCTGGCGTGCGTCGCTCCCATTCAGCCGTTCCCCACAGCCGAGCTCTGCCAGTCAGGTGATTAATGGTAAACGCCACTCTCGCCGCTTCCTGGGCGAAGGTGTAGGGCGAAGAGAATGGAACAGTTTGTGATGAATGGGTTGCAGCCCTCCGGGTCTCCAGCGTAGCGCTCCGGGGTTCCCACCCGGGGCTCAGGTGATGGTCTTGGCGGACCGGGAGCTGGTGCTGTCGGAGCCGGAGGCGAAGCATGGGGTGTAGCCTGGGTGAGGGTGGTCGTCAGCTGTTGGACCTGGGTGGCTAGTGCAACCAATGCTTGCTCCTGGTTTGACACAGCCTGTCGAACCTCGGAGTTGGAGGCAGTGAGCATAGCTTCGTGCTGCAGGAGCGTGTGCTCAATCCTCTCGAAGCAGTTTGACGGAGACGTTGTGTGCGCTGAGTCCATTGTTGGCCAGATTGTACTGTAACGGGTATAGCTTGGACCCAATAGCAGCACAGAATCAGGCAGGTATAGTTGGTAACAAACTTTATTACGATACATGTAACACAGAGTAGTAACACAGGAATGGGTACACCGTACTCACACAGAGGCTCAGGATTGAGCGAGGGTTCCGAAGAGGGGCAGGCAGGGAACATAGTCGGGGTAGCGGAAGGTCCGGTAACCAGGAGATCCAACACACGATGCAAACAAACCAGTGATGGACAGACGAGAGTCGAAGCCAGGCAGGAAGTCGGGAAATCGCCGGAGAATCTTGCATGAATGCTGAGAACAATGTGGCACTGTGTGAACGGTGAGGAGAGTCTATATATCGGGTTAATTGGTGATCAGAGGCAACTGAGTGCAACAGGTGAGGAGAGTTGGGCTGATGAGAGGGGAGTGGCACGCAGGCAGGTGAGGAGAAGGAGGGACCGGTGGAAAAGTACTGGGAGGTGAAGTGGATGAGAATGAGGAGAGGGCAGACTGTGACAGGATGAGGTTAGAGGAGGTGCATGTGAACCTATGTCTCACCTGGAAGACCTGCTGTGGTCCCTGGATGGATGTGTAGGAGGAGGTATAGCGACAGGTGTTACATCTGCAGATGCAGGAGAAGGTACCTGGGGAGGGGTTGGTTTGGGTGGCAAGGCACCCAAGGAGAGAGCGGAAGGCAGAAAGGGGCAGGAATGGGAAGATACGACTAGTGGTGGGATCACAAAGTATAGCGAGAATATTTTCACATTTATATAACTTCACATTTTTCTGGTCATGTTATCTTGACACAACAAAGTTCCATAAAACTCAGCATTATGCTGGATCCACGGATATTTGGGAGAGACCGCCGTTTATGTCAGCCTGCTGTGTAAAGCTGCCACATGAAGCAACTCAATATGCTCAATTTCACCCTGGGTGCTTCTTCTTCACCTCAAGTTGTCTCGGGCCAGCAATTCTCAAGATACAGTGAAGATGTTGCACACTTTATCCAGGAGGTTTGAAGAATATCCTTGAATCTTTTCCTCTGTCTGCCAGATAACCTTTCCAGTGACAGAGACTTTAATAGAGTAACATTGGGTATGTGGCCTGCCCAACATAGGCATTTGTGTCTGACTAAGGTCTCAGTATTGGAGATGTTGACTTCACAAAGGATCTTGATTTGCTGATCCTTCCAATGAATTTGAAGGATTGGACACCTGACGTGGTCCCCATTAAATGCTTTGGTAGGTCCTGCCGAACAAAGCCTATCTGAGAAGTTAACAAGATGACAGACCTCTCGGCTGACCAATAGATACTCTATTCTGAGCTTTGTCATTGGAAGAGATTAACAGAGGAATAGATTCAATGACATTGCAGGCACTTGACATCCGAGCAAGCACCAACCAACTCTTATTAAAACCCATCATTCTTCCATCATACAACTGACACCGTCCATGGTGCTACAGCAGAAGGACAGCTTGAAGTCATGTGACTTTAGATAACTCTGTTGAAGAAGCTTGTATGATGTTTCCACTGGCTATTGAACTCCACTACACCACAGAAAGGCTGACAGTATCCGGTGACTTGGGCAGCATTGAGTAAGAATCTATTGACAACCTTCAGATGGTGGCTTGGTCTCTGCACTTGCCCACAGGTCCTGTGACTTACTGGTGGACCTAGAATGCCCTGCCTTGTATCGAGATATGGTACAGTTTGTTTGTGCAGTAGTGGCTCACTGTCTCTCAAGAACAATTGAAAGGACCTCCAGATACAGATTCTCAACAGCAATCCAGCCTCTGCCATAGGAACTACTCTATAGAATTGCCAGATTAATGAATGTTCATGGGGTAGCCATGAGCAGTGAGGACTAGGGTGGCTTGGCCCTTTACCTCCCCCCTCGACTCCATTCAAGGACACAAGCAGTCGTTCCAGGTGCGACAGAGGTTCACCTGCATCTCCTCCAACCTCATCTATTGCATCCGCTGCTCTAGATGTCAGCTGATCTACATCGGTGAGACCAAGCGGAGGCTGGGCGATCGTTTCGCCAAACACCTCCGCTCGGTCCGCAATAACCAACCTGACCTCCCGGTGGCTCAGCACTTTAACTCCCCCTCCCATTCCCCATCCGACCTCTCTGTCCTGGGTCTCCTCCATGGCCAGAGCGAGCAACACCAGAAATTGGAAGAACAGCACCTCATATTCCGTTTGGGGAGTCTGCATCCTGGGGGCGTGAACATTGAATTCTCCCAATTTTGTTAGCCCTTGCTGTCTCCTCCCCTTCCTCAGCCCTCGGGCTGACTCATCCTCCTTTTTCCTTTCTTCTCCCCGCCACCCCCCATCAGTCTGAAAAAGGCTTTCGGCCCGAAACGTTGCCTATTTCCTTCGCTCCATAGATGCTGCTGCACCCGCTGAGTTTCTCCAGCATTTTTGTGTACCTTTGAATAATTTACTGTTAGGAAGCAATGATGGCTGTGTAATGCTTTTGTGTAGCAAGGATGTATCATCATATTGGGTTGAGATGGCATGCTTACTAATGGCAGCTGTGGACTGGGCCCAATGCAGGTAGTGTAACAAACAACAACCCCACCCCCCTCCAGCTCCACCCCCACCCCAGAACTCTAACCTTATTGATTTAGTTCATCTCAGCAACCCATTCTAACAACACAGTTTGAATAATACTCAATGATATGACTTGGTCTGTAACTGGGCCTAACAATCTTCAATTAGTTCAGCAGTATTGGCTGGGCAGTAGTGCTAGACCCTGCTGAGACTGATGTCTACCCGGCAGAAATAAGATTGCCTCATCACTCTCTCATAGAACTGATAGCAATCCAAGCTGAGGCATGATCAATGTTTTATTAACCTTTAATACCCTTTCCTTGTATTTTTGTTTCATGCCTCAGTTGATAAAAGAAAGGATTTAGTGTGTTGTCATCTTATTGTCAATTCAAGATTCTCTGCTCTTGGGCTGTGCGTATGTTTGTAATAAGTATTGGTGGATGATGGAGTATGTCATAACTGGAGTATGTTAGGATGTATGGGCAGCACAGTGGTGTAGATGGTAGAGTCACTGCCCCGCAACTCCAGAGACCCCAGTTTGATCCCGACTTTGGGATGCTGTCTGTGGGAAGTTTGCACGTTCTCCTCGTGACGGCGTGGGCTTTGGCTGGGTGCTTCATTTTATCTCGCACATGCCAAAGACATGTAGGTTAGTAGGTGAATTGGCCACTGTAAATCAGCCCCGGTGTGTGTGTGAGTGGTAGAATCTGGGGGGAGTTGATGCGTGTGAGGGGAAAATAAAAATAGGATTAATGCATCAATGGTGTATAGAGGTGCTTAATGGTTGGAGCATACTTTTTGGGCTGAAGGACCTATTCCCATGCTGTATCTCTCTATGATTGTGGCATTTCTTTGTATGGGGTTGCATATCTGTGTAACTCAGGAAACTGACTTAGACTCTTAATTTGTAACCTCAATCTCAATTGAAATCTCTGCCTCATGGTATTCACTAATACTCACGATTCTACTCCATTCTCCCATCCCAACAATAAGAGTCTTTTCTGTGTGCTCGGGTGAATAGTCACTGCAGAGCATGAGACAGGGACCACACTCACACTGTTGTCCATATCTTCCAGTTTATAGGGCGCATGTGATCAACACACCATAAGCACGCACTCCTGCCGATACTGGCTCACTGATGATATTTGCAGAATGGCCTGCATCAACTCATCAACGCCTCGTTAGCAGCACCTTCCAGTCCACCGCTGTCTTGGAGTACACAGAGTACAGGGACATGGGGGCACCACAGGCTTCAAGTTACCCTGTAAGTCACAGATCACCTAGACTTAAAAACATTTCCCCATTCCTTCATCTTACCTGGGGTAATTTCCTAGAATACCAACCTGACACCTGCCGTGGGTTCATAAAGATGAATTTCATGAGGACAGTTACGGATAAGTGTAAACACTGACCCGACCAACAAACCCACTTTTTTTATGAATGAACAGAAAATAGAACTGAATCCAAAGTTAATGGCTAAGGTTTTTCACTGTATCTCAGTACACATGCAATAATAAACCAATGCCAAGTTGGAAAGACTTTGAACGTGGAATTGGTTGAACAATTTGCCACCTTTCATGTAAATTGGTTCCATTCCTACGGCTGGCTTGTTGGAAGAGAGGTGCAGCATTGCGATAAGGAAGATTGAGACTGGATTTACAGAATCTTGGTTACACCAAAGCTGGAGTATTGCATGCGTTTGTGGTCACGGCATCCTCAGAAAGACAAGGTTTGAGAAGGTGCAGAGATTCACCGGAATGCTGCGTGGGTTTGAGACGAAGAGAGACTGGATGGGCTGGTTTGTTTCTCTTGGAGTGGACGAGACTGATCGAGGTATACAAAATTATGAGGGATATAAATAGAGTGTATAATAGGAAATTGTACCCAAAGCAGAGGTGTATGAAACTAGACAGCATCGTTTTATGGTAAGGGATACAGATTTAGAGGGGATCTGAGGAAAAATATTTCTCTCACAGAATCTAGAACCTTGAGGAAATAGTGAAGACAGGTACAACATTTAAGAAGTATCCCCGAAGAGTCACGAAGGCAAAGAAAGGCTAATGAACCAGGGATGAGTATAGAGAGGCACTTCATGGTCGGTATGGGCATGGCATCCGGCCCTTATTGGAACGCCCTGTTGGAAGGTTCTGCATAAGCTACAGGAGGAGTGCAGCATCTCCTAAAAGATTTAGCCACCTGCATTCCTTTGCATTTTTGCTCATAAATGTTTTTGCGTAATATCTCAAGTAAATCTGCGATACCTTAAATACATCAGAGCAATTGTTCCCAACTGAGAAATGCACTAATCGCAAGTTAAAAGAAATGCAATATAATACGTATTGCTATTTGCTATTATTTGTGAAACATTTAAGTTTCATCAGCAGAGGGCAACAGGTTGCTTTCCGAACATGTTAGCACTGATCTGTCTTCTCCTTTGAGACTCCCGCCATTCAGAGATACCATTGTGAGAACATGTCCCCTCCTTACAAGTTTCCAGTCCTTGAACATCAGTTTAGTAATTAGTTAGATGTATCTGATATAAGGCAGTTCTTCCGCTCACTGTGTAGTTAATTTTGGCGGAAGTGGGGGGTTGCAGTCTTTTTCTTTTCACTCTTTAGCAATCTATGTGAAATTAATGCATTATTTATGTATTATTTCCATGTTGTCTGCCTATGCACCCGATGCTGCTACAATCAATATTTTCATTGTGCCTGTTCATGGGACAATCTTTGATGACTATTGTCTCCATTGACTAAAATAGAGAGAGAGCGAGGGGGGGGGGGGGGGGGGGGGGGGGGGGGATGGAGAGAGGAAGGGGAGGGGGGGGAGAAGGGGAGAGAGGGGGAGGGGGAGGGAGAGGGAGGGAGAGAGAGAGGGAAGGAGAGGGAATGAGAGAGAGGGAGGGAGAGGGAGAGAGGGAAAGGGAGAGAGGGAAAGGGAGATGGGAGAGAGAGAAGGAGCAGGAGGTGGGTGACAGGATGGGTGGGTGGATAGTTTGCGAGATGCTCTGCTCATTCGGCTGCTTACGCAGTGTTTCTGTGCTCTGCCGATGCATGGATAATACCATCCCATGCAATCCTCCCCCACTTTGTGCGATCAAAGATCCCCAGAGGTCAGTGGAGATGTAACACTTCCCGAAGCATGTTTTGAGCATGATTCTTTCCCTCTCTCTACCTGGCCATTCCTCCCAGACAGAGCTCAGAACAGTGTGTTTGCTCCGGGCAAACACAGCGTTACATGCAAACACTATAAAAATTATCCATCTGTTAAAACACATAGTGACTGTGATTTGTGCTTTGTGCCTGTTGCTGGAATTCTCGGAATAATGTGGACATTTGTAGCCTGGCCAAATCAAAGTTCAGCAGCTGACCTGAGTTCAGGGCAGTGCATTGGCCAGTATATCCCCACTCTTCTAGAGCTGATAGCTGAGACAATAAATAAACAGGAAAGTCAACAGAGAGCCAAGTAACTCTTTACTGAAAACTAATCCTGATCTGGGGTTATCTTGCACGGAGGATTTGGTGATTAACCCATGTTACATATCCCCACAGGGGACGTTCTAACGGCACATCAGTGTAACATGACCAAGATAGACCCCACATGGATGCTCACCCACTTCTCCCTTTCCCCTCCACCTTTGTTCCCGTCCCTCTACACCCCTCTCATCTGGCTTCACATTTCACACCTTATCTCGCATTTTTTTTGTTTTTTCATCTCTTGCCTTCAGCCTTTGTGGCAATATACCGATCAAAAACACACCCTCACCTTTAACCACCTACCACTTGCCTGGCTTTGTCCCAACCCTCCTCTCTTCCAGCTTTCTTCTCCACCAAACCCCCCCCCCCCCCCCACCCCCCGCTATGTCATCCAGTCTCCAGAAACATCCCAAGCTGAAACGTCACCTCTACAGGTTCTCCAGGGATGCTGAGTTACTCCTGCACTTTGTGTCTGTCTTGGATAAATCGACAGCACAGTGGCGCAGCGGTAGAGTTGCTGCCTTACAGCGGCAGAGTGCGGTCCTGACCACGAGTGCTGTCTGTCTGTATGGAGTTTGTACGCTCTCCTGCGTGGGTTTTCTCCGGGTGCTTCGGTTTCCTCCCACACTCCAAAGACGTACAGGTTTGTAGGTTAATTGGCTTCGGTAAAATTGTAAATGATCCCTCGTGTGTGTAGGATAGTGTTAATGTGCGGGGATCGCCGGTCGGCACGGACTCGGTGGCCGAAGGGCCTGTTTCTGCACTGTGTCTCTAAACTAAACTAAACTAGACTAGACAGCTGCACCATGCATGTTCTGATTTGCAGGTCTCCGCATCCAGGAGCACAAGTTCCAACGCTCCAGGCTCCTGTTGCCTGTGAGTTCCACCCACACTGCAGCAGCATTCCTGCCATCACAGCTGTGCTTCATGCTCTCCGGTGAGCAACTGTCTTCCTCTGACTGAGGCTGCAGGAGTATAATGCCCCTGTCCCACTTAGGAAACCTGAACGGAAACCTCTGGAGACTTTGCGCACCACCCAAGGTTTCCGTGCGGTTCCCGGAGGTTGCAGGTGGTTGCCGGAGGTTGCAGGTACTGGAAGCAGGTAGGGAGACTGACCATAAACCTCCGGGAACCGCACGGAAACCTTGGGTGGGGCACAAAGTCTCCAGAGGTTTCCGTTCAGGTTTCCTAAGTGGGACAGGGGCATTAACTCACCATTGGAAGGGGCGGCTTATACCTTTGTCCCACAGCTGACCCAGCCTGTCAGAGCGATCTCTCCTGTGCCTGGTGTGGAGTGGTTTAGTGGCCTTGGCAGCAGACACGGCACTGTCCTTCCACACCAGGTGAATATACTGCAGGCACAAGTCTGCCATCTTTACCCGGTCTGGTTTATATGTGACTCCAGGCCCATCACTGAAGCTGAGGATTAAATAACCTCTGTATTGTCTACGCTCAAACTCAGACACACCAGATGCTGGCCTTGCCAATGCAGCAGGTATCCTGAAGAAATAGTAGGCAGCTGCTAGAGCTAATGCCTCATGGCGCCACAGATCCAGGTTCGATCCTCACCTGGGGTGCTGTCTGCGTGGAGTTTGCACATTCTCCTTGTGACCACGGGGGTTTCCTCCAGGTGCTTGTGTTCCTCCCACATCCCAAAGAGTTCGGCCTCTCTAAATGCTCCCTAGTATGTAGGAAGTGGATGCAAAAGTGAGACAACACACAACTAGTGTGAACAGATCATCAGCGTAGACTCAGTGGGCTGAAGGGCCTGTGTCCATGAGTAGCATAGTGGAGCGGCTGCCTCACTGTGCCACAGATCCAGGTTCGATCCTGACCTGGTGTGCTGTCAGTGTGGAGTTTGCACATTCTCCCTGTGACCGCATGGGTTTCCTCCGGATGCTCTGGTTTCTTCCCACATCTCAAAGACGTGCGTGTTTGTAGGTTAGTCGGCCTCTGTAAATTGCCCCTCATGTGTAAAGAGTGAAGGAGAAAGTGGGATAACATAGTGTGAACAGATGATGCTAGTCAGCATGGACTCGGTGGGCCGAAGGGCCTGTTTCATAGAAACATAGAAACATAGAAAATAGGTGCAGGAGTAGGCCATTCGGCCCTTCGAGCCTGCCACATTTGATATGATCATGGCTGATCATCCAACTCAGTATCCCATCCCTGCCTTCTCTCCATACCCCCTGATCCCTTTAGCCACAAGGGCCACATCTAACTCCCTCTTAAATATAGCCAATGAACTGGCCTCAACTACCTTCTGTGGCAGAGAATTCCACAGATTCACCACTCTCTGTGTAAAAAATGATTTCCTCATCTCGGTCCTAAAAGTCTTCCCTCTTATCCTTAAACTGTGACCCCTAGTTCTGGACTTCCCCAACATCGGGAATAATCTTCCTGCATCTAGCCTGTCCAACCCCTTAAGAATTTTGTAAGTTTCTATAAGATCCCCCCTCAGTCTTCTGAATCCCAACGTGTACAAGCCGAGTCTATCCAGTCTTTCCTCATATGAAAGTCCTGCCATCCCAGGAATCAGTCTGGTGAACCTTCTCTGTACTCCCTCTATGGCAAGAATGTCTTTCCTCAGATTAGGAGACCAAAACTGTGCGCAATACTCCAGGTGTGGTCTCACCAAGACCCTGTACAACTGCAGTAGAACCTCCCTGCTCTTATACTCAAATGCTGTAGGCAGCATTTCCATGCTGTACCTCTAAAGGAAACCAAATAAATAAAGGGACTTTATTCCTTGGAGCGCAAGAGGATGAGGAGTGATCTTATAGAGGTGGACAAAATCATGAGAGGAATAGATCAGTTTAGTGTAGTTTAGAGGTACAGTGAAAAGCTTTTGTTATGTGCTAACCAGTCAGCAGAAAGACAATACATGATCACAATTGAGACATTCACGGTGTATAGATAAATGTTGCTGTAGGAGTAGAGGTTTAAAAGCGTGGAGCAATGTAAATTGTGGTTGCAGATCCACTTCTGTCACTAGTACACAAATAGTCACCAAGGTTGGTCACCTTCTTGGATCACAGGTAAATGCATAAATTATTTTGTCCAGAGTAGGGGAATTGAGGACCAGAGGACATAGGTTTAATGTAAGGGAGAAATTATATAATGGGAACCTGAGGGTTGACGTTTTGACACATTGGGCTGTGGGTGCGTGGAGTTGAGACAGTTACTACTGCAATGTTTAAGAAACATTTGGACAGGTATGTGGATTGGTTAGGTTGAAAGGGATCTGGGCCAAATGCTAGGCAGGTGGGACTAGTGTAGATTGGGTATGTTGGTCGGCGTGGACGTTGGGCCGAAGGACTTGCTTCCATGCTGTATGACTCCATGACTCTATGACAAATGTTGTCATGATGGCATTTTGGAATCACGGCCACGAATGTGGGAAAAACGTCTCTATTGTTAGATTGAAAAGTGGCAAAAAGTAGTTAATTAAACATGGATGGTTTTATCTCATTCATACAAAAACACAAATAGGATTTGAAGTTTGTTGCACTGCTTGGCTAGTTTTAAAATGGGAAAGCCATGAGATCATCCAGTACACCACATTGCATTTTCATTACTAATCTAATTAAATAATCCCCAGTAATCCCTTGGAATATATCTGAACACTGCATAACAATTAGATGCGTAAACTAAAAGATGAGTGAAATGGAATGAAAGCCTTGTGTTATTTGAACGCACAAATTGCATTCATTTCCGTTGTACCATTAGCTGTGAGAGTATCTGTTTTTATTTGCCAGCTGCTTTGCCTTATTTCATGTTATTTTAGTGTTTAGTTTCCAGGAAACCAATCTACTAAAATAAAACCCTGTGTGTTGATTAATCCTGTTTATTTACATTTTCCACTCTGAACATGGAGTCAGATATCAGGCCTACCCTTCCTTGTGCCAAATAGGCCTTAGGTCAGAGGGTCATGGCTCCACCCCACCACCCCCATCGTTACCAGCGTGCCCAAGGAGTGAATACCCCAGCCCGCATGCTGGAGATTGGCATGTGGCGGAGAGTTCACGGAGGGGTTATCTTGTGGAACACCCTGTTAAGGGAAACAGACGGATTCCCAACCCAGAATGCAATTTACCTGGGATTGGAAAATACAACGTGCTTTCCAGAGGTGGCAAAGTGCCCAGATGGAAGATCAGATGTTATTCATTCTGATGGATCTTGATTCGAAGCATCAACAAAACAAGTGTTGGTGGCACAGTGATGCAGAACCAGAGACCCAGGTTCTCTGCCTCACGGCACCAGAGACCCGGGCTCCATCCTGACTACGGGTGTTTTCTATGCGTAGTTTGTACATTTTCCCTGTGACCGCGTGGGTTTTCTCCGGGTGCTCCAGTTTTCTCCCACGTTCAGGTTTGTAGGTTAATTGGCTTCTGTAAATTGCTCCTATTGTGCAAGATGAGAGAATGGGATAACATGGAACTGGTGTGTGGGCGATCAATGGTCGGCATGGACTTGGTGGGACGAAGGGCCTGTTTCCATGCTGTATCTCTAAACTAAACTAAAATGGACATGTGGCAAGGTCAAGGCTGAAGTGCTGAGTTACTGGACGGTTGAGGGCATCAAGGAGAGGTGGGCTCATTCCGTTGGACAGAGACGGAAAGAAGCAATTAAATAATTTTTGGAGGCCATTCTGATTTGACCTCATTTTAATAAGTTAGTTGATCATCTTGGAAGAACATCCTGCATAGTACCAGATATTATTTTTTAATTATTTACCACTTAAGGCAAGCAACCAAAAATGCAAGTGTTGAAATAATCAGTAGCAGTAGGAACATAATTGTAAATCCTTGCCAATAAATAATGAATGGATCGCAGAGAGTCATATTGTAGAAATATTATCTGCACCATTCTCTGTGGTTGACTATGAAAGCTAATGGTACACAAAATACACAATCCATCCAGTATTTTTAAAAAAATGCTTTTCTTCTAATATTTTGTCCCTCCCTGAACAGGTCTTCGGAGATGAACAACACCAAGACCTCCAGGGAGAACAGAGCACCAAAGGTGCCTTGCTAAATAATTGTAAATACAAAAAAAAAGGTTATTACAATGCATTTATCTAGAATTTCATTTTTCTTTTCTTTTATTGTCATAGAGTTGGTTGTACAGTGCAGAGATTATTCTTCAACCCAACTTGTCCATGTCAACCTTTTTGTCCATCTAAACTAAGCCAATTTCCCAGCATTAGCTCCACATCTTTCCCTGCTTGCTTTTTGAAGTTCCTGTCTAAACAGTAATTGGATCTGAGCCCACCACCTCCTCTAGCAGTGCACATTGTGCACTCTCTGTGTAAATATCCTCCACCTCACATCCGCTTTAAACTCTCTTCTCTCAACTTAAACCAATATTTCTTTTGTTTTGATACCCTTTTCTTTAGGAAAACAAGTTTAGCTATCTGCCCTATCGACGCCTCTTAGAATTATATACTTCTGTCAGATCACCCCTTGGCCTCTTTTATCCCTGGGCAAAAAATCCTTGGGCAAAATATTCCGTGCGGCACAGTGGCACAGCAGGACGAGCAGCTACCTCACAGCACCGGACATTTGGATTTGATCCTAACCTCAGGTGCTGTCTGTGTGTAATTTGCACGTTCTCCCTATGACCGTGTGGGTTTCCTCCAGGTTCTCAGGTGTCCTCCCATATCCCAAAGATGTGCGGCTTTGTAGGTTCATTGGGCTGTGTCGGCGTGGACTCAGAGGGCCAATGGGTCTGTCTCCATCCTGTATCTCAAAACTAAACTAAACTACCCGATATAACTAAATCCCTACAATCCAGCTCGTAGATGTGATCTTGAAGAGGAAATGCCAGCACCTCTACTATCTCATAAACTTTAAGAGATCTGACATGTCTCCAAATACTCAACATCTCCACATGCACTGTGAGGTGCTCATGGCTGGTTGCATCATGGTTTAGTACAGCAATTCCAAGGCAGAGCAATGCAAGTGGCTGCAGAGAGGGGTGGATTCAGCTCAGTCCACCATGGGCACTGCCCTCCCCTAACATTGAAGGGGCTCAATGCCCCTTCTCACTGCCACACAACCAGGTTCAGGAGCAGCTACTTTCCTATAACCATGAGGTTGTTGATCCGACCTGCACACCTCCAATTCTACCTCAACACTATAGACCTCCTCTCACACCACCATGGACTTCATTTCTACCTGCATTTTGCACTAATGTGTTATATTTTTTGTTGGGGTTTTTTCTTTTCACCGTCTTGTAAAATGTTGTGTGATTTATGTATAATTTATGATTTTGTGTGTTACATGTTCCTGCGTCTATCAGTCTATGTTCCTGCAGCAAGTAGTATTTCCATTGTATTTCTACCTCACCATACCTTTACTGTTACAATAAGTTTGACTTGACTTGGAGTGGTAGTCACACACAGCCATCAAATACCCATCTATACTAATCCCATTTTCCAACACTCAGTCGACATACTTCCATGGAATTTTCCGTGTTCACTTAAATACTTTTTACATGTTGCAAGAGTCATGTTGCAACACACATCCCGATTCCACTCTTCCTCAGAATGAAAAACCATCTTCCTCAAATCTCCGTTCACCCTCCTACCCCTTCCGTTAAATGCATCCCTTCTGGTTACAGACACCTCTGATGAGGGAGCTATTCCCAAACCCCCATAATTTTGTACACCTCCAGCAGGTCACCATCAGCCTCCCACATGCCAAGGATGTAATGCTGAGGACCTATAAGGCGCTGGTCAGGTCGAATATTGTGAGTAATTTTGGGCACCATATCTGAGAAAGGATGTGCTGGCTCTGGAGATGGTCCAGAGGAGGTTTACTGAGGAATCCCAGGAATGAGTAGGTTAACATATGATGAACGTTTGATGGCACTGGTGTTAATATTGACCAAATTAAAGACACTATAAAATGGTGAATCCCTGCATTTGCTCAGAATTGCTTAATCTTTGTCAGTTGAAAATTATAGGCTGTGGATGGCGCCAGCCAGTCTGAGCCTCAGATTGATATGCAGGATGGTCAAAGATCCAGGTGTTCTCCTCATTTCCCCCTTATTGATAATATGTATTAAAACTCTGCAAATAAACTTAAATGCATTGATATGATTGGATTGCTACAAAGGAATTGTAAATAATATTGCAAGACAGTTATCCTGCTGTTTGTTGATTGGCCAAAGTTTTAAACCCTGGCAGAATTGTTTTGTATTCCAGGGTAAATGTTGCATTATTCAGTTGACTAGCTTCCTTCCAGAAGCCTTTGTAAGAAACATTGTTTAAGACTCTCTGTATTTGGGTTGGGGAACTGTCAATATGTATTGATTTAATTGATATGTATGATTGGATTGTTTAGGGACCACCCCTATGTAGTTCGGCCCCTCAAGGTTCGTGGACCTATAAAAGGTAGCCCCATTTTAGATCGGAGTCGATCTTCTGGAAGGGCGTTTGGGACTGCGTGACCTTTTGGGCAGTGTCTGCTTGCACGAGGCTGAAGAGCGTGGCCAGCCAGAGACAAGGGGCGGCACCAGGCAGACCCGCGGTGATTTAGAAATCGTATAGGGAATTTGTGTTTGTTCTAAAAATAAAGATTAGTTGCTCCAGTGCTTGAGTCAGTGTTTTTACTGGACTAGACTAGGGGGGAAGCTTTAGGAGCGTATTTACACTGGGCCTGCACTCATTAGAGTTTAGAAGAATGAGGGGGTCCTCATTGAAACGTACAGTATAGTGAAAGGTAGGAGAATGGGATTCAGAGGGAGAGATAGATCAGCCATGATTGAATGGGGGAGTAGACTAGATAGGCTGAATGGCGTAATTCTGCTCCTAGCACTTATGATATGATCTTATGAAAACAAAGCTAGCCTATGCAATGTATCCCCGTAGCTCGCACTCTCCATATCTTTATTGGCAAAATGATGCAGCTAGCATTATTTTTTGCTATTGTGACAAACACAGGCATTGCAATATTAAGTAGGATTGCAAGACGTGAAGGAATTTAACTACAACAAAGCTACGTTATGCAATTTTTATAATGAGAGTTCTGCATCGGTTGGCAGCGAGTGGGATGGTTTGTGTCAACACCTCCACAACTAGAGGGATAAACATTGACATTTATGCCAGTCTGGGTAGTTATATAACAAGCCCGCTGGTGGGTGTAGATTCACTGCATAACAAATAATCCAAAATAATCACAAAATGTGGCGTCTGCCTCATTTTATAGTGACTACTATCCCATGCATACCTTTCCTCACCCATCTATCAACAGCCCCTCTGCCCTCTTTCAGTTTAGTTTAGTTTTAGTTTAGAGATACAGCATGGAAACAGACACTTTGGCCCACCGCGTCCGCGCCAACTAGCAATCCCCATATGCTAGCACTATCCTACACACTAGGGACAATTTACAATTTTTACCGGTCGAATAACCTACGAACTTGTATGTTCTTTAGAGTGTGGAAGGAAACCAGGGCACCCAGACAAAACCCACGCGGTCACGGGGAGTACGTGCAAGCTCTGTACATACATCACCCATAGTCAGCATTGAACCTGGGTCTCTGGGGCTGTAGAGCAGCAACCCTACTGCTGCGCCATGGTGCTGCCCTAACAAGCCCCAGTTAGAGACGTCAGGCAATGTTGGTGTTCCGGGAGATACCACAGGAGTGCGGCCAGCTGGAAACTGAGGGTGGCTGGCATTGTGAGGAAGGGAAGTTTCAGCTCCAGGCGGTGTGCCGAGGGAAGGCTTCAATCTCAACACCCACTGGGGCAGCTGGATGCCATCTCCCCATCAGCAGCTCTAACCCCTGCCTGAGCCTCTGACAATCAGCCAGCAATGTCAAAGGTCAATGTTGTTTATATCGTCACATGTGCGAAGTGAAATTATTTTCTTACAAACAGCTCAATAGAGGATTGCCATACCCAAGCACACCCCAATTAGCAAAGTGTACAGAAATAGTCCACTGATCCCACATGTAAGAGGCGCCATGTTTGGGCGCCATTTTCAAAGAACAGTCTGCGCTCTAGTATTTACGAGCGGTGCCAGATCCAGGCGAACCTCAAGCTGCAGTGGGGCTCTATCCATCGTCTTCCTTGGTCACGACGTCCCTCTCGTCGCCCGTCCACCCATGTTTCCGGAGGAGCCTCCCGCAGCCAACCCCCACGGGTGCAGTAGGCCTGACTCTGGTTCTCTCTCCTATCCCACCGCCCTCGCCCTTCACCCGACGCATCCGTTATTGTCGTCGGCTCTGTCCTCTGGTCTTCGGGGCCGGCTCGTAGGCTCCCCCATTCAGGCGTACGCCAGGCCCCACGAGCAGGAGACCGTCTTGGCAGCTACCCCCTGCAGGCCACGGTTCACCGGGTCTTGCATTTGGCCAAGGGGGACCAGCTCGGCGGCTTCAGTAATAAACTCACAGAAAGTAATAATGACCTGAGTTTAGTCGGTCCCTCAGTAAAACCAACACTGGGGATGAAAAACACAACAAGGTCAACAATCCTTAATTATGATTTGCGGTTTGGACCTTAAATATTTAAACTTTACAACAGTGGTCATACACTACATTGCAATCACCACCCACATGTCTGGTTTGATGAATATATTGGCTTGGATTTGTCATTTGCGTTATGTTTCAACCTCGAAATAACATTCATCCTTCTGGCAGTGCGTCAAATGTTGCTTCCTCAGAACACTGGTGGCAGTTTTATAGGGATACCTTGCGAATGTTAACAGGAAATATGCGTCAACTAACTTAGTGGGTGGGGAGATGAGAGATGGTGTTGACAACAAGGTGCCCATTTCCAAATCTCTGTTTGCAATTGTCGTGCAAATCTCCCACTTCTTTGTATTGCCGATACCACTTATATGATTAGCACTGAGGTAGGAAGTGAAACCCAACACTTGATCACAAACTAGATTAATATTTCGATTTAAAGTTCTGGTTCTTTAACATCACTGTGGCCCACTCTTTTCCCATTGTATTCTGCAAGTTTTAACTGGGATGATGGCAGGTTGCTGGGTGTGCTTTGCGGCTGATGTAATTTCAGTCCGGACCTGTTAATGCATTGATATCTCAGCCAGGGTCATGGATATGTTTTAAAGACTCTAACAAAGAAAAGCCCCCAGCAGGATAAGTTTGGCTCTGGGCTCTATATTGTACTTTTTTTTTGTGAGGGTTTCTCACGGAAACCAGGCATAATGAAACTTACAGGTACCTTCACCGGCACAACCTTTAACATTAAACCTGATGAAAAATGCATTCAATGGGCTTACCGTCCATCTGAGCATCAAGACACAGTGGGATCCAGGCCATCACACTCTGTTGCTGCTCAGATCCAGTCACATGCACAAATGCCTGATCAACACTTTTTAGTTTTGTTTAGTTTAGTTTAGAGATACAGCTTGAAAAAAGGCCCTTCGGCCCATCGAGTCCGCGCCGACCAGCAATCCCCATACACTAGCACTATCCTACACACCAGGTACAATTTACAATCTTTACCAAAGCCAATGAACCTACAAACCTGTACGTCTTTGGAGTGTGGTAGGAACCCAGAGCACCCGGAGAAATCCCACACACGGTCACAGAAAGAATGTACAAAGTCCGCTCAGGCAGCATCTGCAGTCAGGATCAAAGTCTCTGGTGACTTTCTCTGTCCATGGCCATCCACCCAGAAGCAGGTTTTCACAATAACTATGGATCTGGTTACTCAAAGGAAACATGGCCAATTGAGTCCACTCCTAAATGGAGAACATATTTCAGTCGGTTCTTTAAAGTAATATTCGTGCCTGCGTCTCTCTTGGAAATCTCTCTCCCACTGCAATGAAAAAACCTCCAAACTATTGTTTTTAATTGTGGAGATACAGCATGGAAACAAGCCCTTCGACCCACCGAATCCATGTCGACTATCGATCACCTGCTCACATTAGTTCCATGTAATCCCACTTTCGCACCCACTCCGTACTCTTTAGGGTTAATTTACAAAGGCCAATTAACTTATGTGGGAGGAAACCGGAGCACCCGGAGGAAACCCATGCAGTCACAGGCAGAACATGCAAACACCACACAGACAGCAACGATCCCGGGTCTCTGGCGCTGTGCGGTAGCAGCTCTACCCACTGCACCGCAGTCTCGCCCCCTAACCTCATGACCTTTACCTGACCTTTACCTGACATTTTCTATATTCCACATCAGCTTAACCTGTGACTGATTAACCTCAACTACAAATCCCTCGGACTCCTTACCTGCAGAGACCCAATGCTGGGCTTGATCTGATTTCTTACTGAGGCAACGACAGGGCCATTCTTGGGCCAGTTCTGTACTGTGACAAACAAGGACAAAGAACTTGTGTGCCACAAAACGTCCTAGCAGTGGCCTGCGTTCAATATTCATCAGCCGGCTGCCAGCCAATGGCTTTGCACAACCTGTCCTCAGGCGACTAACTGAGATGCTATTTTTTTCCGTATCGTATCTCCATCCCCACTGCGGCCTAACATCATGGAGTTGGCGGCCTTTCCTGGAGACCGACCCGGCGCTCCAAGCAGCGGGAGACTGCGGGACTTTAACATCGCGGAGCTTGCGATCCCTTTGCCGGGGATCGAAGCTCCAACCATGAGGCCTGTGGACTTTAACATCATGAAGCACACGGTCTCTGGTAAGAAGAGGCCGATTCGGGAGCTCCATGCTGTGGAGAGAGTTTCAACCGCCCCAATGCGGGAGTTTCGATCACCCCGACGGGGGCTTCGATCGTTGGCTGCGGGGGCTTTGATCGCCCAGACTGTGGATGGTTTGACTGCCCCGACCATGGGAGAACAAAGTGGAAGAAGATTGAACTCTATTGCCTTCCATCACAGTGGGGAATGTGGAATCCACTGTGGTGGATGTTTATGTTAACTTTCATGTGGTTGTGTGTCTTGGTGCTTTTCACTTAGTATGGCTGTATGGTAACTCAAATTTCACTGTACCCTAATTGATACATGTGACAATAAACTGACCTTGAAATCTTGAAACTCTAGTGGATAGAAAACTGCAGGCAATCGCTTGTGTGAGATTTGCCAATTATTATTTAATTTAACCTATCTTATGTGTTTGTGGCCACAAAGAACAGTGTGGATACTGGTTTATGGTTATAAGCACAGCAGACTTATCACATGCCACCCACTGTCAAAAAGGTGAAACCGAACAATAGACAATAGAACATAAAGAACAGTACAGCACAGGAACAGGCCCTTCGGCCCACAATGTTCACACCAAACAAGTTTCCAAGTTAAACTACACTTCTCGACATACACATGATCCATATTCCTCCATTCCCTGCTTATCCACATGCCTATCCAAAAGGCTCCTAAATGCGTATCTGCCTCCACCACCATCCTTGGCAGCATGTTCCATGCATCCGCCACTCAGGTGTAATAAACCTGCCTTGCACATTTCCTTTGCCCCTTTCATCTTAAATTTATGCTCTCTAGTATTTGACATTTCCACCCTGGGGGAAAAAAAGATCTGACTGTCTGCCCTATTCTATGCCCCTCATCATTTCGGATACTTCCATCAGGTCTCCCCTCAGCATCGATGTTCCAGAGAAAACAATCCAACTTATAGTTTGTTCCTCGAAAGCTCAGAGGCTCACTGAGTGAGTGTTGTGGCCCATTGCCCCCACTATGTTTTGTAAGTAAACATTCTCTCCCTTCTGACCTCATACTTCATACACATTGCTTCGAGTTAATCTGCTAATTACCAGTTTCGAAAGCTGTCTTATCCCTGTTACTTTTGATAGTACATTTTATGTTTCACTTGTCGCTAGTGCTGTCTGGTCATCATATGATGGATCCATTTCCTACCATTAGCTGCTGGAAGAACTGCTAGAAGTTGGTCATGCAGCATCAGTCCTGGCAAAAGGATAGTTGATGTTTTGGGTCAAGTCCCTGCATCATGACTGAGGGAGCAGAGGGAAGGTAACTGGCAGAGTGAGGTGAGAGGGAGGGGCGAGTGAGAGGCTGGCAGGTGAAGGATGTGGCCAGGTGAGGTGGGGGATGGCGTGTAGATGGAGCAAGATGGCTGAGAAGGGTGAGGGAGTCAGAGACTGGCTGGTCGGTGATAGGTGGAACCTGATGGAGATGGGATGTTGAGCAGATAGAAGCAGGTAGTGGAAAGGGCGAGGATAGGAAAGATGATCTAAGAGAAAAGATATGTGTGTGGGGGTGGACAAACCGCATGAAGGAACCAGATCGGAGAGAGTAACAAGTCTTGGTAATAAGTGGTGGAGGATGGAAAAAGTGAACAAAGTGACAGAGAACCTGATGCGAGTGGAAACGAAGCACAGGAGTCTGGGTTACCACAAATTGGAGAATTCAATGTTCATGCCATTAAATTGTGGGCTGCCCAAGCAGAATATAAGGTATTGTTCTACCAAGTGAGGCCAAGATTCATGTGCACCATCTCCACCTGGTCTGTTGCATTCAGTGCTTGCAATATGGCTTCCAGGGGTCGGCAACATACGGCCCACGGGCCGCATCCGGCCCGTAACCCCAAATCATCCGGCCCGCAGGCGTTTTTTTTTAAATTCGTTTTCGCGACCTGGGAACTGTAGCCAGTCCCGGGGACGCGAGCTGATCTGGGAACTGCAGCTCGTCCCAGGGCACGCAGGCGACCAGGGCGCTACAGCCAGTCCCGGGGCTGGGGAATAGACCTGGGAACTGCAGCCAGTCCCGGGGCACGTGAGGGACCTGGGAACTGCAGCCAGTCCCGCAGGCGAGGGTCCTGGGAACTGCAGAAAACTAATTGAAAAACCCGTGAAAACTAATGCGAGAAACAACACCAGGTGTCACAGTATTGTATTGTATTGTATTGTATTGTATTGTATTTTTTAATGACCACACAGCCAGGCTGGTGGAATTTGTTCTCAGTACAGCTCGATACAGGTTCCAACATTTCATCAAACATTCAACTCGTAACGTATGGCGATAGATGTGGCCCGCCATTCGCTCACTGACATGGGTCCTGGCCCCGATGCAGAACAAGTTTGTCAACCCCTGCTCTATGTCTTATCAGTCATTGTCTGAAACATAACACCTTAAGGGAACTTTCGCAATGCCGTGCCATGTATTCCTTCCAAATGATGTGTAGTTATTTCATTACAATGTACTTGCTCTAGTTGAGATTCCACATAACAAACTCCTTCCAGTCATTATCTTTAATGCAAGTTTGGACAAATATCTGACTACAGGAACAATCTCTGCCTCATTAAGCGAGACAAGATCAGCCTTGCAGAGTAACTTACCGACAAAGTGTTCAGCCCATAGTTATTATGGCTGCGAAGAATTCTCTGATATTATCTGTGTGTGTTAGCTCACTGTGCATGTAGCTAGCTCTCTCACACTGGGAAGCTTGAATCAGATACAGGGCAGCTAGCATTGGGTAAGATCCAGAATAAAACCAGGTCGCCTTAACAGAATGGCTGCTTAGCAACGTACAGAGCAATGATTACTATGCAACCTGCAGCAATAAATACTGGAATGCAAGTGTGAATAAAAAGCAGTTCCATGATTTACACTGTAATAAAAAGAGAGTTTCAAGGTACTTTACAAAAACTTAATAGAAGGAGTATCAAACAGAATAAATGGGAAGCGCACAACATGACACTGGGCAATCTATTTTGCTGCAGATGGTTCGTGACATTGCAAATGTTTGCATCTTTTAACCAGTGATAGATCTGTAGATGGGCGCCACAACTAATGATGGAATGAGCAAAGGAAATCTGATCCTCAGTGGGACAGTGTGCATTGAACCAAATGTTGTCCTTTAACCTTTGACACCAGAGCATGAGGACAATGAAGTATGAAGACAATGAGAAGGAACACAAGAAGTAGCAGCAGAAGCAAAATATACTGCAGATGCTCAAAATCATAAAATGTGTAGGAAGGGGCTGCAGATGCTGGTTTACTTTGAAGGTAGCCATAAAATGCTGGAGTAACTCAGCGGGACAGGCAGCATCTCTAGGGAGAAGGAATGGGTGACGTTTTGGGGCGAGACCCCTCTAAACATCACCCATTCCTTCTCTCTAGAGATGCTGCCTGTCCTGCTGAGTTACTCCAGCATTCTTTGTCTAAAACCAGAAAATGTTGGAAAAATCAGCAGGTCAGGCAGCGTATGCGGAGAGAGACACAGTTCATGTCTCTGATTCGAGACCTGTCATCAGGACCGAGAAATTGAGAAAAACATCAAACAATACAAAAAGAGGGAAAACTGACCCAAAATGATGAGGGACAGAAGTGTATAGTGTAGAGACCATACATTTTCTCAGCAAAAGAAAGTTCATAAAGTAAGTTATCTAAAATTAATAAAACTCAATATTGAGTCCAGTAAGGTGCCCAGACAGACGAGACAGGGAGGTGGGAGTGGGAGGATGAATTGAAGTAACAGCTCAGGATCACTCCTGCAATCTGAGCACCGTCACTCCACAGAGCGATCACCCAGCTTGCACCAACTTGCGTTTGGTTTGCCCAGTGCAGAGGACACTGAATTACAGTAGGTGAGATTGGGATCACTGCATCACCTGGAAGGTCAGATGTTGCACCTCCCATGGTTACATCAGAGAACATCGTAAGATGCGGCACAGTGGGTGTCATGAAAGGGGTGATTATCTGGAATTCTGATAGGAGGTGAATATGTCTGATTCCATTCAATGATTCAATAGTACTTTATTGTCATATGTACATAGGTACAGTGATATTCTTTGTTTTTGCATACAATCATATAAAAATCATACAGCAGACCTCACCTAGGAAGCAGACAAAGAATGCCACGTTTCTAGCGCTCACAAAGTTACTAAATGTTCATCGAACAGTCCGTATTTCCTTGAAGCAGCAAACCAGGCCTGCCACCACAGGAGGGAGGCAACAGGCTCCCCTCCCACCCCATCCCACCCCCTTCCATCTGTGGTGGTGGAATCTCATTGAAGCTGGTAGAAGTTGTGATGGATGAAACGTCGATGGAAGGTAAGGACCAGGCAACTCTGTTCTTCCTTTTTCCAGAAGGAGAGGAACAAATGTGTGGGAAGGAACTGCAGATGCTGGTTATAGACACAAAATGCTGGAGTAACACAGCAGAATAGGCAGTATATCTGGAGAGAAGGAATAGGTGGCGTTTTGGTTCAAGATCCTTCTTCAGACCCGAAAAGAACAACAGAGGTGTGGGAAATAGATGCGATCTGGTCAAAGGCGCTGTTGACTGTGTTGGAGAGGAAGCCATGGCTCAGGAAGGCATTTAGTTTAGTTTGGAGATGCAGCGCAGAAACAGACCCTTTGGGCCACCGAGTCGGCACCGACCAACGATCTCTGCACATTAACACTACCTACACTCTCTAGGGACAATCCATGCCAAGCCAATTAACCTACAAGCCTGTACGTCTTTGGAGTGTGGGAGGAAACGGAAGATCTCGGAGAAAACCCACACAGGTCACGGGGAGAACATACAAACTCCGTACAGACAGCACCCAGAGTCGGGATTGAACCCAGGTCTTTGGTGCTGTAAGGCAGCAATTCTACCGCTGCGCCACCCCAGGCATCTGTGCATCATTGGAGTAAATATAGCGAGGGACTAAAAAAAATAACGGAATCCTTACAAGAGGCAGGATAGGAGGTGGTAGAATCAAGATAGGTGCAGCCTCACCCTATCAGAGGTATTGCCTTTGTTCTACCCATCCCATTCCCCACATTCTCTGCTACCTAAAAAATATGTTTTCTCTCTTTGCTCATTCTGATTCCCAAACCTGAAATGTTAACTGTTTTTCTCTTCACAGATGCTGCCAGACCTGCTGAGTATTGTTGGTATTTTCTGATGTGATAGGGGGTTGAAAGAGGTTACTCATTTTCCTCACCCAGTCAGGTCTGATCTTCGCCTCTACTCTATTTCCTGACCAGTCCCCACATGGCTTGCTGCAAAACCGTTATCATTCTCACAAACCCTCCAACCTGAAACATTCCCCCTCCACAGATGCTGCCTGACCTGCTGAGTGTTTGCAGTATTTTCTGTTTACATTTCAGATCACCAACATCTGCAGTCGTTTTGATTCTTGTCTCTCAATCTCAACCATGAGCACCAACAGGCTTCTATGACATAATATTCTACCAAAGATTCCCAACCCTCTGAAAGGAAGAACAACACTTCTCTTCCTTGGTCAACCAGATTATGTTACAAAATTTTGAGATTTTAAAAACCAAGCCTGTAATTTATCCCATCAGATAAAGCACAAAAATAATTTATTTTTATGTTCTTTTAAAGAAAGATGTTAAAGAAAGAACATAAATGTTCTTTATTAGGTATCCAATTAGGTATAAATTAATGATACCGAATTCACTTTCATATCTTCATTAAAAAAGTTATGGTCATTTTCATACTCGGAAATTAGCATCTTGTTCCCTATTGCTTTTCCATTGACTTAACACAAAAGCTGTGATCGAGGACAGTCAAAAGCCCATAACTTTCTTAAAAATTAAGAGAACTGAATGAAAGTTTTCAGTTATTATAGATTGAAACATTCTGAAACAAATATGAAACATCTTACTTGGATGACCTGAAGTTAAAGCATATAATTAGTTAGTTATCTAATTGTAGCTAATTACAAAATTGACTGTTGTGACCGAATAAACACCCAGACTGCCTTGAAAATTCAAAAATTTGATATTCTCAAGATCAGAACTTTAATATTATTGTATTATATGCTGTAAGTCTGTAACAGACAGGTAAAGAAATTACAATTTCTAGCAAAAGACAAAGTCTTTATGGAGAAGATCAGTTGCTAGCTGGTACATTGGCATATCATAATCAATAGCATCATCATACTCCTCAGATTGTAACCAATAAGCAACTCTGTACACCTTGTTTTTCCTCACTTTTCAATTTTGGCATTGTAAACTACAGGTTTTTGTTCTTCAAACTACGCATGACATGCCTTTCTGCCCACTACTTTCCCATTAAGAATATCCTGTAGATCATCACATTTGGAGTAGTCCAAATTCAGATAATCTCTGCGAATGCTGTCTAAATCAGTCTCTTTTGCTGGGCATTTGTATTGACAATTTTGCATTTCTTCTTCAGAGACATCTGTTTAAAATGTAAAGAGAAAAAACACTGAACAGCATTAACAGAAACAAGTTAATATTTGCAATTTTAGAAAAAAAAGGTAGAAATTATAAAGTTAAACGCTAAAACATATAGTAAATACCCAACAAAAATTCATATTCATCAGTTTCATCAAATCAATTAAATTCATCTAATCAATTCATCTAAATTCAATTTCTTGATAAAAATTTAAATAGCCTAAGTATCCAAATAACATATAACAAACTGATCCCATTCACACAAGAATTCACAATATAACATGATTTTAAAATCTCACTTTGTCATGAATTTATATGCCAAATGGAAGGAATTTAATGTTTAATTCCCATATATTAATCCAGAAACATCCACTCTCAAGATAATCAAAATCATTATCTTTTGCAGAATACGACTAAAACTGTACTGTGGATATGTGGTATGAAAATATTGATCATGGATAGACAATAACACAAAATATAGATGATTTAGATGTTCTTATGACATGATTGTGCAAAAAAATAATGAATTTGATTATCTTGAGAGTGGATCTTTCTGGAATGTGATCGATTGGAATGTTGCAATTGCCATAAATTTTAAGCCCATATCAGCAGGCAAGACACGGCCAATTCGTGTGTGGGCCTATATTTCGCATCATAAGATTAAAATTAAGCCACACCACAAAGCGAGATAATATGTTAAATAAACGACATACCTTTTGTTTTGTCCTGATATTGCGATCCGTGATGTTGAAGGCGTTAGAAGTCGCGTTTAACTTCAATGCACCGATTAAATCATTCAGCAATTTATTTTTTTAAACCCAGGAAGGGAAGCTTGAACGATTTTTCTTCATCAGCTAGCAGCTCGAGGAAATCCCTCTCCGACAACCAATACAAACCTGCATTTTAATCCCCCCCCACAAAGCCTCCGCAATCGCACGCAAAGGCAGTGTCAGATCAGTAGCGCCGCTGATGGTAGGTTTTGTAACAACGCTAGATTATGCCATCCAGTTCCAGAATCCTTGGTCAAGGGAAACAACCTCCCAGAATCCAAACAGTTCAGGCTGAAGAAGGGCCCCGACCCAAAAGGTCATCTGTCCATTTCTTCCATTGATGCTGCCTGACCCACTGAGTTCCTCCTGCACTTTGTATTTTGCGCTAGATTCCAGCATCTGTTGTTTCTTGTGTCTCCCAGAATCCATGATGTCAAACCACTTTGGGACATCATTTATTTTCAATCAGATTCATTCTGTTTGGACTTCAGATAAAATGGCCTCATTCTAATCAATATTTCTTCGCCGGGCTCTTATCTCATCCTGGGAACTCAATCTTATAAAACTAGGTTGCAATGCCTCAAGTCAAGTGTATCTTTCTAGATCAAATTGTATACGCTACTCTAGTGCAAGTAATCATTACTTCTTCCAAATCAATATGTCTTCTTATTTGCTTCCTATGCCTGTACACAAACCATCTGTGCGTTATGTACAATGATACACAGTTCTTCCTGAACACCTTCAACACATTAATACTTAGTACTTAGTTGTTTTAGAGTAATCTATTTACTCCACCGTCTATGCAACTTGAAACTAACTTGTCTCTCTTTACCTGATTTGACAAAGGACTATCGCTAAACTAAAAAAATAGCTTTTTAGTTTAGTTTAGTTTAGTTTAAAGAAACAGTGCGTAAACAGGCCCTTCGGCCCACCGTGTCCGCACTGACCAGCGATCCCCTCACATTATTAGTGAGGCCACACTTGAAGTATTGTGTTCATTTATGGAAGGATGATCCAAGGATGCTATTGGAAGGATGTCATTAAGCTGGAAAGAGTGCAGAGAAGATTTACGAAGATGTTGCCAGGACTTAGGGGGCTGAGCAACAGGGATAGGTTGGGCAGGCTAGGACTTTATTCCATGGAGCACGGTAGCTGAGGGGTGATCTTATAGGGATGCATAAAATCATGAAGGAGAATAGATAGGGTGAATACACAAAGTATTTTACCCAGTGTAAGGGAATACAAAAATAACAGACATATGTTTAAGGTGAGAGGGGACAAGATTTAATACGAACCTGAGGGGCAATATTTTCACTCAAAGAGTGTGGGAGCATATGGAACAAACCGCCAGATGAGGTATCTCCAGGCGGGTCCCCTAGGAGATGACCACCTCCAAGCGGGACTCCTGGCAGCAGAGAATTTTGTGCACGCCTCTGAGATAGATGGTAGCACGGAGATAGAGGCTTCTGCAATGGAGCTCACCGTACCACCGCACGCCAGTGGTTGGAAGAGGAGGAGGCATGGATCCCCCGATACACAGAAGGGCCCTGTAGGTCAGGGGCAACCTGAAGGGGGACCTTCCCCTCCTGTTGAGGTAGAGAACCCAGGGCACGCTTCCCATGAGGGGGAGGATGCCTCTGTAGGTCAGGGACCACCTGAGAGTGGCGATATATTACTCGTGGGGGCTGTTCCCTCAGAGAACGCATCTGCTAGTTTAGTGGATGACCAGGGAAAGCCTGAAGGGGAGAATTTGGGTGAGGAAGAAGGTCCCCAACAGGAGCTCCCTGTTGAGGCTACAAGCCCAGTTGAGGGGTGTGATGCCCCACTGGTTGAGGGAGTAGGGGAGACTCCAGTAACATCGGCCCCTGAGGGCCACAGTGAGGTGATTCACCTGTTGGAGGGGGACGGGGACTCTCTGGGTGATGGTGCAGGGGCGGGTACCCTGGATGAGAAGGAGGGTAAGATCGTTTCAGATCGTGTCCTTCGGTCGGACTCCAGGCAGGCCCGCTTACAGCAAGGCCCGGAGACTTGGTCCGACTTCACTGTTCCCAATCCGGTTACAGAGGGCGGTGGGAGCGTGCAGGAGAATGGCCAATTGTCAGTTAGCTTGCCGCAGTCAGAAGCAATGGTACCTGCCCAGGTCACTGATCCTGGAAGTGGGATGATGACAGAGGAGGGACTGTGTGATGTGGCTGCAATGCTCACCTCACAGGGAGGGGTGAGTGAGGCGGCTGAGAGTAATAATCTTCCAACTTCGGGCTCGGACATTGAGTGCGAGGAGGAGGGGTACGCGGAGTCCATCGACAGTGAGTTATCGGACTGCTCCACCCGCGGCCCCGTGTCTCGACTTGTCGAAGTCTGGGAACTTCGGAAGTTCTTAAAGGACACTAGAGGGAGTAGGAACAAGGTGGATTTGGCTGTCGACCGCTGGTCGGATCTGAGTGCGCCCATGCAGTCCATTCATGCCATCCTTCAGAAGAAGGGGAATGAGGCGGGGCTAATAAGAAATGAGAGGCGCCAGTTCCAAGAGCTTTTTCAGACCCTAAAGATAGGGCAGAAGGTTAGGGGCGGCCCCAATCCTTCACCGGGGGCAGGTAAAAGATCTAGTGTACTTTCAAAATGAAGCTCACTATAGCCAGCCTGAATATCAATGGGGGCAGGGGGTCTCTCCGTAGGTTTCACCATCTCTCAGTGCTCAGGGACGGGAGGTATGCGGTGAGCTTCCTGCAGGAAACACACACTGTGGCTAGTGATGAACCCACCTGGCTCCTGGAGTGGGAAGGGGGGGGTCTACATGAGTCATCTCAGCTCCAATTCGAGTGGAGTGGCCTTCCTGTTGGCCCCGTCTTTCCAGCCAGAGATCCTCAAAGTGCAGAGCATTGTACCAGGCCGTTTGCTGTATCTGGCCGTGCGCTTGGATGGCGTGCCATTGCACTTCATTAATGTGTACGCCCCCAAGATCGGCGTAATGCAGACGCGCTTAACAAGGGAAGTGACCACGTTGTTGAATACTATCGACCGTGGGGAGTGTGTTTTCCTTGGGGGAGATTTTAATTGTGCCCTCGAGGCAAGAGATCGCTCTGGCGTTCAGCGTGACCCGGGTGCAGTAAAGACTTTAAGGGAGATGGTGGACTCTTTTGAGCTGGTAGACGCTTGGCGGAATTTCCACCCCGACTTTAACGCCTTCTCGTACAGGTTTGAGGGTGGTGGTTCCCGTATTGATCATTTATACGTGTCCAAGGCCTATGTCTCCTGTGTTTCGGCGGCCTCCATGCAGCCGGCACCATGCTCGGACCATTGCCTGGTGCGAGTGGATTTTATCCCGATGCGCACACGGACTGGGTCCGCGTACTGGCATTTTAATAGCCAGCTGTTGGAGGATCGCCGATTCCAGGATTCATTCAGGCAGTTCTGGGCAAGGTGGAGAGAGAGGCAGGGGCGTTTCCTTTCCCTAAGGCAGTGGTGGGACGTGGGGAAGGCCTACGTCCGTCTGTTTTGCCAGGACTACACGAGGGGGTCGACTAAGAGGCGAGACTCTGAGATCGGACAGCTTGAGAGAGAGCTGCTCGACTCGGGGGCACGTCTGGACAGACTGGTGGGGCTTCGTGTGAGTGGGAGGAATACCAGGAGAAGAAGGGAGCACTGAGGGACTTGCAGCTTAGGAGATCCCGGGGTGCGTATGTGAGGTCGCGAGTCCAGATGTTACACGATCTGGACCGCGCCTCCCCCTTTTTCTTTTCTCTGGAGAAGGAGCGAGGAGCCCGCAGGCAGCTTGTTGAGCTGCTTGCGGATGATGGCTCCTCTGTCACAGATCCAGAGAGCATTGGTGCCTCGGTTGGGTCTTTCTACAAGACTCTGTTCTCGGCAGGCACATCGAGTGGGGAGGCACAAGAGGTCCTGTGGGAGGGCTTACCTGCTGTGTGCAAGGATGTGGCTGAACACCTGGATGATCCCCTAACTCTGGAGGAGATGACTGGTGCCCTGCACCAGCTCAAGGGGGGCAAGTCTCCAGGGCTGGATGGGCTGACTGTGGAGTACCTTAGAGCCTTCTGGGATGTCCTGTGGGGTGACTATATGAAGGTCCTGGGAGAGAGCCTGGCGACTGGGGAGATGCCCTTCTCGTGGCGCAGGGCAGTTGTTGTCCTGCTGCCCAAGAAGGGCGATCTCCGCCTTTTGAAGAACTGGCGCCTGGTCTCTCTCCTCAGCACGGACTATAAAGTTTTTGCCCGGGCATTAGCGATTCGCCTGGGTCCCGTGTTGTCCCAGGTGATCCACCCTGACCAGTCGTACACAGTTCCGGGCCGGTCCATCCAGGACAATGTTCATCTAGTCCGGGACCTGATCTATCTGACCCAGGGAGCTGGTCTGTCGGTCGCCTTTCTCTCCCTCGACCAGGAGAAGGCGTTCGACAGGGTGGAGCATGATTACCTTCTGGGGACTCTGCAGGCGTTCGGATTTGGACCACACTTTGTGGCCTGGGTTCGACTTTTATACACTGCTGCAGAATGCCTTGTTAAGGTCAACGGCTCTTTGTTGGCCCGCTTTCCCTTTGAGAGGGGGGTTCGTCAGGGATGTCCCATGTCCGGCCAGCTGTACTCCATCTGTGTTGAGCCTTTCCTGTGCCTTCTCCGGAGACGGTTGACAGGCCTGGCTTTACCAGGGCCGGGGATGGAGGTGGTCCTCTCGGCCTACGCTGACGATGTCATTCTGATGTTCACCGACCCTGTCGACCTGCGGAGGATGCGTGAGTGCCAGCAGGTTTTCTCGGCTGCTTCCTCCGCCAAGATCAACTGGGGGAAGTGTTCTGGTCTCTTGGTGGGTGGGTGGCAGGTGGACTCCCTGCCGGAGGAGATGGCAGGTTTTGCGTGGAATACCACGCACCTCCTCTATCTGGGGGTCTACCTGAGTCCCGATGAGAGGGGGTGGCCGGCGAACTGGCAGGAGCTGGAGGCGAAGGTGATTGCCCGGCTGGGACGTTGGTCCGGCCTACTTGGTGTGCTCTCTTACCGGGGCAGGGCTGTGGTTATAAACCAGCTGGTGGCCTCTCTGCTGTGGTACCGGATGGCCACTATGGTCCCGTCCTCTTATTTTATAACCATGTTACAGAGGAGATTGGTCAACTTCTTCTGGGGCGAGAGGAACCACTGGGTCTCTGCTGGGGTTCTGAGTCTCCCATTGGAGGAGGGTGGTCAGGCGCTGGTCTGTATTCGTACCCAGGTGGCAGCTCTCCGACTCAGGACCCTGCGGAGGTACATGAATACTGGTCGCCGTTGAAGGTCGAGTGTTTTGTTGATAAACGGAACACTCGACCTTCAACGGCCATTTCGTGGATCCAGTTGACGTTATTAATTTGACGATCATTTGTTTGTAAACTGTCAGCATAGGCTGTCTTTGATTGTGTTAATACTCTATGTTTATTTTTATTTTTTGAATAAAAGTAGTTTCATAATAAATAAATAAATAAATAAAAAGGATAGGAAATATTTAGAGGGATATGGGTTAAATGCATGCAAATGGGACTAGCTTAGCTGGGACATCTTAGTCAGCATGGACAAGTTGGGCCGAAGGGCCTGTTTCCATGCTGTATGACTCTACGATTCTATCTTTGACCTCAAGTGTTAAGCCTGTTTCTCTTCCCACAGATGCTGCCTGGTCCACTGAGTGATTTTTATTCCTGCACTTACTATCAAAATAAATAATCTTCCATTTGACCACAATATACTTCATAAGCACCAAGCACCACAATCCTTAATCAAGTGTACATTTTTTTATGTGCTTTGTTTAATTGGCTTTTGAATGTCTAAATATACTACATCCAGTGACTCACCGTTATTTATCCGTCTTCCCTTTGTTCCCATTAAATTTCTGCTTTCCTTCCATCCATTTTAACAGTTGTGCATGCCTTAGGCATCCTAAGGTATACATCCTAACGTATACCTTTTTAACTTGCCCAAAGCTGTCTAGATTCCCAGAAACAATTGTAAGCCGAGGCCAATTAGAGGTGAACAAAATGGAGAATTCTTCTTCAACCCATTTAGGAGATACTAACAAATCCACAAGATGACATTGGCCTGATTTACATTGCGTGTTCAAGGAATGAAAATCTCTCTTGATCATAAACATCCTTTGAAATAGTTATCTGAACCCAACTTCAAGCAGCATGTGTCCGGTTACACCCTTTAGTTGCTTAACCAACATGGAAATAGAAAATGTACACGGACAAAGCAGTGTTTGGGACAGATACTTTGTTGGCTCAGTGTGGAGGGAGCTTAGATCCACATTTAACACTGCCAGTTCTCAGGGAAGTTGATTGGAAAGTATGGAGGATTGGGTGTTGTGGTAAACTTTTAATTCTTGCCCTTTGGGTATCTCTGATTTCCGACCTTTGACAGCCATGTCTCCAGAGTCTTGGCTTTAGCCTGTAATCTCTTTTAGACCACCCCATGGAAACCCACTAGTCACAGGCAGAACGGGCAAACTCCACCCTGGATGTCAGGATCTAATCTGGATCATTGATGTTATGAGACAGCAGCACTAACTGATGTTCATGTTCACGGGTGGTTGCCGGGGAATCACCTTCATGGTCGTGAGGAGTTCCCGCATTCTGGGAACTAGTCGCGGCCTCATTATGGTTGCCGCAAATATTTCAACATATTGAAAAATTAGCGGTGACTAGAATGAAGCCGTCATGGAGAGAAGCGAGAATTCTCGTGCCGTAGGTGGGTCGGCAGGAGGTCCTAGTTGGTTGCCATGAGGTCGAAGGTTCTCGGAGGTTCTCATAGGTTGTAGCCGGTGCTGACTGGTGAATTTCATTTGCTCATTGGCGAAAAAAAATGTAAGCAGTAGTTTTCAGAGCCAAGGATAACCGACCGGTAATGTTAAACATCCGTGTATCACTGGCTTCTTAAAATTTGTCTGGCTTCTTAAAAGTTGTCTCCATTCCTTCTCCCTCCTTCTCCCCTCTCTCCTCCCTCTCCCCCACCTCTCCCCCCCTCTTTTAAAGGACTTACCATACACTGTGCTTTAGCCGTCTTAATTACAACGCCAACCTTCCTGTTCATCGCGATGCGTGCCTGTATCACCTTGGCTTTGCACTATGTGAATTTCAGACAGCGCTCCTCCCACTTGCCCTGTCCCCCGCCTGCGATGTGTTTGTGTGTGTGTTTGACTCTAACAGTCACCGTTCCAGTTGCCGGTTTTTCAGGCGACTGCCGGCAACTTGACAGTCGCCTGAAAAATTGCCTAAGTGGGACAGGCCCATTACTCTCTACTAAAGACAGCACAGTGGCACAGCTGGTAGAGCCGCTGCCTCACAATGCCAAAGACCCAGGTTCGCTCCTGACCTTAATTGCTGTCTGTGAGGAGTTTCCATGTTCTCCCTGTGACCGCATGGGTTTCCTCTGGGTGCTCCAGTTTCCTCCCACATCCTAAAGATGTGCGAGTTTGTAGGTTAATTGGCCACAGACTGGATGAGTATGTGGGATAACATAGAACTAGTGTGAACGGGTCGGCGATCATGAGCGATGGTCGGAATGGGCTCGGTGGGCCGAAAGGCCTGAGTCCGTGCTGTATCTCTAAACTAAACTAAACTAAACTATCCTTGTATTCCCCTACCTCATCTTGCTTTGTTTCACGAGAACAACCCCACCTCCTCCAATCTGACCGTGTAGCTGTAACCACTGATCCTTGGAATGATTTTAGTAAATCTTTAATGTATCCTCATGTGATGGTCAGAATTAGACACATGACCCCAGTAATGGCTTATTCGGTGCTTTGTTCACCATAACCGTACTCTTGTGTAACTTGGACTGTCCTCATTTACATAATATCGCTGTTCGATTTGATGTTACCTTCTCCTAGCCAACAATGATCTATTCTACATTTTCCTTGCCCTCCATCCCCTTTGTCTCATTGCCACGCCTTACACTTCCTTCTCTGTATCTCCCTTCTCCCCTGACAGCCTGAAGAAGGTTCTCGACCCGAAACGTCCCCCATTCCATCTATCCAAAGATGTATTAGGAGGCAGAGATCAGCCATGATTGAATGACGCAGTAGGCTCGATGGGCCGAATGGTTTAATTCTATTCCTATAACTTGTGATCTTGTGAAGATGCAGCCTGTCCCGCTGAGTTACTCCAGTATTTTTTGTCTATCTCTCAGTTTTCTTATAGTCCAGTAGCATCTTTCCCTTTGTATAGCAAACCCAATGTCAGCTGAAGTTTTTAAACATTGTACCCTGTACATCCTTACCCAATACAGTCTTCCCATTCCTAACCAGTGGACAAAATCACTGCCTACCATCGGAAAACTAGCTGCTGATGACAACACTGCTTTCTGTGTGCCAATTTCTTTTTATCCATGCTTCAACTAATCCTTTAATTACTTGGTTCACAAACCTGTGAGCTTTTGTGTGGGTTTTCAATAAACGCCTTCTAAAAATCCATGTAGATGGCATTGGCTTTAATGGCCTTCTCTGATACCTCATCAAAACATGGCACGTCTTTAACAAATCTGTGCTGGATCTCCTTTGAAAACTCAAACTTCCCCCAAGTGCCCATTATTTGCTTATTCCCTGGTAATTGTTTCAAAAACTTCCTTGCTGCCAGTGTTGAAAATGAACCTGGCACGCACTTTTACCCCTGATTAAACAAAGATGTTACTGTTGCTGTTTTCCATATTCTTGGCACCAACCCTGCACCTGAAGAGGATTGGAAGAATACAGAAAACCCTTCTGCAACCTCCGTTCCAACTCTTCACCGGAACTTGGGATTTATTCCATCTGGAACTTAATCATAGCCAGCTAATACCACATCTTTTATCTTTACCTAGGAGGCTACATTTAATTGGTTGTGTATAATTTAAATATTTAAACTTGTGAGGGCAGGAATATTATTGCAGTGTGTTTGTTGCAGGGTGTGGGAAGTCAGGGGCACTGCCGTTGTCTCTGACCACTACACCTGTGGGAACTGTGACCAGATTCAGCTCCTCAGGGACCGGTCCAAGGGAACTGGAGAAGCAGCTGGATGATCTGCATCACGGGAAGACAAAAGCTTCCTGGACAGGACCTCCAAGAGTACAGGAGGTGGAGATGAAACGAGTGCAAGAGACCTCAGTGGAAGTACCTCCTGAAAACAGGGAGCTGTCGGGGCAGACGACGCTTCCAGTCCAAGCGGCGGACAGATCTGTGACTCGAATCCTAGCGCTGAGACTTGACTGGCGAGACTGACATCAGGCAGAGCCATAGTGGTGGGTATCTGGTAAGAGCAGAGGGGGGGGGGGGGCTATGTATTTACTCCTATGACAAGTGGTGTACGAATGTAAACGTTGTCGAGAGACATTGTTCACCAGACATGGAGTTTATTACATTGAAATGTCGACCCTTCTACCTGCTGCGGGAGTTCACAGCTGTTGTTATTCTGGCTGTTTATATTCCACCAAGTGCAAACATCAAGCTAGCACTGAACACCCTGCTAGCATCAATCAACAAATTACAGAATGCGCATCCTGATGGGATTTTCATCGTGGCTGGAGATTTCAACCAGGCTAATCTAAAAACTGTCCTCCCTAAATTCCACCAGCATGTCACGTGTCCAACGAGAGGTCAAAATACACTGGATCACGTGTACAGCAACATTAGGGATGGATACAAAGCCTCCCTCATCTCGGCCAGTCTGACCATCTATCACTCTTTCTCACCTCGGCATACAGACCTCTCATTATGAGAACCAAGCCCAGTGTGAGAAGCATAAAGACTTGGCCCAACTTCAGGACTGTTTTGAGCGCACCGAGTGGGACTTGTTTGCAAACCAGGACATACATGAATATACATCCACAGTCGTGTTCTATATACAGAACTGTATTGACAACGTCACTGTCAACAGGGAGGTCAGGTGCTACCCAAACAATAAACCATGGATGACCAGGGGTGTCAGGAACCTGCTGAGAGAACGGAACTCAGCCTTTAGATCTGGCAGTGATGAATTGTACAGCACTGCCAGATCTAAACTAAAGAGAGCCATTAAGGAGGCAAAGACAGCCTATGGAAGAAGGATAGAGGGGTATTTCAACGAGAGGGACCCTCGGCGTGTCTGGCAGGGCATTCAGCAACTCACAAACTATAAGGGCAAGTGGGGGCCGATCATCTGCAGCAGTAACAACTCGCTAACTGAGGAGCTCAACCATTTTTTCGCCCAGTTTGAGCTGAATGAGGCAGAGCCTGCACCTGCAGCCGCACCCAGCACTGATAACCCGCCACTCGCTGTGAGTACGGAGGACGTCAGAAGAACACTCCGCAGGGTCAACCCCAGAAAGACTGCTGGACCAGATGGCATCCCAGGGAGAGTATTGCGGGACTGTGCAGACCAGTTGGCGGAGGTTTTTAGTAAAATCTTTAACCTCTCTCTGTTAACGTGCACTGTCCCTAAATGCTTTAAGACTGCTACCATCATACCTGTACACAAAAAAACATTCATTACGAGCTTGAATGACTATAGACCTGTTGCTCTCACTTCGACCGTGATGAAATGTTTTGAACGGCTGGTCCTGGCCCACATTAAGTCCTCACTCCCACCCACCCTGGATCAGCATCAATTTGCGTGTAGAGCTAATAGGTCAACGGAAGATGCCATCAACACAGCACTACATTCTGCACTGACACATCTGGAGCGTCCTGGCTCATATGTGCGGATGTTATTTGTAGATTTTAGTTCTGCATTTAATTCTATCATCCCCAGCAGAATGGTGGACAAACTGTCTGATCTAGGTGTTAATGCAAACACATGTGGATGGATTAAGGACTTTTTAACAGACCGCCCACAGACTGTCAGGATGGGGTCCAATTACTCCCCAGTCCTGACGCTCAGCACAGGTGCGCCACAAGGATGTGTGCTGAGTCCAATCTTGTATACAATATACACTTACGACTGTATACCAACACACAGTACAAACAGGATCATCAAATTTGCGGACGACACGACTGTGGTGAGACTGATAAACAACGATGACGAGTCTGCCTACAGGGATGAAGTCCAAAAACTGACCGTCTGGTGTACCAAAAACAACCTGGTACTAAACCCATCAAAGACAAAAGAACTTGTCGTTGACTTCAGGAGGAAGAGGGGAGAGGAACCTGCTCCCTTATACATCAAAGGAGATATGGTGGAGAGAGTCAACGACTTTAGGTTCCTGGGAATAAACATCTCCCAGGACCTCAAATGGCAAATGAACACCGTCACTCTCTTGAAGAAGTCTCATCAGCGGCTGTATTTCCTGAGGTCTCTACGGAGAGCTAACGTCTCACAGCCGCTGCTGCTGTCCTTCTATCGATGCGCCAGGGAAAGTATCCTCACCTATGGAATCCTGGTGTGGTTTGCCAGCTGTACTGTGGCTGAGAGGAGGGCGCTGCAGGGAATTATAAAAACTGCGCAGCGCATTACAAACGCTAACCTGCCCTCCTTGGATGACATATACAAGGCCCGATGCTTGCGCAGGGCCATAAATATCAAGAAGGACACATCCCACCCTGCCAACCACCTTTTTACTCTGCTACCCTCGGGGAGGCGACTCAGGTCTCTGCAGGCTCACACCGGTAGACTAAAAAATAGTTTCTACCCATGTGCGGTAAAAGAGCTTAACTCCAATAGTGAACACTGGGAAGCAAGAAGTAACTTCGAGGAATACCGCTAAATTCTTTTAAACTTTTTTTTAAATGTATCTATTATTTTACTATTAACTGTACATATGTGTATTGGTTGTTGTGTTGTATTTCTTTTAACGGAGGAGAAGCAAATGGAATTTCGTTGCTCAGTTTTGTGCAATGACAATAAACATATTCTATTCTATTCTATTCTATTCTATCTCCATTGTCAGAGGTGCAGACAGGAGATTCTATGGCAGCAGGTGAAACTCGAGGATGGTGTGTTGCCTCCCTGGTGCCAGGGTCCAAAGCATCGCAGACTAACTTCAGAACATCAAGAGGGAAGGTGAGCAACCGGAAGTAGTTGTACATGTAGGCACAAATAACGTGGGTAAGAAGAGAAAAGAGGTTCTGCAACATGAGTATAGAGAACTATAGGTAGGAGGCTGAAAAGCAGGACCTAGCATGGTTATCACTGGGTTGCTTCTAGTACCTTGTAGTTGTGAGGGTAGGAACAGGGAGATAGGGGATCTGAATGTGTGGATGAGGAGTTGGTGTAGGAGGCAGGGATTTAGATTTTTAGACCACTGGAATCTCTGCTGGGGTGACCTGTACAAAAGGGACAGGTTGCACCTTAATTGGAAGGGGGCTGACAATCAGGCAGGCAGGTTTGCTAGTGCTACACGGGAGGGTTTAAACTAAACAGTGGGGGGGGGGGGGGGGGGGGGTGGGTGGAGTCAACAACGTGGACGCGTATCCGTGCAGCTAACGGGAAAGAGAGTGTAGGAAAGGTTACGTTTAAACTAACAGGGCATGGGAATGGGACCCAATGCAAGGAGACAGAGGGCCATGAAAAAAGGACAGAAGCAAAAGGTAGGAGATAAGAAAAACAAACCTGAAAACTTTGTGCCTTCATGCGAGTAGCATTCATAATAAGGTGGATGAACTGAATGCGCAGTTAGTAGTTAAGGGATATGATATAGTTGGAATTATGGAGACATGGCTCCAGGGTGACCAAGGCTGGGAGCTAAACATGCAGGGGTATTCAATATTCAGGATAGAAAGAAAGAAAGAGGAGGTGGGGTGGCATTGCTGGTTAAAGAGGAGATTAATGCAATAGCAATGAGAGACATTAGCTTGGATGCTGTAGAATCGGTATGGATAGAACTGCAAAATAGCCAAGGGCAGGAAACGCTGTTGGAGTGGTATACAGACCACCAAGCAGCAGTAGGGAGGTTGGGGATAGCATCAAGCAGGAAATTAGGGATGTGTGTAGCAAAGGTACAGCAGTTATCATGGGTGACTTTAATCTACATATAGATTGGGCCAAGCAAATTGGTAACAGTGCTGAGGAGGAAGATTTCCAGGAATGTATACGGTATGTTTTTTTGAACCAACATGTATAAGAACCGATCAGAGGACAGGCCATCCTAGACTGGGTATTGTTTAATGATGAAGGATTAGTTAGCGATCTTGTTCAAGTTCAAGTTCAAGTGAGTTTATTGTCATGTGTCCCTGTATAGGACAATGAAATTCTTGCTTTGCTTAAGCACACAGAAAATAGTAGGCATTTACTACAAAACAGATAAATGTGTCCATATACCATGATATAAATATATACACACATGAATAAATAAACTGGTAGTGCAAATAACAGAAAGTGGTTGCTAATAATCAGAGTTTTGTCCGAGCCAGGTTTAATAGCCTGATGGCTGAGGGGAAGTAGCTATTCCTGAACCTGGTTGTTGCAGTCTTCAGGCTCCTGTACCTTCTACCTGAAGGTAGCAGGGAGATGAGTGTGTGGCCAGGTCTTTGTGGGTCTTTGATGATACTGCCAGCCTTTTTGAGGCAGCGACTGCGATAAATCCCCTCGATGGAAGGAAGGTCAGAGCCGATGATGGACTGGGCAGTGTTTACTACTTTTTGTAGTCTTTTCCTCTCCAGGGCGCTCAAATTGCCGAACCAAGCCACGATGCAACCGGTCAGCATGCTCTCGACTGTGCACCTGTAGAAGTTAGAGAGAGTCTTCCTTGACAATCCGACTCTCCGTAATCTTCTCAGGAAGTAGAGGCGCTGATGAGCTTTTTTGATAATTGCGTTAGTGTTCTCGGACCAGGAAAGATCTTCAGAGATGTGCACGCCCAGGAATTTGAAATTCTTGACCCTTTCAACCATCGACCCGTTGATATAAATGGGGCTGTGGGTCCCCCTCCTACTCCTTCCAAAGTCCACAATCAGTTCCTTGGTTTTGCTGGTGTTGAGGGCCAGGTTATTGCGCTGGCACCATATGGACAGTTGCTCGAACTCTCTTCTGTACTCTGACTCATCCCCATCAGTGATACGCCCCACAATAGTGGTGTCGTCAGCAAACTTAATGATGGAGTTCGCACTGTGGTTCGCTACGCAGTCATGGGTATAGAGTGAGTACAGCAGGGGGCTGAGCACGCAGCCTTGAGGTGCTCCCGTGCTGATTGTTATTGAGGCTGACACATTTCCACCAATACGAACAGACTGTGGTCTGTGGACGAGGAAGTCGAGGATCCAGTTGCAGAGGGATGCGCAGAGACCCAGTTCTGCGAGTTTGGTAACCAGTTTGGAGGGGATGATTGTGTTAAATACCGAGCTGTAATCAATGAATAATAGCCTGGCATATGAGTTTTTGTTGTCCAAGTGGTCCAGTGCGGAGTGGAGGGCCAGCGAGATCGCATCCACCGTTGTGCCGAGCCCCTTGGGCAACAGTGCCAAAATATGGTGGAATTCTGCATTAGGATGGAGAGTGACAGAGACTAGGGTCCTGAACTTAAAGAAAGGAGACTTTGAAGGTATGAGATGGGAATTGGCTAGGATAGATTGGCAAATTAAACATAAACGGTTGACGGTGGAGATACAATGGCAAAGATTTCAAGACCGCATGGATGAACTCCAAAAATGTTTCAACCCTGTCTGGCGAAAAAATAAAACTGGGTAGGCGGCTAAGGATAGTGTTAACGCCAAGGAAGAGGCATATAAATTGGCAAGTGGAAGCAGCAAACCAGAGGACTGGGAGAAATTTAGAACTCAACAGAGGAAGACAAAGGGGTTAATTAAGAGGGGGGGAAAAGAGCATGAAAGAAAGCTTGCGGGGAATATAAAAACTGTAAAAGCTTCTTTAGATATGTAAAAATTAAAAGATTAGTGAAGACAAATGTAGGTCCCTTACAATCAGAGACAGGAGAATTTATAATGGGAAACAAGGAAATGGCAGAACAGTTAAATGAGTACTTTGTTTGTGTCTTCCTTAGTGAAGACAGAACCAATCTCCCAGGAATACTAGGGGACCAAGGATCCAGTGGGAGGGAGGAACTGGATGGAATCCATGTTAATCAGGAAATCGTGTTAGGTAAACTGTTAGCACTGAAGGCAAATAAGTCCCCAGGGCGTGATGGTCTGCATCCCAGAGGACTCAAGGAGGTTGTCCTAGAAATTGTGGATGTATTCGTGATCATGAAGTGAAATGAGAGAACACTTTCATTCATTGTTCTTTATCTCTCCACATCACCGTCTATATCTCTCGTTTCCCTTATCCCTAACCTGTCTGAAGAAGGGCCTCGACCCGAAACATCACCCATCACTTCTCTCCAGAGATGCTGCCTGTCCCACTGAGTTACTCCAGCTTTTTGTGTCCATGACAAATTGGTTATGCTTACATTTAACTAGCTTCCTAATCTTGCATTCTTGTTTTACTTGCTTTATATTCCTTTTCATCTTCTGTCTCATCTTAATGTATTCGGCATGATTCTCACGAAGTATTGCTCCTGCATTTATAGCACCTCTTGCGTTTGAGCCATCCAGTCCCCTCTCCATTCTTTACCACTTAAAACATGCTGGGGTTCCAATTTTTCTCGGTTCTGATGTATGGTCACCGGCCACAGACATCGACTCCTTTTTTCTCTCCACAGGTGCTGCCTGGCCTGATGAGTCTCAATAGTAGATTCTGTTTTTAGATCTAAATTAAATTCCTTCACATTCTCGTAGCACCGACAGCCTCATAAAATAGATGTCCTGCTCTGGTGAGTGTGGCTGCTCACTGGTTCCTAACAGCCCCTATTCTGAAGCATTGGTGAAAGGATGCCGTGTAAACCTGCACAGCAAGCCAGCTTGGTCGAGTTGGGCTGAAGGGCCTGTGTCCCTCAACCTCTCCTAACACAAGCCAAGACCATCTAACCCTTGCATTCCTCTCTCTCTTCAACCCTCCCCCACCCTCGTTGGCCTGCTAGTTTCATTGTTTGTAACCCTTCGTTATCACCTCTTCCACAGCCAACAGTGGACCATTGTGGGCTCCACCCTTCTTTGGTCATCGGTGCCGGCTCTGATTTGGGTTTATTTTAATACCTTTTCATGCCTCTAGTTTCCTCTCCCCTGCCTCTCAGTCTAGAGAATGGTTCCCTACAGCAGAGGGCACTATTCTGCTTTTGCAAAGATTCTTCTGAGACTTGTGGACGGCACAAGTTGCACTTATTGGGGTTAGAGCGCGCAGTTGATGTTGAAAAGTAGCAGCCAGACTGCCTGACGCCGCGACAAAAGCCCTCACTGCCGCCAGTCCCACAACCGTAGCAATTGAAGACTGCTGCGGGGCTGGCTTTGGGGAGACTGGACAGGTTAAAGGGGGGCTTTGTCGACATCTGCCCTCCGCGGGCATATCCCCCCCCCCCCCCCCCCCCCCGCTTGTCGACTTGCACTCCGGTCCTTGAATTCATCACTCTCTCATCAGAAGGACAAGCCCTGGGAAAACAAGGCGTCTCTTGGAACAATGTGTAGGAAGGAACCGCAGATGCTGGTTTCAACCGAGAATAGACACAAAAAGCTGGAGTAACTCGGCGGGACAGGCGGCATCTCCTGAGAAAAGGAATGGGTGATATTTCGGGTCGAGACCCTTCATCAGAGTCTGAAGACGGGTCTCAACCCAAAACGTTACCAATTCCTTTCCTCCAGAGATGCTACCTGACCAGCTGAGTTACTCCAGAATTCTGTGTCTGTCTCAGTCCATTGGAACAATGCTGGAGTCGGTATTATTTCCATCCTCCGTTATTTAAGGAAAGATTGTGATGTTTGTTGTTTCTCTGCGCGAGTTAAAAACGCAAACGGCAATCCACATAAACACAGACATCCTGTGGCTTTGAACGGCCATGCCTGAAATATGTGTGTGTGCATGTGTTTGTCTGTGTGTCTGGCTGGGTTTGGGGCTGCGGTTGGGGACGTGCGTGTGGTCTCGGGTAGCCTCCACTGTGGAATGTGCCCCGCGGCTCCATTTCAAAATAAAGAAGTCGGAGATGACATACATCTGGGATTCAGACAAAGGCTGGAACCCGCCCCGGCTCCAGCCCTGGCGCGGATTCCCAGCTGAATTCCTGTTCGTCCGCCCGGCGTGGGACACGGGAGAGAGGGAGCGGTCGGGAGGAAGGGGGAGAGAACAGGAATCAGGGGTGGAGAGAGAAAGCGGCGAGGTTGCAGATGGGAGTACTTCAGCACGGGGTGGAGGGTGACGCCGCTTCGGGAAGGGGTAATGCAACTCTGTGGAGTTTGGGGAGGTGGTGGAATCACAGAGAACCAGCAAGATAAAATGAACCCCTTCCGCCCATCCTCGCCATCCAGTCGAGCCGCGCAGGTCTGGGCTCAAATACACGGCCGCGCACTGCGTATATGTCAAGAGAGTTTCTCTCTCCCGGGCGCAAGAACATCTTCTCATCTCCCCGTTAACCCCGTTACTTAAATCTCTGCCCGTGGTCTGGACCCAGTGCTGAACGACACCCGCCTTTTCCATTTCATCCCCACCTCTCATTATTTCACAACCTTCAAATCTCACCTCAGCCTCTTTTGTAACAAAGAAACCCGCCTAGTTTATCCAATACAAAATGCTGGAGTAACTCGACGAGACAGGCGGTACCTCTGGATAGAAGGAATGGGTGACGTTTCGGGTCGAGACCCTTCTTCCGACTGATCTTTCCTCTGAGCTATCCCCCCCCCACCTCACCCCCCCCCCCCCCCCCCCCCCCTCACCTCCCCCCCCCTCCCCCCCTCACCCCTCACTCCTCACCAGTACATTCACACCTCTCTTGCAAGGTGTGGTGGCCAGGACCACACACGGTACTCCTGCCGTTGACCTTCCTAGCGCTGTATACAGTTCCCAGCAAAGCCTCACTAATCAGGTCAATGTCCCAGCTGATGCAGAATGGCACCCATGACTTTTGAGACACTTGGAAATTGCAAGATAGCGCCAGAACCTGGCGAGTCTCTCTCTGTTGTTCCAGAATATTGATATATTACACTCAAGACAAACACAGAATGCTGGAGTAACTCAGCAGGTCGGCAGTATCTCTGGAGAGAAGGAATAGGTAACATTTCGGGTGATACCCTTCTTCAGACTGAAGAATTGGTCTGAAGAAGGGTCTCGACCTGAAACGTCGCCTATTCCTTTTCTCCAGAGATGCTGCCTGACCAGCATCTGCAGTTCCTCCCTACACATATCGTACACATATCAGGTAAAATGTGACTGAATAGCTTGAAGAACAAGCATTTCACCGTACCTCTGTTTACGTGACAATAAATAAATAAAACCAAACTACCCCATGTGCCTATTTAACCACTCCACCTTACCTTTACCCGTTACCTTGATGTATATCACAAGGTGCGGAGGTTGCAAGGAGAATTGCAAGGTTCCGCTGCTCGCCGTGTCACCGTGTTCCCATTTATTATATAATTGATCTTATTGAACCACCAAACTCATCCTCTCACGCTTCTCTGGATTATATTATTTTTTGCCATCTTTCTACCCGACGGACCAGACCATCTCTACCTTCAGAAAATGCTGGAGCCACTCAGCGGGTCGGGCAGCAGTACAGGGCTTTCCCTCTCGCATGGCCGAGTTTTGTTGGCATCCACAAACGTTCTCATCATCTCTCCTACATTTGGTTGCAAATCGTTATTCCATACTACACGATGCAAGGGACAGTATTGAGCCTTATAGCATCCACCCATTACAATGCCCCTTCCACACCCGCCAATGACTCTTTGCCAGTTTTCCACCCAGTTGGCTCTTTTCCCATAGGTTTCAGCGTCTTAACCAACCAGTCGTGTGGGGACGTGTCAAGCACGTTGCTGAAATCCATAACATCCAACACACTGTCCTCTTCATCTCTCACCACCAGCATAGGGCAGGGTTAAGATGGCACAGGGGTACATCTAGTAGAGCTGTCTTCTTTCACAGTACACCTTTTATTTTCAATAACCTATTCAATAAGTGACTTTGTTCCTGTGTGGTTTGAATATATGGTGGTAGTTCATATCGTACGAGTACTAAACTTGAAGGTCATGTGTATTTGTGCCTCGGCTTGGAGTCTCGCCACCTGCTTTGAGCAACTGGAGAGAAGGAGTTTATTTCGGGAACGGAGGAGATTAAGGCGAGGGAATAACGGAGGCATATACATTGTTAAGAGGTACAGATAGATCGCAGGCAGGAAAAGTATTCTGCATATCAGATGTAGGTAAAACTCGAGGGCATGGGTTTAGGAAGAAGTGAAAAGTTTATGCGGGATCTGAGGAGGGGCATTTTCACCTGGAAGAGCGTTGAGTACATGGTTGCACTGCCCGGCGAATACGTGCTGGGATATGCGGTTAGTTACGGACGGATGCGCACTGGAATGGCCTCTACATGCTGTTTGACACAAGAACTCTTCTTCTCTGTCCCAGATTGTATGTAGCAAGAGGCCAATGGCAACCTCGGTGCCTCACTATTGATTGTAGATTGATTTCCCAAACCCCTGTGGGATCAGAGCGATACTGAATCTAATCCCCACCTGTCCTTTGAGTGCACGCATTTGGTTTATGTGCAAGAGAGAGTTAGATTTAGCTCTTAGGGCTAAAGGAATCAAGGGATATGGGGGGGGGGGGGGGGGGGGAGCAGGAACGGGTACTGATATTAAATGATCAGCCATGATCATATTGAATGGTGATGTTGGCTCGAAGGGCCGAATGGCCTACTCCTGCACCTATTTTTCTGTTAATGGTTGTGTTGGTCCCGTGTAACAATTGACACAGACAGACAGACAGACGGACGATGGTGGGAGGGGAGGGGAGGGGAGGGGGTGCACGTGTGGTATCTGTGTCTGTGTGGAGTTTGCACGTTCTTCCTGTCAGCTCGTAGGTCTTTCTTCCCACGCCTAGAACGTGTGCGGCTGGGTAGGTTGATTAGCCGCTGTCTATCGCCGCTGGGAAGGAGGCGAGTGTATAATGTGACGCGAGTTAATGGAAATTTGAAGAGAATAAAATGGATTAGGATGGGATTAGAGTAAAGAAATGGGCTGGGGCGGTGGACCGAAGGGCTGTATGAAGTGGAGCAGAATGGAAGTTAAAAAGTCGTTAGGGAAGATAGGAGAGGGTTAATCTCAGCAGCGCGCTGTATCAAGGGAGTCAATCACTTGTAAGATTGAGAGGGGAGGGGGAGCCTGTTGTTACCAGTCATCCTCTCCGACGACCTAGAACATAGGCTCCTTTCGCCGGCCGCCTCTGCTCTTTTAAAGGAGCGCGGGGTAGTCCCACCCAAAGATCTTATAGCGGAGCTCTGCTATAGGATCTTTGGTCCCACCTCCTTGATCACATGCTGGCTGCTTAAAGCGGCGAGAGCCCGAGTGCAGGGGCGAGAGAGGAGGGGGATTGAACGCCGAGAGGGCAGCTGTGAGCGGCGAGCAAACGGCCGACAGACAGACAGACAGACAGGCAGACGAGCTGGGGAATGGGGATCGGCAGCAGCGACTGCCCCGTCCCGGGGAGCGTGTTGCTGCGGGTCGGCGGTCTCTGAGCGGGAGTGGAAGAGTAAGGATCCCCGGCGGCAGAACAGAGGCGGGAATGTGGGAGCCGTGAGCTGAGGCAGCCGGCGAGGGACGGAGCAGCCACCCAGCCGGGATGAAGCAGCTGCTGCCCGGCCTGGCTCTGCTCTCTTTGCTGGGCTGGCTGAGCTTTAACTCGGAGTCCGCGGCTCCCTCCGGCTCCCCGCCGGCAGCCGCCAAAACTTTCCGAACTCTTCTGGCCGTGTCCCTGCGCCCGGAGCAGGAGCAGGAGGAGGGGGAGAGGGAGAGGGAGACGGCGAGGAGGCGCTCGCTGCCGCCGCCGACGCCGCTGTCCCCGGGACGGGCCGGGGCCGGGGTGGAGCGGGGAGCCGGTCCCGGATCACTGCCGCTGTCCCCGGGCGAGTTGGTGGAGCAAGGCGTGTTCTGGAGCCGGCGAGCCGACCGCTCGCCACCCGCCGGCTTTTCCGAGCTACACGTTAAACGTTGGCAGCACCGAGCCCGCTCGTCGCGGCTACTGAGGCTGGAGAGGGGCTGCGGGAGGCCGTCTAACCGACTGGCCACCTTCATGGACGGCAGCAGAGCCTGTGTGCGCTACGGCATCAACCCCGACCAGGTGCTGGGCGAGAGCTTGTCCTTCTACCTCTCCCGCCTGCTGGGCATCCGCAACGTGCCCGCCCTGGCGCTCTCCAGGGTCAACGCTAACGGCGACCAGTGGTTGCGGGTTCGGCATGAAGTGCAGGCGGCGCCGTGGGCGGACAGGCCGGTGGTCAGTCTGTCCGAGTGGCTGGGCAACTTGAGTGAGGTGGTGAGTCCGGCATCGCTGAGGCCGGGAAGCCGAAGCCTGCACCCTCTGGCCCGGGACCTGGCCAACGTGACGGAGCGGGAGGCGAGGGAGCTGGCGCAGTGGTCCGATCTCATCCTCTTCGACTACCTGACGGCCAACTTCGACCGGCTGGCCAGCAACCTGCTGAGCCTGCAGTGGGACTCGCGGGTGATGGAGAGGTCGACCAACAACCTGCACCGCACGCCCCGCGGCGCCCTGGTCTTCATAGACAACGAGGCGGGGCTGGTGCACGGCTACCGGGTGCTGCCCATGTGGGAGCGCTACCACGAGTCGCTGCTCAAGACTCTGTGCATCTTCCGCAGGGACACGGCCCGGCGGCTGGCCGAGCTGCACCGCTCCCGGGACGCCGCCGGGCAGCTCCTCGCCCTCTACATGGCCAGCGAGCCGCTCGCCCCGCAGCTCGGCTTCCTCTCCCAGGAACACGCTCAGATGCTGCAGGCCAGGACTGACCGCCTGCACAAACACATACTGCAGTGCAAGGCCAAGTATGGGAAATAAGGCTCCAACCGGGTGGTCTGCATTTGTTTGTTTGTTACCTCTTTCCTCCCCGAGTTAACCCCCTTGGCTCCCAGGGGTTAGGTGTTCTACCCTTCCCCGCGGGGAGGGCGGGGGTTATTGACTCGCAGTTCGGTGGAGCTCTTGATCCAGGTGCGAAAGGAGTTCTCTAACCACCACTGAGGATCGACCCACTTCCTCGGCTTCGGGGGTTGGGTGGGAGCGGCCCACATGAACTTGAAATCTGCTGGAAGGAAGCGGAGTGAGTTGAGACTGCTCTGGACTACTGGCTTGGGCTACATCTCATGGGCTTGGAATGATCAAGAGGCGTGAGTAAGAGGATTCCTACTCCAATGGACTGTAACACCCCTGACACTATCTACAGCTTGAGAGTGACGTTGGTTTTGGGCAACAGCACATCATTGATAATAGCAATCCAGGAGTAAATCTGAAACCTGCCCAGTAGTGTTTGCCAGCTGTATTTCCAGTAACATTTACATCCAAGGGAAACGTCAAACTTCTGTTATTGCTCCTCGATTGTGTTGTCCTGCATCTTTTTCCCGGTACTTGGAGCAACAATGGAATCAATCCTGTCAGTTTGTTTATTTTAACCCGCAGCCTGAAACAAACCGGTATCCTAAACAGATGTGAGAAGTGAAATAGCTCAAATTTCAGCAGAAGCACAAGATTTACCACTCCCAAGAGGTGACCTGCGAGAATTGTATGAAATTGTGAGAAGTATCGATAGGGTTGGCAGTTGGAGTCCTTTTCCCAAGATAGCAACGTTAAATATAAGAGAGCACAGGGTTAAAGTGAGAAGAGGGAAAGTTGAATGAGATTTCTTGGGCAAGTTTTGTTTTGAGTGGTAGGTGTGTGGAATGTGTCGTTAGGGGAGGTTGTAGAAGCAATAACAACATTTAAAGGGTATTTAGATAGACATATGAACAGGGTAGAGAATAGAGGGATATGGACCATGTGCAGGCAGATGGATTAATGCGATTGATTGGAGCTGATCTGGCTGAGACCCAAGTGGCCATTCTTGTGGTGTTTTACTACTTAGTTTGCTGGCCTGAAAATGTACTTTTGCTCCTGATTAATTTGCCAACCACTGTACTCCCTATGCCTCCATTTTGGCCAACGGGTCAATGTCAATTAACCAGAAACAGATCAAAGCAGGCAGTTCCCAGATTGTGGAATGTAAGGTTAGTAATAATATCCTCCTATTCCAAATCTGAACAAGGGCTATCTGTGGCAGACTAGGTTTTACTTTGAAATGTGACATGTAAATTTAAAATTGCCTTTGTTACCATCATCTGTCATTTAGTGAATATGCTTGATGTTGGAATTGGGTAAAATAGATGTGTGAAAGTGTTCACCACAGATTTAAAATAATTAACATGGATAAAAAGTTGCCAAGAGTTGGACAATGCTGCCTGAAAGAGTGGTGTTAGCATTGCCCTTTTATAAATTAATTGTATGAAGAGAGACTCTATGGTTGGGTTAGTTGTGGGACTAAATGAGGCTGCTCCTTCAAGCAGGCGACATTGATTGAGTCCTCAGCTGTATGATTCCATAACTTTGACCTGTTTGTAAATGTGTTTGGTGTCTATCCAATATTCAAATAAAACCAAAATGCAAAACCAAGCAACGTCTGGAGAAAGAATCGGAGATTATGTTTATTGTCAGACACCCTTTGGTGGCAAAGATTTTTTTGGCCTTAGTTCTGTTTGTTTCCCCATAGATGTTGCCTGATCTGCTGAGTGTTTCCAACATTTATATAATCATGGTTTTCAACGCCTGCAATGTATTCACACATTAACCACTGCACCATGCAGCCCTGAGTTTGTGATAGTTCTTGTGTCTGATTGAATACCAGCCTTTAATAACATCTGGGAGGTAGGTGGTCTGGTGACTGAAGTTGAAGAGAAATCTTTAATACCACACATGTAGCGTTTGTTTAACTGTTGGAAACAATTAAATTGTTTTCATTGAATCAAGCCTGGCAGGGAGAAGCTTGTAAATGTTTAGCGAAATCCATCGTGGTCAGAGCAATCTCTTTAATCATAGCAAATGGCAGTATGTGACTGAAGTGGTTTATACATATGACGGCCTTGAACAGTTTTTGAAGTTGATGGGAGTTTTCACGTCAAAATTGATGGTGCTGTTTCAGCCAGTCATCTACTGGGCAGATTCTGTAGTTGTTGATTTGAAACCTTCTCCAAAGGGCCTATCTAAAGATGGAGTTAACAGAGCCTAGATGATGCTCTGGGTGCACTCAAAACCAAGCAAGTTTTGATAGTAGCTTGGCTCATTAACTTGTGTTTGTACAGGGTTGGGGTGATCTGTGGTGAACCATCATTATACCTGGCAACAGCATCACCTTGCTAACTAGGATTGTGACATTAGTCTTGATATATTGCCTCCAGGGTATAAGAAGGATTCAATCCATGAGTTTGCACCTAGCTGACGTGGACATGCCTTCTGCAGTGATGTTTGAGGCAGAGGAACCTTCAGGAGAAGGTCTTTTTCAGTCCCTGTGACACAGTTGTGTGTGTCTGGTAATAACACTCCTTTAAGCAGACTATAATGAATATAGTCTAGAGGCAAAATAGCATTTTAATAAGATGGTTGTTAAGCTTAAAATAATTCCACTGCTATTTCTACAGGTTTGAACTAGCAGTCAAAGAATAATGAAGCAGTAAAGTGACACTTTGAAATGAAAAATGAGCAATTGAGGAGTGTTGGGGGTCATTAATTTGCTATTTACTGGAATATAAATTAACTTTTTATTGATTGTCAAACTTAAAGGGCTGTTCTTTTTGTCTTTCCATGTGCCATTCAATCCCAAATTAAAATGTTTTTAAAAAATCGGCTTTATTTAACATTTACCAATATGTTTACACCAAAGCTTCTGCTTAGTGGGTATTTCCTAAAATGTGATATAACATCTAACATGGACTTTCATTTGGGAGGTAACATGTAATTCCACACAAATTTGAAGTGGGGTAACATTGCTTTAAAGAGGGGCAGATGTGTGTGGATGAGAGGGCAAGTGAAATGATCAGGGCCCACGACACAACTTTATGCACAGAATAATTCTCCATCAAGAGTTTGCACGTGCCGAGAGCAAGGATGGAAACTGACACCATAGCTCATAAACCTTTACAAATGAAATAGCTGCCTAATTGTCCATTAGATTACAATCTAACTCTCATGGGAACAGGGTAACCATTCCATTCACATTAAGAGCAATTTATCACTTTTTTTTAAATTGTGTGAAGTTCTGCAGAATCACAATGGATTTGTATGGCAGGGTAATGACCATATAGATCGGGAATCTGGAAGGTCAGTGAGGTGCAACTTTTGTTTTTATAAATCCTTCAACTATCTCGGGATATCCAATGTGAAGTTTTTAATCAAATATGTAGTTCTGTTCATAATGTAGACCCAGAACTGAGTTGATGCTGAGTGAATCGGAATGTCCAGCATTGGAATAATACAATCAGAAACAGAAATATCTGCTTGGAATCCCAATACATCTATTCTGCTTGGACCACATGCGATTATCAGCCTCCACTGACCAAGGCAGCTGACGATGCGGGCATGGTAGTAAATGTGTTATGGGTGCCCACTGCTATGGTGTATGACTGAGTTATCGTGTGATAGCTGCTAATCATTCAAACAATATTATTTACATTGCAATCCCACTTTCCACAGCTTCCTATATTTAGAAGAACCCGGCAGGTACCATTTCTTATTGTTGAACCTCGACCAACAGGCAACGCCCCCCCCCCCCCCCCCCCCCCACAAACCAGGCAACCACAGTTATAGCAGTGGCGCTCTCCAAAAGGGCAAGGCATCTGGGAATGGGGGATAAGCAAAAAAAAAAAGCTGCAGGATTGATTCCATCTGTGGATATGGATAGGACCCAGAGGTTCATGAGTTAAGCTGTGTGCTGTCTCTTATTTGGAGCACAGATAATTCAGTCAACACCTAATTTGTATTTGAAACATTCTTTCTACTTGTGCTCACACATCTGAAAGTGGTTGCCATCGGTCTAAAGTAGAGGACAAAGCCCAAATGTATTTTGTGTATTCCATAGATTTTTGCAGTGCATTTGGCCCAATGTTATGGTTCTCAGACACATTGTACATAAATGTAATATATAACATGTCTCCTTTTGGTTTACAAAGCACAGCTATTGTTTATTTACGGTGTGTGTATATTTAAGAAAGTGCAACGATGGAAGAGTGTAATTAATTTTATTTGTATGTTTTTGTGTAATTGATATGACTTGTGTTTGACTGTTAAACTTTTCGCATTGAAAATGTTGCTTGTGAAGATGTTTCTGGTTGACTTAAAGTGGGATGAGCAATTAAAAAAAAAAAAAAATCATCTGCGTGTGGAAGAGGCCAGTGAGTAGCATGGACGTCTGTGGGTGAACGCTCTGGATTCCTTGCTTCTGCTCACCTTATGAGGCACTTTAAAGTTAAGTCTGATCCCACTGATCTGAAAGAAGTGAGCCAACAGCCTCTGAATTTGCCTACAGTAGTCATCTCCGGTAAGAGTAGAGACCCATTATATATTGGCCATACTCCAAAATATATAACATTTAAATTAATTTTGTGGAGATCTCTCCTTCACTCCTATTATGGCATTTTACCACCTCCAGACGCCTGGTTTAATTCATTCAGTGTTGGTAAATGGACAGTTCTTGTTCACTCACTCACAAACGGGGATAGTTGGCGAAGGAGTAATACTTTGTTAGTGGCTAAATTTCATCCGAGTGAGTGGCCTGCTCATTAAATACAGAGGCCAGTTAACAGATGATATATTCCTGTGAGTCTAACAAAATGTGGGTCAGAGCAAAGAGATTTTCTTCTCTGAACCACATTTGGTATGAAGGACCCTGCCCATTCCAGTATCCATTGACACCTGAACTATTTGTGACTTTCTACCACATTGCTATATTCGCAATTCAATTCCAAGTGGTCTTCATGCTTCAAACGAGGAAGAGCTTGCTGCCATCACCAGTTTGGATCTTTGCCCGCTTGTCATGGGTTACTAAAGAGTTACTGTCCTTGAATTGCCTCTTCTGTTTCACATGTTATCATACAAGTCTCTGTAATTGGCCTTCAGCATCAAAGAATATATATTTCTCCAGTTGTTTGCCACCCAGTTATCTAGATTGAAAAACCTTCTGGTTTTCCTGTAGTCTGGGATAAACAGACCTGACCATCTCTGCCTCCTGAAAACCTAGACTACAACTTGATTTTTCCCCTTAACCACAAATATGATGCATCGTCTTCTGACTGGTAGCATTGTGGGGATTTTCATGTGCCTGGTGACATTGCTAGAAACAGCAATGTTGCCTGCCTATAATTTTACCAGAAATGGTGGTCAGTTATTGTTAATGTATAATGACTATTGTAGATTCTCCTTTGATTGAACATTAGCCATTTTCATTTTGTAATCTCTGGATCCTTTAGATTGTTTCTGTTACTGCATTCTCTTGGCCTCGAAGCTGGGCCACTGCTGTATAAGAGTCCGTTGCTTCAATGTAAAATATGTTTTAAAATGTTACCACAATTGTTAAATTTGGGAATAAGCAGGGGACGTTTGATTTCTAGCCCAAAAGTAACATTTCTTGTATTCTTTGCAATTGTCCAGTAACCTTCTCATGCACCTTGCTGTTTGTTAATGTTTTAAAGGCAACCTGAATTGTTGTACTGAGGTATCAAGGTTTTTAAAGACTAAATCGTCATGTATGAAAATAAAATGTCCCTGCGTCTTGATTTGGTAGAGTGGAAATGTGATGGGGGGAATCCAAATATATTGTCGCCAACCTTGTTCTTGGGTAAATTTAGTGGAAAGGGACACCCCTCCTCCTCCAACCAAAAAAAACAAAGAATATGATTTGTGATCCATGTTGAAACAAAGGCCATTGAAGATGGAAAGAAGGTCCAGTGCTGTTACAGAGCAAGAGATAAGGGATAGAAAGAACTACAGCTTTTTGAGCAAAACACAGTACTGGTGTACATTCAATGGGTCAGGCAGCATCTAGAGATGGAATGGACAGTCAATGTTTGAGGTCGGGTCCCTCCATCAGACTGATCAAAGAACTTCCTCCTTCTGAGAGCTTGGGGTTAAATTAACCTGAGGGTAATTATGGCCCTTGTGATTATGTATATTGTTGTGGAGGCAAAGAAATCAAGAATTAAACATGTGGCTGAAGATAGACTCTAAATGCTGGAGTAACTCAATGGGTCAGGCAGTGGGATTGGTATGGGAAATGATGGCTTTATTTTGACCTGGAAGGAATTATGATTTGCTTCACTCCAGTCAGTGTAGGACCAATGTAAAAATAGATTTTGTTAAACATTATTCTAATAGTTGGGTTGGGGCAGATATTAAAGAATAAAGGAAGAACAACTCTGAATCGTCAAAACTAATGCAACAATGGGGAAATCAAAGCAACAGTTAGTGATTATTCTCCGTGTATGATGAGAAAATGTAATACAACAGCAAGCAGTAAAATGGCATGGTATGTTGGCCAAAGTATTTCAAGCTGATATTCGATGATATTTCTGCATGCAGCAGAAAGATTAAAGACCAGAAAAAAATCCTGTTTAAACAACATGCTGGAGAAATGGTCAATGTGACGTAGGCATGACTGGATGAGAGGTGGTACAGCTAGTATAGCTGCTGCCACATAGCTCCAGTAACCCTTATTCAATCCTGACCTCTGATATTGTCTGTATGGACTTTGCATCTTCTCCTTGTGATATGTGGGTTTCCCTGAGATGCTCCAGTTACCTCTCATATCCCAAAGGTATGGTTGGCTATTGCAAATGTCCCCCTACTGTGGAGCCCTTGGGTGGGAATCTGTCTTAGTTTGTGAGGAGGAGGCTATGGACTCCCCAGCAGGACCAAAAACAAGACCTGTCAAAGGGCGGGTGAGTTTCTAACGAGCCAATGGCCATCCACACTTCAGTAGAAGTTGCATTCACTGTAAGGAATGATGATAGTTTAAAAATGAGCATTGGATGGTTGGCACGGACCTGGTGGGCTGTGACTGTGCTCTATGACTATAAACCCTGCGACAGATTGCAGCATCAGACAGGTGGAGCACAACAGTGTAGGTGTGGCTGGGGGAAGAAACTCTGAGGAATACAGAATGGAATATGGGCCTTTGCAGGAATTGCTGATAAACCCTCCAGAGAGCAGTGACAAGGTCGTAATGTGTAAGAAGGAACTGCAGACGCTGGTTTAAACCAAAGATAGACACATAGCTGGAGTAACTCAGCGGGACAGGCAGCGTCTGGAGAGAAGGAACAGGTGTCATTTCGGGTTGAGTTTGGAGTAACTTGCGATTACAATGGGAGAGTTTAATATTTTTATTCTCTGAGAGGAACAAGACAATATGAATCCCCAAGGCAGCATATACAAGGCACAAGCACAATACAAAATAAATCAAGGGAATTACTATAGATAAAATAATGCCAACAAATGGATACAAAGAAAAACAAATATCCAAAGGTTTATGGTGCACAGGATATTGAAAACAGACGAGGAAATTGCAGATTCTTTATCATAATCAAAATGTTCTCTTTTCAGAACTTTTCCCCTTGGATTGGAAAACTGCCAGTATCACTATTATTTAAGGACAGACGGAGAGAGAAACCAGAATATTATAGACCTATTAATTCAACATCTGCTGTGGGAAAGTTTCACTAGAGTTTGTCATTAGAGAGAATTAAATGCTTCCATTTGATAGGTAAGATGTTACAAAATTGGCTGAATTTGTTAAGGAGGTAATTAAAGTGGGAGATAATGGATAACGTTTCTGAACATACAGAAGGCATTTAAAAGATTCCATATACCGTACCTTCCATAATGTTTGGGACAAAGACCCATCGTTTATTTATTTGCCTCTGTACTCCACAATTTGAGATTTGTAATAGAAATAATATCTCATGTGGTTAAAGTGCACCTTGTCAGATTTTAATAAAGGCAATTTTTATACATTTTGGTTTCACCATGTAGAAATTACAGCAGTGTTTATACATAGTCCCCTGTTTCAGGGCACCATAATGTTTGGGACACAGCAACGTCATGTAAATGAAAGTAGTCATGTTTAGTATTGTGTTGCATATCCTTTGCATGCAATGACTGCTTGAAGTCTGCGATTCATGAAAATCACCAGTTGCTGGGTGTCTTCTCTGGTGATGCTCTGCCAGGCCTGTATTGCAGCCATATTTAGTTTATGATTGTTTTGGGTGCTAGCCCCCTTCAGTTTTCTCTTCAGCTATAAAATACATGCTCAATTGGGTTCAGATCGGGTGATTGACTTAGCCACTCAAGAATTGACCATTTTTTAGCTTAGAAATATTCCTTTGTTGCTTTAGCAGAATGTTTGGGATCATAGTCTTTCTGTAGAATGAACTGCCGGCCAATGAGTTTTGAGGCATTTGTTTGAACTTGAGCAGATAGAATGTGTCTACACTTCAGAATTCATTATGCTACTACCATCAGCAGTTGTATCATCAATGAAGATAAATGAGCCAGTACCTTCAGCAGCCATACATGCCCAGATCATAACACCCCCACCACCATGTTTCACAGATGAGGTGGTATGCAGTTCCTTCTCTCCTCCATACTTTGCTCTTGCCATCACTCTGATGTAAGTTAATCTTCGTCTCATCTGTCCACAAGACCTTTTTCCAGAACTGTGGTTGATCTTTTATGTACTTTTTGGCAAACTACCTGGCCATCCTATTTTTGCAGCTAACCAGTGGTTTGCATCTAGCAGTGTAGCCTCTGTATGCCTATTTATGAAGTCTTTGACAGATCATTGACAGATCCACACCTGATTTCTGAAGAGTGTTTCTGATCTGTCGGACTGGTGTTGGGGATTTTTCTTTATTATAGAAAGAATTCTTCTATCGAGAGCTTTGGAGGCCTGCCAGTCCCTTTGCAATTAGTAAGCTCACCAGTGCTCTCTTTCTTCTTAGTGATGTTCCAAACAGTTGATTTTGGTAAGCTTAAAGTTTGGCTGCCATGTCTCTATAACAGTTTTATGCTTGTATCTCGGTCTCGCAATGGCTTCTTTGACTTTCATTGGCACAATTTTGGTCCTCATGTTGGTAAAGAGCAATAAAAGTTTACAAAGGTGATGGAAAGACTAGGTGCTGAGAGCTCTCTTATACCTGCATTAAGGAGGCAATTAAACACACCTGAGCAATTACAAACACCTGTGAAGCCATGTGTCCCAAACATATGGTTCCCTGAAACCGGGGGACCATGTATAAACACTGCTGTAATTTCTTCACAATGAAACCAAAATGTATAAAAATGGCCTTTAATAAAATCTGACAATGTGCACTTTAACCATATGGGATTTTACTTCGGAGTCACGTGAGTGACAACGTGAAGAACCCGTCCAGCACGCATGCGCGACATGAGCGTTCACAGTGCAACAGCGACGCAGCGGGAGTCAGGCGCTCCCGCTACAGCTTAAAAAAGACGGACCGTCAGGTAAGTTTATTCTGAAGTTGTTTTTTACGAAAAAGAAGTGTTTTGTTTTGTCTCACCAGGAATATGAGCAAAACAAGACAAGCCAAGAAGTCCGCCCCCCGTTCGACTCCAACGGAGGAGCGTTCCATCAGTGGGGGGCAAGAGGCGGTAGGACCGCTAACCCAGCGGTCCGCCATCCCCGACACCGTGCCGAGCCCAGTCCCGCTAGCGCAGCCTGAGCAGCGGGCTGGATGTAAAGCAGCACGGAAGACCAACCAGCCGGTGGTATCCGATTCTTCAGATGGGGACGTCTCACCGCCCGCGCGGGGCAGAGAGAGCCGCCTGAGCCGCATGGAGCAGCTCGTGGAGCAAATGCTCCAGAGAGACTTGCTTCAGGAGGAGCAGTCTCGCAAAGGGAGTTCAGGCACTCCCACCACAGTGCCTCACAACGCACTGGCCATCGCTTCCCCCTCATCCGAGGGCAGCTTTGGCGACCAGAGCTGGGCTGGTCAAGAAGAGGGGTCACTGGCCGAAAATGTCGGGAGTACGCTTGGGGTACAGGACCAGGAAGAGCTGCTGGGTGTGGTAGACCGCTACATGGCAGCTCCACGAGCAGGACGGCCATTAGAGCCAAAACTGGCGGCCAGCATTATCGACCTGTCCTTCAAGCCCCTACAAGAGCAGGTAGTTAATGAGGCCCTAGAGCTGTATTCGGCCCCAGAGAATTGCGCCTCGTTCAACGTGCCGGCTGTCAATAGCCAAATCTGGGGGCATGTTGGGCCAAACATCTGCAATCAAGAGCTCAAACTACAGCGGATCCTCAGGCTCCTGACGTCAGCCATCACTTCATATGCTCATTCCGTGGATGGGGTGGAAATCACCACGAATCAGCAGGATACACTCGCACTGCTGTGCAATACCCAGTTCAAAATTAACAACCTCCGTAAGGAGATTATAAGACCTGCCCTCAACCCGAAATTCGCGGGTTTGTGCAAAACACCGACCACAGAGCCAGAAATCCTGCTCTTCGGCAAGGACCTCTCCAAAAAAGTAAAGGACATGGAGGAGGAGTCCAAAACATTTGGCCTCATGAGGGCAGGCCCCGGGACGAGCAAACCCACTAAACCCAAGCGGCAGTACCCCACCGCATCCACCAGTCGACGTCAACCCTATGGGACTGGTGAAAGCTCGGGGTCCGCACATCACCACCAGAAGCCTTTTTTAGGCCAAGGCCCAGAGCGGACCCCATGGAAAATGTGCCACCCCCAACCAACAGCAACACATCAGACAACACATCAGAAAACTCATCGTCCGACAAAGAAACGGAAGAAACACCCGTAACCATGGAGGTAGGTGGGTCTGGTTCCTACCAGCATATAAAAAGTGGGGGTTCTATACTAACATGGGGGAGATTACACCTGTTTGTGCAAGCATGGAAGTCTATCACAAATGACAAATATATACTCAACAGCATTCGTGGATACAAAATAGAGTTTACTCTAGAAAACTTGCCACCAGTTCAGCACTCACGCAAAGGGTCTTTTCCCTCTCAGTTAAAGAAAAACGAGAGTGACAAGCTGAACTGGTGAGGCTAATTACAAAGGGTATCATTGAAAAAAACAAACATGAACCCTTGGAATTTGCCTCTAATATATTCACTAAAACCAAAAAAGATGGTGGATGTCGCATCATCATTGACTTAACTTCACTAAATATGTTTGTTAAGTATATACATTTCAAAATGGAAACGTTTGTAACTGCCAAACAACTGATTTCCAAAGGATACTTCATGGCAAGCATCGACCTTAAAGATGCTTACTATTCAGTACCCATTCATAAGGATCATTGCAGATACCTGAAATTTACCTGGATGGGGCAACTATGGCAGTTTAAAGCGTTGCCTACGTATTAACATCAGCCCCAAGATTATTCATCAAGATACTAAAACCAGCCTTGGCAATATTAAGAAAACTAAAACATATTGTCATGGCATATCTTGATGATATCTTAATAGTAGGCAAAACCATGGAATTGGCCATATCAGCTGTGTCAGCTACGAAACAATTGTTTGAAACCTTGGGATTTGTCTTACATCCAGATAAATCTAAGTTGACGCCATCCACAACCATGGACTATCTGGGCTTCAGAATTAACTCAGTCCACATGTCTGTAACTTTGCCAAAAGACAAAACAGCAGAATTGGCACAAACATGTAACAATTTAATGGTCAACGATCGACCAACCATTCGACAAGTGGCGAGAGTAATTGGAAAGATGGTAGCAGCATTTCCAGCTACACAATTTGGACCTCTGCACTATCAAAACTTACAAAGAGCAAATGTGCAGGCACTAAAACGACATGCAGGTCACTTTGACCGGATCATGAAATTACCCACTGAAGCAATGTCAGAGTTACAGTGGTGGGTAGAGAACATTTGGCATAGTTCCAGCCCTATCATCATCATTAACCCTACGTTAATTATTCAAACAGATGCCAGAGCTCAAGGCTGGGGAGCAACTAATTCCATATCCAGCACAGGTGGTAGATGGACTAACCTAGAATCATCGTTACTACTTACACTGGGCATAAATTATCTAGAAATGTTGGGTGCATTTTATGGATTAAAAGCATATTCAACAAATATGCATCACTTGCATGTTCGGTTACAAATAGACAATACCACGGTGGTGGCCTATATTAACCATATGGGCGGCATAAAATGGATATCATGTGACAAATTGGTCAACACAATCTGGCAATGGTGTGTCGACAGACATATTTGGCTATCAGCAATTTACCTGCCAGGTAAGCTAAATACAGTGGCAGACACCAGGTCACGCAAATTCAATGATAACACCGAATGGATGTTAAATCCCAAAGTATTTGCTAAAATTACCAAGCAATATGGCACGCCAGATATCGATCTATTTGCATCCAGACTAAATCACCAGGTTCCTATGTATGTCGCTTGGGAACCAGACCCTGAGGTGGACTGGGGAAATTTCTTCTTTTATGCATTTCCTCCCTTCTGCCTCATCAGTCGGGTACTACGCAAAATACAAATGGACTCTGCTTCAGGTATTTTGATAGTACCCGACTGGCCTACACAGCCATGGTTCCCAGTGCTCCTCGACATGATCGTTGAGACCCCAATGACTTTTCCCAGTAGCCCAGAATTGCTAACTCACCCAGTATCTGGCATAAGCCACCCATGCCACGATATAATTAAACTCCTGGGTTGCAGATTTTGAAAAGGCCTCTGCTGGGCCTGGGATTGTCAGAAAACACCATCAACACCATGACAGCATCCCACCGTGTATCCACAAGGAAACAATACTTATCAAGAAGTGGAAAAAATACTGTTCGGACACAGGAACCACTTACTCAACCACAACAGTAACCAATGTACTGGAGTTCCTGGCAGGCCTTCACCATAATGAAGGACTCAGCTACAGCACCATTAATAAAGCCAGAAGTGCTCTGTCTGCCTATTTAATTCAGGCACCAGGACAACAGGCCATGGGATGCCACCCGCTGGTGATCAAGCTCATGAGGGGGATATTTAACTCCAATCCCCCTAGACCAAGGTACACCCATATCTGGGATGTCAGTGTGGTCCTGACATACCTCAGGGGATGGTCACCAGCCAGGTCCCTCACCCTGGAACAATTAACTCTGAAGACGGTCATGCTGATGACACTTGTGTCAGCACAAAGAGTCCAGCCACTTCACCTATTACGACTGGACAACATGATCATAACTCCAGACCATGTCTCATTTACTATCCAGGGGCTGGTCAAACAGAGCAGGCCAGGAACATCAAATCCAGTCATGGAATTCCGGGCCTACCCACCAGAACCACGGTTATGTGCCATGACCCACTTACTGAACTATATTGACACAACTAAAATCCATCGAGGGAGAGAAAAAGCCTTATGGGTCAGCTACAAGAAACCTTATGGTCGGGTAACGAGCCAAACCATTTCAAGATGGCTCAAGCAGGTGCTGAAAGCCGCTGGTATAAATACTAACATGTATAAATCTCACTCCGCCAGGGCAGCATCCACGTCGGCGGCTAAGAGAATGGACGGACCAATAGACCACATCCTGGCTACAGCGGGGTGGTCTGGGGAAAGAACGTTTCAAACTTTTTATAATAAGCCGTTGGCAGAACCTGCTTCATTTGCAGAGAAAATATTACAATCTGCAAATATATAGTTTAGCCCGGGGGAGCAATTTGTTTTTTGTTATTGTTAATAAACACCATTATTGTTTTTTACAAACAGATTCATGGTTGATTACGATAACATACTTCCTCCCTCAAATGACTTCGGCAGTGAGTGACGTATGAACTGTTACACGGTTTGAAATCACAGAGCTTTAAAATCTTCACGTAGTCACTCACGTGACTCCGAAGTAAAATAGTAAGATTAAACGAGAACTTACCAGTTTGAAGTTTGATCTGTATTTTATGAGGAGTTACGATGAGGGATTACGTGCCCTCCGCTCCCACCCTCAATAATAGAGATCAAACTGGTATCTAAGCTCTCCTTTTCTTTACTATATTTATTTCAATTATTGTGTCTTTCTGTGATTCCACACCGCTGCTTTGAAGTATGTCGCGCATGCGTGCTGGACGGGTTCTTCACGTAATCCCTCATTGTAACTCCTCATAAAATACAGATCAAACTTCAAACTGGTAAGTTCTCGTTTAATCTTACTATTTTTTTCTATTACAAATCTCAAATTGTGGAGTGCAGAGGCAAATAAATAAATGATGGGTCTTTGTCCCAATAATTATGGAGGGCACTGCAAGACCTTGTTAACATGTAGATATAAAGAATCACAATAGTGAACAAAAAACAACGTTGAATATCCAGTTCAGGTGGCAGAGATAATTGTAAATATATACAGGCTTCTACAGGAAGCAGACACAAACTGACTGTAAAGGCTGCCACAGGTGGTGATAGGGACAAGACTGAACAGTAGGCTTCCACAACTGGCAACTCCTACATTCTTTGAAGAGCAGTGTGAGTGTTTTCTTCCTGGTAAGTCAGACAGAACCTACTGTTAATGTGAGCCTTGAAAGATGAGAGCCCCAGCAATGGAACATTTATCAATATAGCGCTGGGATATTAGCATGGGTTATGTGTTGCTAACTCAGCAGTGGGGCTCGAATCCTCAACCTTCCTTCTGACTACAACACACTCGGGTTGTTTTCCTTCATTTAATGGTCCGAAATGAACTTGCTTTATTTAATTTTATCCAATTAAATGCAGAACATGATAAAAAATACTTCTTGATACATGGGCTGAAGAAAAACGTTTGGATTTATGCAAGAATGAAAGCAACGGCTTTTGGAAACTGCACACAAGGAAATTAGTGTTGGCAGAGGGCATGTTGAGGGCACTGCTCTCTTAACTAACATGATTCTTGCCTGAGGTATTTCTGTAATTCATCACCCTCTTGCTTCCAGCTGGGCATTTGTTTCTTGCAGCTTCACCTTTTCATGTTGGCAGCATTCTGCCAAACCACTCCACATCCTACCACGTGAAGAGGCAGAAATATTACTTCACACAATGCCTCCTTGCAGACATCTGAGCTATAAATTGTTGTGTGGAGTTGGCATCATCATATCTGACAAGCGATGAAACTGTGATTGCATCTCCACCTTCAAATAATGTTGAAATACTCAAGTTATGATAGCACACACTGTTGAAGTGTGAAGCAAACCCTATCTGTCAGTGAAATTGTGTTGTTGCAAGTCTAATACCACTGGACTCTGTGTGTGTGTGTGTGTGTGGGTGTTTGTGAGTGTGTGTGTGTGTGGGTGTTTGTGAGTGTGTGTGTGTTTGTGAGTGTGTGCATGTGTTGAGAAGGTTGATCAAGCAACGGGTCCTTCTAGTACCGTATTAAGATGCACTACAAAATCCAACATATTATGACCAGCCTACTCGCCTCCCTGCCCCTGTCCCTACAAACGTCTTTTAATAATGAATCTGAAAATTGGTAGCAACAATTAACCTATAAATAAATTGTGAGGCAAAATACAAAGTGCTAGAGAACTCAGGGATTCAGTGGGTCAGGCAGATAGATGGAATAATGGGGTGAAAGCTGAAAAAGAGAGATGGGGTGGGGTAAAGCCTGGCATGTGTTAGCTTGATACTGGTGATGAATGGGGCATGGGATTGGCAGATGGTGGGAGTAAGTGACAAAGACTAGAGGTGAAAAGGAGACAACACAGTGTCAGGGGAAGAAGGGGAGTGAAATGTAAAGCCGGGGGGAAGCTCGTTCGGGACAGGGGTGGGGTGGAAAGAGAGGGGTTAAAAGGGAAATATAGGACTCAGAGATGGGAGGTGCATGCACAGATGAAGAGAAAGGAGTATGAAGGAACTGCAGATGCTGGTTTAAACCGAAGATAGACACCAATTACTGGAGTAACTCAGCGAGAAGGGCCTCAAACTGAACAACACCCATTCCTTCTCTCCAGAGATGCTGCCTGCCCTGCTGAGTTACTCCTGCTGAGTTTGGTTTTTGATCTGAAGAGAAAGGATCAGGATGAGTAGGGTGGTGGAAAACATGAGGCAACAAGGTGGGTGAGCAGGCAAAGAGGGGAAATAGGTGGCTTTTATTTGAAATTGGATTATTCAATATTCATATCTTTGGGTGCAAGCTCAATCAATCAATCAAAGACTTTATTGTCATTCAAAAATACACCAACAAATGCAAGTCTGAACGAAATTTTGTTGCATCTGGCTTACCGTGCAACATAAAACAACAAAAGGATAAAATGGATAAAAAGATTAAATAGATAAAAAGATAAAATTGATAAAATTGATCATTGTTGCGGCGCATTATATGGAATTCAAGAGTCTGATGGCTCGGGGGGAAAAGCTGTTGCAAAACCTGGCCGTTCTGCTCCTTATACTGCGATACCTATTGCCCGAGGGCAGCAGAGTGAAAAGTCCATGATGGAGATGTGTGGGGTCTTTTATAATGCTGTTGGCCTTGGACAAGCAACGTTTGCACGCAATGTCCCGGATTGAAGGAAGAGAAGTCCCGATTATTTTTTCAGCCGTCCTCGCCACTCTCTGCACGGATTTCCAGTCAGAGGCTTTGCAGTCCCCAAACCAGACAGAGATGCAGCTGGTCAAAATGCTCTCTATGATGCCCCAGTAGAAAGTGGTGAGGACGGGATGGGGGAGGTGAGCTCTTCTCATCCGGCGCAGAAAGTGCAAACGCTGCTGCGCTCTCTTAACTAATGATGCGATGTTTTGTGACCAGGTCAGACTGTTCGTTGTCTGCACCCCCAGGAACTTAGTGCTACTGACCAACTCCACATCGATGTCATTAATGTGTAGTGGTTTGTGACTGTGCCGGTTTCTCCTGAAGTCAACGATGACCTGCTTAGTTTTGTCAACATTCAGGACCAGATTGTTCGTGTTGCACCAGTCCACCAGTTGTTTCACCTCCTCCCTGTAAGCCAGTTTGTTGTCGTCCCAGATAAGGCCCACCACTGTTGTGTCATCTGCGTACTTCATGATGTGGTTTGTACTAAACCTGGCACAACAGTCGTGGGTCATCAGGTCATATAGATATCTATATCTATATCTATATATATATATATCTTAGGCCCCCTTCGCTCATGGCTGACCATGGGTGTCTCCAGGATGCTATTCCCTATATGGAGGATGCCTGTGAGTGACTTTATTTAACGTGGGGAAACTGTTGCACAGACAGCCACCCCACAGTCCTTGACATATCTGGGTCAGGATCCAGTGGCATGGAGTCCAAGATGACCGGAGACCCTTTTCTGCTGCAGCCTTTCTCCGCCTTCCCAGCCGTTGTGATGCTCCACTAAGGTCAGACATCGTCCTCCGCCTGTTCCACTGTTGAGGTCTTGGTTGGATTACTCTTTGTCAGAGAACGCCTCCTCGACCTTACCGCCATGGGTGGCCCTACCAGGAGCATAGCTCCAGACGACATCGCTCTCATGAACTCAGGTCCACACAAGCTTCTCCACCACGACAAGGTGACTGTACCTTCTTCCCATTGGCAGGGGGTAAATGAGTGTGTGGCCAGGGTGGTGATAGCATCGTTGATATCCATCCAGTACCTTGAGAAGCCTACACACTAGTGCTGAGCAGTTATATTATTGCACTCCAAGCTGATGCTAAGGGGGAAAGGAACATATGTCAACTGCCCAGAGTACTGGTGTGTTGCACATCGTGATATCCTGATTGAGTTCTTGATTGTATGGCATAGGAACCTTTAACATATGTCATCATCAAGGCATTCTCAGTTCCAGAATCGTGCATGAACTACAAAGCTCCCTCTGCATTGCAATATATCTTAATCACAGCCTCAGAATCAAATGTCGTGTTAAATTTATGTGAACTTTTCCCTTCGCAAACCAGCTGTCCTTTTCAGTAAGGACGTTGCTTTGTTCTGTGACTGAACTACACTGGAAATGGAGTGTCGCTCATTTTGTTACGGCATGGACAGAGAGAAGTTTTAAATTATATCTTCAGTTCAGTTTAGTTTATTGTCACGTGTTGGCCAAGGTACAGTGAAAAGCTTTTGTTGTGTGCTATCCAGTCAATAGAAAGACAATACATGATTATAATCGAGCTATTAACAGCGCATAGATAGTGCAAAGTAAAGCCAGCAGTCCGGTCAAGGATAGTCTGAGATAGACAAAAATTCTGGAGAAACACAGCAGGTGAGGCAGCATCTATGGAGCAAAGGAAATAGACGACGTTTAGGGTGAAGACCCTTCTTCAGACTGATGTGAGGGTGGGGGGGCGGGGAGAAGAAAGGAAGACGCAGAGACAGTGGGTTGAGGGAGAGCTGGGAAGGGGAGGAGAAAGCAGGGACTACCTGAAATTGGAGGTCAATGTTCATACTGCTGGGGTGTAAATTGCCCAAGCGAAATATGAGGTGCTGCTCCGCCAATTTACGGTGGGCCTCACTCTGGCCATGGAGGAGGCCCAGGACAAAAAGGTCGGATTCGGAATGGGAGGGGGAGTTGAAGAGCTGAGCCACCGGGAGGTCAGGTTGGTTATTGCAAACCGAACGGAGGTATTGGGCGATGTGATTGCCAAGCCTACGCTTGGTCTCACCGATGTGGAGCAGCTGACAGCTAGAGCAGCGGATGCAATAGATGAGGTTGGAGGAGGTGCAGGTGAACCTCTGCTGCACCTGGATAGTCTGAGGGTCACCAAGAGGTAGATAGTAGTTCTGCACTGCTCTCTGGCTGTGCTTACTGCATTTGATACCAGATGTGTTTAAGAAGGAACTGCAGATGCTGGAAAATCGAAGGTACACAAAAATGCTGGAGAAACTCAGCGGGTGCAGCGGCATCTATGGAGCGAAGGAAATAGGCAACGTTTCGTGCCGAAACTCGGCCCGAAACGTTGCCTATTTCCTTCGCTCCATAGATGCTGCTGCACCCGCTGAGTTTCTCCAGCGTTTTTGTGTACCTTTGATACCAGATTCCTGATTTTCAGGAACAAAGTACTGATCCACTGGTTCAAAATATCCTGACGCACTTCCAATAGCAGTAATTATTCTTTCCCTGCTGTAATTTGGATAAACACTACTGCCTTCTTACATACAGCAAGTTCGTACAAAGTGAGCAAATGCATGGGAGATGGTGTTTGAGAACGGAAGGACGATAAAGAGATTAACAGAAAGCTTTCAATTTATGGCCCCTATTCTCATCCTCAGGATGCTCAGAATGATTGGTCTCATAAATTATTTAACAAAGTGTCGTGTTATCTCAGCAAATAAGATAATCAATCTGCACACAAAACACGATAAAGACGTTACTGGAAACATTCATGAGGCTGGAAGCATCTGTGGAGACAGGGACAGATTAACATTTCAGTCCGAAGGCACCAACAGATATCAGATTGCAAGAATTTGCGAGGGTGGTCTTTGATTTTCAAATCCCGCGCACAAGAAAGTTCTGGAGTACCGCAGCGAGTCATCTGTGGAGGGAATGGATAGGTGGTGTTTTGGGTCGAGACCCTTCTTCACACTGATTTTACTCCAGCACTGTTTTTCTGCTCAAGATTCCAGCATGAATGTTGTCGACTGGCCCGCTGCAGACTGCAGGAGTACGTGCTGAGGGATGCACTGAAGCTTGGTGCAGCCAACGCCAAGGCTCGGTGGGGTGGAGATGCCCCTCAAAATAAGGGAAGGTATCCCACATCAGGGGGCCACATGAGTGGCACGGGTGGGGGACAGTTTTGTGGAATTTGAAAAATGTATAAACTGTATTGAACAATTTGTAAAGTCTCCGAAAATGTCGGATGAATTTTTTGCACGGTTCACGTATTGTATATATTTATTACTTGAATAAAGTCTATTTTGAAATTAAAAAAAAAAAAAAAAAAAGATTCCAGCATCTGCAGTTACTTGTTTAGTTTAGTTTAGAGATATTGCATGGAAGCAGGCCCTTCGGCCCACCGAGTCCACACTGACCATTAATAATCCGCTCACACTTTTTCTATGTTATCCCACTTTCTCATCCATTCCTCGTACATTTGGAGCAATTTTGGAGCAACCTACACATTTTGGGGAGAAAACTGGAGCACCCAAAGGAATCCAAGTGGTCGCAGGGAGAACGTGCAAACTCCACACAGCCAGCAGCCGAGGTCAGGATCGAACCCTGGTCTCTGGAATTGTGAGGCAACAGCCCTACCAGTTGTGCCACTTTGCCACCTACAATGAAAAAAATAAGAAAGTTGAACGAGTAAATGAGCAGGTTATTGCCCTTATTTAGGGTTGTATTAGTCAATGAGGGAGCAAAGCTCCAATAGCACAAATATTGAACCTCCATCTGAAGTGAAAACCCTGGTTATCAGTTTTATACCGGTTTTATATATGGACTGGACTTTTTACAGTGCAGCACTTACTGATCCCTGGACTAGTTCATGGCAGATTGTACGAACAAATTGTGGAGATTAACTTGAACATACAACCTTCACACTCTGAGCTGAGAGTGTTACCAAAAAAACACTTGGTTGAATGATGTAGAAGAGGATAGGTTGATATTTGCCTAGCCTGTGCTGTCTCATCTGAGATGCAAATTCCTTGCAGTGCTTTCTACCGCATAGACACAAGGATTTTACCACCAAGGCCCTGCCCCAGTCTTTTCAGATGCAGTCCTGGGTTAAAATGCATCGACTTTTCTCAGATAGCTGCCCGCTTAGCAGACGTCCCTGTGGTGATTTGCCAAAACCAGGCACAGAGTGATGTCTGAACTTCAGATTGATCGCAGATTGGACAGATTTAGAACAATGTTGGAATTGTGGCAGCTAAATGAAGCATTTGTTGTTAAATTTCCCATAGAAAAGGAGTTCAAGACAAACAAATATCTGCCAGCATGACAACTCCATGTAAACATTTATAAATCAGCAGACGAGGTGACACATAAGTGAAAGACAGAGAGGCTTCCATAAATCAATGCTGTCATCTGCTGTTTAACACAAACTGTTTCCGCTAAAATCATAGGCTCGTCCAGGCTGAAGTATATCTGGGACTGTGCCTGGCATCCGGTTGCTACCCATTGAAAGCCCCCTATTCCCGTAGTGTCTCTCCACGGATTGGGCTTGATTCATTGCCAGCAGATCCCAGGAACTGGGAATGTGAAAGGAATGGAGCTGGGGACCAATGTGTGACCGGAAACGTGAGCACAGCTATCAGGTTGGCCCCAATAAAAATATACCCAGGTCAAATTGGGTGTGTGGAGTCTGGCTGGGCTGTGAAGTTGAGATCTGTACCCACAGCGTTAAGGCAGAAGTTCACCCATAGTCAATCCCATAATGGGTGTCCTCATGTTGGCTGGCTACTGAACCCACCTCGTCATATTGTTCTGGGCAATGGAATGGAGAAACATCTTTGTTAAAACACACCAATTATCCGGAATTAAAGCCTCTCCCAAAACGCAGCACCACTCCCACCTTGTGTAGGAAGGAACTGCAGATGCTGGTTTAAATCGAAGATAGACACAAATTGGTGGAGTAACTCAGCGGGTCAGGCGGCATCTCTGAAGAGAAGGGATGGCTGGCGTTTTCCGGTCGAGACCCTTCTTCAGACTGATGTCAGGGGAATGGGCGATACAGAGATAAAATGTAGTTGGAGACAGTAGGACTGGTAGAACTAGGGAGGGGAAGGGGATGGAGAGAGAGGGAAAGCAAGGGCTGCTTGAAGTTAGACAAGTCAATGTTCATACCGCTGGGGTGTAAGCTGCCCAAGCGAAATATGAGGTGCTGTTCCTCCAATTTGCACTGAGCCTCACTCTGACAAAGGAGGAGGCCCAGGACAGAACGGTCTCCTGCGGTTGCAGGGGGAAGTACCTGGGGAGGCGGTGGTTTGGGTGGGAAGGGACGAGTTGACCAGGTAGTTGCAGAGGGAACGTTCTCTGCGGAAAGCAGAAAGGGGTGGAGATGGGAAGATGTGGCCAGTAGTGGAGTCCCGTTGGAGGTGGCGAAAATGTCGGAGGATTATATTCTGTATGCGACGGCTGATGGGGCCGAAGGTGAGGACAAGGGGGACTCTGTCCTTGTTACGAATGGGGGGAGGGGGAGCAAGGGCGGAGCTGCAGGATATCGAGGAGATCCTAGTGGGAGCCTCATTTATAGTGGAAGGGGGGAACCCCGTTCCCTAAAGAATGAGGACATCTCCGACTATCTAGTATGGAAAACCTTGATGCGGCGTATACGGAGGAATTGTGAGTAGGGGATGGAGTCTTTACAGGAAGCAGGGTGGGGAGAAGTGTAGTCTAGATAGCTATGGGAGTCAGGGACCACTCCCACTATGATCACCTGCACTAACTCGATCTGAAAACGGAGGCCAGCACAGCGGCACCTCCATGCCTGGGAGTCATCCCACCAAACAGAGCTGGCTACGACAGTGCCCAGACTTTTAGATTTTGTTTAGATTTAGAGATACAGCACAGAAACAGGGCCTTCGGCCCACTGTGTCTGCACCGACCAGCGGTCCCTGTACACTGGCACTAGGACAGTTTACAATTATTTTTACCAAAGCAAATTAACCTACAAACCTGTACGTCTTTGGAGTGTGGGAGGAAACCGGAGCTCCCGGAGAAAACCCACGTGGTCACAGGGAGAACCTACCAACTCCGTATTCAGGATCGAACCTGCATCTGTGGTACTGTAAGGCAGCAACTCTACCGCTGCACCACCGTGCTGCCCTTTTAGATGGAACTAAGAAGCAGATCACCCAGACACTGCTATCACTGCTGGGGTCCTTTGTATTATTTTAAAATGTTTTTAATAATCAGAGGCATGTTAAATGTGTTTAAATAGCTTTGAATAGTTTTAAAGCAGAAATAACAAAAATAAGTAAAATTTATTAAAAAACAGATAGGTAACAGAAATTCATTCGAAAGATTGAGATAATGTATAGAAAATAACCAAAGCACTCAAACATGCTCACCTTTCGGTGGATCATCCCAGTTAAATGATTGTGTTGCTATATACTGTATGTTGGTGGGGTGGGGAGGGGGAGGCACATATCAAGAGTACATCTACTATAGTTCCTTCAGCTTTGCACATCTGCGCTCCATTCCCGAACTTGGTAGTGAGTCAGTTGGCACAGACACTACAAGATGCATTTAGTTTAGTGATATAGCGTGGAAACAGGTCCTTCGGCCCACCGAGTGTGCGTTGACCAACAATCATCTGTGCAATCAGCCATGCACCAATTCTGTGTTATCCCATTCGACACACTAGGGGAAATTTACCGGAGCCAATTAACCTGCAAACCTGCACATCTTTGGAGTGCGGGAGGAAACCGGAGCGCCCAGAAAAAAGCCACACAGTCACAGTGAGACAGACAGTAGCCCTAGTCATGATTGAACCCAGGTCTCTGGCACTGTAAGGCAGCAGCTCTACCGCTGTGCTATTGTGCCCATTCGCCAGTCTGTCATTAACTTACACACTTCAGTGCCCAGACTGGCTGGACAGCGAAGAGGAAGGACTGGCGGTTCCCCATGTGGAACCATTGGCTGCAGACGAGCAGAATCCAGCCCAAGTAACAGTGGAGACACGAGGAACTGCAAATGCTGGAATCTTAAACAAAACATAAATTGCAAGAGGAACTCAGTGTGGAGGGAATGGACAGGTGATGTATGAGGTCGGGACCCTTTTTCAAACGATGGGTTCCTTTACCTCCACATGGGAAGGCAGACAGGGGCTCGATTTAACTTCTGGTCAATACTTACCCCTTCCACACCTCACTCTCTCGACCCATCACCAACCGCCCACGTCCCCAATCTGGTTCCACCTATCATCTGCCAATCTCTGTCTCACCTCTTTCTCTCGCTCTTAACACTGGCTGTCTTTCCTCTACACTTTTACTCCTAATGCAGTTCTGTGAATGAAACATCTACAGCGCAGGCTTCCCTCAATAATGTGTTGAAACGGCAGCCTGGAATATGTTTACGAGCCATTGGAGCAATCCTCGACCCCATGCCTGCTTGACTCAGATTTGTCAGTGTTTCTACTAGTTCAGACATTTGGTGATTGTAGGAACAGTCCACTTTGCTGTCTTCTCAATGTGGCTGGCGTACAGTGCGGGAAAACTGAGGGAACAAGGGATGAAAGGAGATGGAATTCAGTCTGGAAGTCATTAATACAAATCCATGTTGAGAGTATCACCGGCTTTCCAGCGCATGTAAGCACCATGGCAACCGTACGGTTGTAACTAGAGATCAGCACAAGGCAGATCACTCTCTCACACTGGATCCGAAACCTGCTGATTGACTGAAACACAAAGCAACTCATTCAATTAAAATGTTTATTAAAAACAGAACTGAGAACATTCAAAGCAACCATTTGTATCCAGGTTTGCAGAAGATCATGACAGCTCACGACATATTTCATCCTTGGATCACTATTGAGATTCCAAGAGCAACTAATAATCGGATGCAAAAAATGTGCTTTTATTTGAATTATAAAGGAAGGTGAGGAACCGCCAACTAAAAGAGACCTTGATTATTTATTGACATATTCCGAGGCACAAAACCAGTATTTTATTTTCGAAGCAAAAAAAACCCACAGCTCTTGGAATATGCACAAAAAAATCAACAGGTCGGGCAGCATCTGTGGGGAGATACACAGAGTTATTGAATCCGTTCATTGGGCTCTGGCCAGAACTGAGAACACTTGGAAATCTAACATGTTTTATGCCGCAGGGAATAAGAGAACAAAGGGAATATTTGTGATAGGAGACCAGGAGTGGTCCACGTTCTCTTAGCCAGCCCCATGTAAGAGGTGGTGGTGTTGGCTGAGAGAGGCTGGTGAAGACATTATTTGCAGCGGATTTGTCTGAAGGAGGTTTCAATAAAAGTGGATAAATGAAAGCAGAGATGGAGAGAGGAGAAAAGGACAAAGAGAAATGTCTCTGGATGTAGGTTGCTGCAAAATGCTGCATATGCTAGAAATCGCAAATAAAGCAATACTGGAAAATAGTCAGCAAGGCAGGCAGCCTCTACAGAGAAAAAATAGAGTTGTGTTTCAGATTAGTAAGGTTCCATCAGAATTGGTCAGTTGGAACAAGTCTGGGATCTGAAATTGGTTAGTTCAGTGTTAAGACCTGAAGTCCACAATGTACAAAGTCAGATGATATGTGCCATAAACAATCTCTCAGAGCACTTCATCACCATGGAAGGTAGACAAAAAATGCTGGAGAAACTCAGCGGGTGAGGCAGCATCTATGGAGCGAAGGAATGGGTGACGTTTCGGGTCAGATCGAAAGGAAGAGGCGGAGACAGTGGGCTGTGGGAGAGCTGGGAAGGGGAGGGAAAAGAGGGAGAAAGCAAGGAATACCTGAAATTGGAGAAGTCAATGTTCATACCGCTGATGTGTAAACTACTTGGATGTTAGTGCCACCGGTTGGGCACTGGTATTATTAATACACTTTTAAAGCAGGTGGGAGCCTCAAATCTTAGTAACAAGAGGTTGAATATGTCCACAAAAACTCCAGCTAGTTGGTCTATGCAGGTTTTAAGAAAGCAGCCGTGTACAAGATCAGGTCTGGACACTTTCCAACAGTTCTCCGTCATGAAGGATCTTCTGACATAGGCCTCATGGTCCATATTCCCCACATTCCCTGTATATGCGGATGCCTATCTAAAGGTCTCTTAAAAGTCACTATTGTATCTGCCTCCAGACACTCAGTCCCCTTCTGCCCCATACATCTCCTTTAAACGTTGTCACTTGTGTCATAAAGCTATACCCGCTAGTCTTTGAACATAGATTATCAATTTGTATCATTGACTTTACCCTGTTGAATATTTCGAGCATTTTCTACTTTTATTTAAAATTCCAGCTTTCCTACATTTCCAGAATGTTTTTATTTTAACTTTGTCTTTTTATCTCTCCTCTTCTGCTTTCAACTTTTATTTACATCTTCTCCAATTTAATAAGCCTTTTATTGCCACCCTCTTTCAGCCAGCATCACCAGCTCTTATCTCATTTGATTCCCCTTGCTCCCCATCCTACTACAGACATTCCCTTTGTTCTTAGTTTAGAGATACAGTGCGGAAACAGGCCCTTCGGCCCACCGCGTCCGCGCCAACCAGCGATACACGCACAGTATCACGATCTTACACCCACTGGGGACAATTTTTTACATTCACCAAGCCAATTAACCCACAAACCTCTACGTCTTTGGAGTGTGGGAGGAAACCGAAGATCTCAGAGAAAACCCACGCAGGTCACGTACAAACTCCGGACGGGCAGCACCCGTAGTCGGGATCGAACCCGGGTCTCTGGCACTGCATTCGCTGTAAGGCAGCAACTCTACCGCTGCGCCCCCGTGACCCCCCCCACCCCCCTTTCTCTGCAACTACGAACATGTTTTAATTATAAGGTCTTGTTTAGTTTGAGAAAGCAGCCTGACCTGAAACCAATAACATAGATACATAGATACATAGAAAATAGGTGCAGGAGTAGGCCATTCGGCCCTTCGAGCCTGCACCGCCATTCAATATGATCATGGCTGATCATCCAACTCAGTATCCTGTACCTGCCTTCTCTCCATACCCCCTGATCCCTTTAGCCACAAGGGCCACATCTAACTCCCTCTTAAATATAGCCAATGAACTGGCCTCAACTACCCTCTGTGGCAGAGAGTTCCAGAGATTCACCACTCTCTGTGTGAAAAAGCTTCTTCATAACCCAGCTTCTTTCTCCATAGATGCTGCATGACTTGCTGAATATTCCCAGCAACCTTTGGAGTTTATAAAAACATATAAATTGTCTAATCAGTCTGCGAGAAAAATGATAATTAGGTCTTAACTGCCAGACAACCACATATTCCAGTCTAAAGCATACCTTCACTATAAGAACCAGTATTTTCAATTCAAACAAAGTTTTGGATCAATGACTATTCATTGGAGACTCGGTGTAACTACATTTCCTCTGTACTGAAAAGAACACAGTAACATTTTTATATTCTATTTTTTATATTCCTCCATTCTCCCCCATCAAGTTCTGCCACCTTCTGAGACTTAATATGCTCTAGTTTTGGCCTCTTGCTAAGCCTACATTTTAATTACTCTTGTCATTCATAAGAATATAGCAGGAGTAGGCTATTCAGCCCCTCAAGCCTGCCCTACATCCAGTATAAGGAGGCTGCTCTATCCCAAACCTCATCTCCACCTCTGTGCCCTCAATTCCCTGATCTTTAAAAAAGCAGAGCATTGTGCCGCCAACAAAGAACCAGCCTCCACGCCTCTCTAGGGTGGAGAATTGCAGAGGATCCCCATCTTCTACACAAAGTTACTGTAATCTCCATTTTTAATGGTTGTCCCCTAATCTTGTAAGTGAATCCCCTGTTTGGATTCTCCTGCAAGAGGGAATATCTTGACATCTACCATGTCTTGCCTCCTAGGATCTTACATGTTTCAATGAGATTCTCGCTCATTCTTCTAACCCCAAAGAATATATTTCTAATTGTTTTAGATGTTTCTGATAGGGCAATATTGACATACCGGGTGGGTCTCCTGTGAACTGCCTCCAATGTTAGTATTATCTTTTCTTAGATAAGGGGACCAAAGCTGTGCACAGTACCTCAAATGCGCATAATTGTAACAATACTTCCTTATTTCTAAACTCTAGAGAAACGGTCAATAAAGGCCCATTTTCCATCCTAAATATTTGCTCCACCTCCATGCTAACTTTTTGTGTGCTCTGTGCATGAGAATACCTAGATCCCATTGCATAACAATTTCCCACTGCATTTAACTCAGCTGCAATCTTTTTCTACTTAGATAATAATCAGTCTTTAGATTCCTCTTACTAAAGTACATGACATCACACTTGCCACATCAAACTTCTCTCTGACTGAAGAAGGCTCCCTACCCGAAATGTCACCTATCATTTTTCTCCAGAGATGCTGCCTGACCCGCTGAGTTACCCCAGCATTTTGTGCCCACTTGACATTTGTTGCTTCGTCAGCAACTAAGCCCTGCAATTCCCTTGTTCATGCTCCCACCCCCACTCTCTTCCTTTAGGTCAGGACTATATTTAAAACTTAAAGGTACACAAAATTGCTGGGGAAACTCAGCGGGTGCAGCAGCATCTATGGAGCGAAGGAAATAGGCGACGTTTCTGGCCGAAACCCTTCTTCAGACTCTGAGCGAAGGAAATAGGCGACGTTTCGGGCCGAAACCCTTCTTCAGACTCTTTAAAACTTCTTTAAAACTTGCCTCTTTGGCCAATCCTCCAGTTGCTTTCACTCATTGTGAAGTTTTGCTTGATAATGCACTTGTTAAAAGTTTAAAGGGATAAAGTATAAATGCAAGATATTGTTGTTGGTATTCAACACAGTGGCAAAGGGTGAACTCATTGAGAGTGAGAAATAATTGCCATCACCTCCATGTGCCTCAAACACAATAATGAGTCAGCCCCACACCTCATATTAATTCAGACATGCCACTGTCATTCACTCTCTTCCGCTATTCACAATTACCATCCATCATTCACTTGGTGTGTCAGCAGTTCCTGGTAATGACTGTAATTAGCTTCCAGTGTTACTTTATATTCATGTCTATACACTCCTGACATGAGGTCAAATGCAGTGGAAATTGCTCACTTTACATTTAAATGGACTGAACCAATTCAATGTATTCTATACCTTTCAAATCCCATGAGAGTTCTCCTGCCACAACTCTGCACTTCACCTATTATGGTTTCCCCGCAATCAGAATATAATTAAATACCAGCATACTTAAAAGCAGAATTATAGAATGGTTATCTGTCCAAATGCATGAAATTGGTTTATTTTCCAACCACCTTGTACGATCCGTTCCGTTTCAAGTTTGCTTCTCCAAATACCATCGTAAGATTTGAACTCATGACTCTGTATCAATGTTCCAGGCCCCAAACATGGGGCTCTGTAATTAAACCATTGTGCTACCAGACTCCTGGATCTCGCTTTGTCATTTTCGTGATTTGTAAGCATTGACACCCCTAAATCTCTTTGGATCTTATCGTTTTGCTCTTTATCACCATTTAGAAAGTGTTCTGAAGGTGACCTCACATCCATCACCATTGAAAACTATTTGCCACAGTTTTGGGCCTATGGATCCATTTATAGCTCTTTTTGATATAAAACATACTTCAGCATTGATTACAAATTTGAAATCAGCAGACTCAGATATATGACTTCCAACCGTCAACAAAGCTAACTATAGAATAGCAAAGTCACACCACTGGGAACAAATCATTCCTCTTTGTCTCCTGCCACTCAGACAGTTTCCAAATCAGGTTGATGAATTATATTCAGTTTCATGCAACTTTAGCAGCCTGTCTCTCCATGCCAGTCCTTAGTCAAGTGCCTTCTGTAATTTCATATTACTATCGTGCATAGACATTCCATTGTCCATCACTTTAATAAACCCTTCATGAAATCAATTGAATTCATGAGGCATGACTAACCTGTTACAAATCCAGAATTGCTTTCTTCCAACAACTGAAAATTCTCAAGATGTTCAATCCTCTATGTTTCATAATTCTAGCAATTTCCTGTTAACAGATGCCAGCCAAACTGATCCGTAACATTTTCAGGTCAGTTTATTGTCACGTGTACTGAGGTACAGTAAAAAGCTTTTGTTGTGTGTTAACCAGCCTGCGGAAAGACAATACATGATGACAATCGAGCCATTCACAGTGTGATGTCCTTTACCTTACATGATAAGGGAATAACGTTTAGTGCAAGGTGAAGCCAATAAAGCCCGATCAAAGATAGTCCGAGGGTCTGTGATGAGGTACATAGTAATTCAGGACTGCTCCCTGGTTGCAGTAGGATGGTTCAGTTGCCTGATAACAGCTGGGAAGAACCATAAAACTGAGCAAACGGGCATGTTTTAAGTTGGAGAGGGGTAGTGGGTGGAGAGGATGATAAGGCGGAAACCCTTGCAGAGGTGAGACAATGTTTCGGTTCCAGCTCATTAAGCACAACTGATTTGCCTGCAGGAATACAATTGGAGGGAACTGAACAAGGACAAATGGAGGAAAAAAACAAACAGAAAACATTGGAACCGTGAGATGCAGAAGATGGAGTTGCTGATACTCCAAAACATAGGAGAAGTCTGGAAATGCCTCACAGGTTACATAGAGAGAAATAAATAAGTAATGTGTAAGATGAAACTGCAGATGCTGGTTTCAACTGAAGATAGACACAAAATGCTGGAGTAACTCAGAGGGACAGGCAGCATCTCTGGAGAGAAGGAATGGGTGACGTTTCGAGTCGAGACCCTTCTTCAGACTGAAAGTCACTGGAAAGGGGAACAAGAGTTATAGACGATGATGCAGAGAGATAAAGAACAAATGAATGAAAGATGTGTAAAAAAGTAACAATGATAAAGGAATTAGGTCATCTGTAGCTAGGTGAGAAAGAAGACTTGGTTGCGGGAGGGATGGAGCGAGAGAGAATGCAGGGGTTACTTGAAGTTGGAGAAATCAATATTGATGCGAGATGCTGTTCCTCCAATTTGCGTTTAGCCTCCTCTGACAATGGAGGAGACCTAGGACAGAAAAGTCAGTGTGGGAATGGGAAGGAGCAAGGGCAGAGCTGCAGGATACCGAGGAGACACATGTGAGGGCCTCATCAATGATGGAAGAGGGACTCCTGTTCCCTAAAGAATTATGACATCTCGGATGTCCTGGTATGGAACACCTCATCTTGGGCGCAGATGTGGCGTAGACGGAGGAATTGGGAGTAGGGGGTAGAGTCTTTGCAAGAAGCAGGATGGGAAGAAGTGGGAATAAGTGATGTTGCAGGTGAATTACTTTTCAACAAACTGGAAAGGTAGGCTATCTGAATTTTTAAAAATTAACTTAAAGACCTACTTCATACCGGCCCACATTTGAAAATGAAAAATCTTACTCTGTGTGCGCGGGTTGACGGAGTGCGAGTCCATCGCAGCCGCGGTCCAGGGCCCGCTTAAGGGTCCTGGGAGCTCTGGGGTTTTAGATCCTCTCTGGTGCATTCTGAGCTTTATTTTGGAGTATTTTTGCACCAAATTTATGACCAATATTTCATAAATAATTTTGTCAAGAGTAATGAGGGGCCCGCCTTAGCTCCTGGATTTTAAGTTTTTTTTTAGTAGTTTGCCGATATCGCAATATATTCCGAGCTGCCAAGGTCTGTCAGAGCATTTCACTATTCTAGTACAGGGTACCTGAAAATCAGTATTTTGCTGAGGAAATCAGTATTTCTATGCAGTGCCATATTGCAGAATTTTTTTTTTTTTTAATGTGCAGTCATACCCATGTAAGAGTACAAGAATACATAACTTGTTTATTGTGTATTTGTAACGCAGTTTATTGTGTATTATATGTCATAGCTGCTTTCTTGCATTTGTCCAGAAGTTTATAATTGAAAGTCATTTGGTAGCAACATTTCCCCATTCCCCGTCTCTATCTCTCTCTCTCTATCCCCCTGATTTTGGCTGCAGCCATCTTCTGCTTCAGTAAGGAAAGCTGGTCGGTGATTGGACGCAACCCCCTTTGAGACAGTGGTTGATGGGCCATTTTTTCCCCCTCATTTTAAAATCGTACTGTACCGATTTTTCACACTTTTTTAACTTAAAAATCGGAACAAATACGATAAATCCGGACTAGTTGGCAGGTATGCTACTTCAGCGCCGTCAATGCACACCAGGGTATGTGTACTGCTTCGCTTCATGAAGTCGATCAGTATCTTCTTCTTTGTCTTCCTGACATTGACAGAAACGTTGTTGTCTAAACACTAGGTCACCAGATTCTCAATCTCCTTCTTGGTCTCCTTTTTGTCATTAATTGATATCCAGCCCAGAATGGTGGAGTCGTCTGCAAATTTGTAAATTGAATTGGATTTGGATTTGGCTACACAGTCGTGGGTGTGCAAGGAATAAAGTAAGGGGCTGAGAATGCATCTTTGTGGAGCACCAGTGTTGAGGATTATCGTAGAGAATAATTTGTCCCCTATCCTCACTGATTGGGGTCTGTTCGCCAGGAAGTCGAGGGTGCCAGTTGCACAGATGAGTGCTGACTCCAAGTTCCACAAGTTGGCTAATCGCACAAATCATTGACCCACAGCAGGACTGGATGATACTGATAGAACCAGAGAAAGCAAGTTACCTGAAGTTGTAATTCAACGTTAAATATGGAAGGCCACAATGTGCATGGACAGAGGATGAGATGCTCTTCCTTAAGCTTATATTGGGAGTTGTTATAACAATACAGGAAGCTGCAGATGGATAGTTCAGAGTTGGAATGGGATGGTATATTATAGGAAGCTCTGAGTTGGCCCTGTGGCTTGAAAGAGGTGCTCCACAAAGACATAACCCAACTTGTGATTTGTTACTGCAGTCTAGAAGAGAGACCCATTGTGACTCCTAAATGCATGAGATTACTGCTTCACCCATGAGGATAGTTTGGGTCTCTTGATAGTAGGATAGAAGGAAGTAGATGGATGGGAAAAGTATAACTTGATGGAAGAGGTGGGGATGGAAGAGCAGACCAGGGAATTGTAAATGGAACAGTCCCTTCAAAATGCTGAAAGGGTGGGAAGAGAAAGGGAAGGTATCCCTGGTGTGGAATCGAGAAGGATGATCCTTTGAATGTGGAGGCCAGTGGGGAGGAAGATAAGTGCCTTCCTTATTGGTTGGAAGAGAAACTCTTTACTGCTCTGTCCAGAGGGAGAAGGGGTGATTGCTGAGTTGAAGAAACATAGTAAATGTGATTTAAGTCTCCGTTAAGCATGAAGGGAAACCATAGTTCAGGGAGAATGGCAACATCTCAGAGGCACCTGTGAGGAAAGTCTTATCATCAGAGTAAATATGACAGAAAATAAGTAACTGAGAGAATGGAATAGCATCCTTACAGGAGACATGGAGGAAAGGAAGTTAAGATAGTTATGGGAGTCTGTGGGTTTATAATGGATGTTTGTTGGTCGGCCATCCCCTGACACAGGGACTGTGAGATTCTGAAAGGGAAGAGTCAAAGATGAACCATGCGAAGGTGAGAGTTGGGTGGAGATTGGCAGCAATGGTGATGACATTGTTGAGTTCTGTATGAGTGCAGGAAGCAGCACCAATATGTCAGTAAGCCATGGTGACTTCCATGTTTCTGCTGCTTCTCTTTCATCTATTAATTCATGATATGTGGATGTTGCCGACAATGACAGTATATTGCCTGTTCATAAGTGCCCCAGAAATTAGGAAGTAGTCAGGAAATAACATTCATGCCTGGAGTCACATATGGGCTAGAGAGGGTAAAGGACTTCAGGAATTGGAGTGGTGTGCTTGCGCCAGTCAACACCAATGGTGCCAAAGGAGAGGGAGATGATCGGAAGCTTCAAATTCTTAGCTGTAAATATCACCAATAATTCATCCCGGACTGACCATATTGAAGGCAAGGCAAGAAAGCACATCAACACCACTAGTTTGACACTACCCTTCTGAAGGCCACAAGAGGGTTGCGGATGTAGCCCAGCCCATCTACTACCAGCCTCCCCCCACCTGCCCCCACCATTGACCTCAGTCGCACCACATTGCCTCAAGAAAGCAGCCAGCATAATCAAGACGGACACAGAATGCTGGAGTAACTCAGCGGGACAGGCAGCATACACAGAGGGAAAGAATCAAGGATCATTTTCACCCTGGTCATTCCCTCTTCTCCCCGCTCCAGTTTAGGCTTAGGTTTAGTATTGTCACATGTACCAAAGTACAATGAAAAGCTATGCTTTGTCTGCTATCCAAAGAGATCAGTTACACCATCAATACAGGCAGTCGGGCAGAGGATACAAATGCTTGAATGCATGTACTACCAGGTTCAGGAACAGCTTCCTCCCTGCTGTATTCTGACTACTGAATGGTCTTCCCATAAGCTAAGATATAATCCTGAATTTCCAACCTACCTCATTTTATCTGTAATGCTATTATGCCGTAACACTGTATTCCACACACTGGTATTTTTCTCTTTGTACTATCTGCTGTACATATGTATGGTTCGATTCTACTCATGCATAGCAAAATTTGACTGGAAAGCATGTATGTCGGTATTTCTGGCTGTAATTAACCAATACTAAGAGAACAGGAAAGAGCGTTCACGTTGCGGCCCTGTTTCCACCACTATGCACAAGAAGCACAAGAAGCACAAGAAGCACAAGAAGCACAAGACGCCATTGTATGTAGAAGCCGAGAAGTGTGTTTAGTTCAGGCTGAACAATTTCTAATCTTGTGATGTGGACTCCATAAGAAGACTACAGATTAATGGAGTTTTACAACAGACCAGATATGAAAGGGCCATCGGCTATTGCTTTTCTCCTCCTGTAATTTCAGATCTTATTTAATGATTTAAACTTTGGGATGTGCACTTATACACTAGATTAATGATCCGTGTTCTTGGCCAGGAAATTAATCGCTATGCTATCCAACCCTTGGGCCTCCAATTACATGCCCACTGCTCTTGTACATTGCTAATTCAGCACTTCAAACCTGCACTGAAACCCAATGAGATCAATGCTGATCTGCATCACACCTCCATTTACATGACTGGCATTCCCATCTCTTGCTGTTCTTAGCATTTGAAGACAGGCACAGGTAACATCTGGGTGCTGGAAGGTGGATGGGGTTCTTTTTCAACTGGCACAGACATGATGGGCTGAATGGCCTTCTTCTGGTAGGCAACATTGTCTATGATCCTGTTGTCTTTATATACACACCAATCTTAGACTTGACATTTCTTTTTTTTATTTTTTTAATTTATTTATTAGAAGTAGACATATTATAAAATGTAGTTACATATTATAGTAAAAAAACTTTTCATATACATCAGTCATACATTATTAAAATTTTCCATTATCAATTACTTCTGCTTCTAGTGTTTTTATTTTTTATAGAAAGAGGGAAAAAGAGAGGGTAGAAAGTTACAAATAAAAAAGAAAGCAAAAAAAAACACAACAGAAAAACAAGGGACTTGGCATTTCTAATTGGCCCAGATTCAATAGCTCCTTGGAAAGTCTCCAGGTATTTGTTGTCTTTCTTAAAAACATTTCTGGGATGTAACCACTGTTGACAAATTCAATGTTTAATGCATTTCCCTGTCACTCCTCTCACCTGACCTCTGATGACAAAGGGAGTAATTTCTCCACTTAATTGAAGTGTTCTATGCTCCTTAGTCAGATCTCCACATAACTTATTAATTACCAAGGAATAGAAGCCAAGCTTTGGCTACCTTCCTTTCTTAATGTCATCCTCATCATTCTAGCATACCAAAAAAAGATCCCGTCCGGGCCATTAGATTTTTATAGAGTATTCATCTCTAATATGAATACCATACCCCAGATGGAGTCTGAACAAATCCCACCCAAATGCTGCCCAATGATGTTGAGATAAAATAGTAAGATTAAACGAGAACTTACCAGTTTGAAGTTTGATCTGTATTTTACGAGGAGTTACGATGAGGGATTACGTGAAGAACCCGCTCAGCACGCATGCGCGGCATACTTCAAAGCAGCGGTGTGGAATCACAGATAGACACAGTTATTGAAGTAAACATAGTAAAGACAAGGAGACACCAGTTTATCAGTTTGATCCATATTATTGAGGGTGGGAGCGGAGGGCACGTAATCCCTCATCGTAACTCCTCGTAAAATACAGATCAATCTTCAAACTGGTAAGTTCTCGTTTAATCTTACTATTTTACTTCGGAGTCACGTGAGTGATTCCGTGAAGACTTCAAAGCTCTGTGATTTCAAACCGTGTAACAGTTATCACTTCACGCACTGCCGAAGTCCTTGAGGGAGGAAGTGTGTTATCGTAATCAACCAATGAATCTGTTAGTAGAAAAACACAATGGTATTTTTTAACAATAACAACAAAGAAATTAAATTGCTCCCCTGGGCTTAAATTAAATATTTGCAGTCTGTAAAATATTTCCTGCAAATAAAACAGGTTTTGCCAACGGCTTATTATAAAATTTCTGAACGGTCTTTCCCCCGACCATCCTGCTGTAGCCAGGATGTGGTCTATAGGCACATCCATTCTTTTAGCCGTCGACGTGGATGCTGCCCTGGTGGAATAAAATTTGTACATGTTAGTGTTTATCCCAGCAGTTTTTAGCACCTGCTTGAGCCATCTCGCAATGGTTTGGCTCGTCACCCGACCATAAGGTTTTTTATGACTGACCCACAAGGCTTTTCATCTCCCTCGAATATTTTGGTTGTGTCTATGTAGGATAGTAGGTGGGTCATGGCACATAACCGTGGTTCTGGCAGGTAAGCCCGGAATTCCACGACTGGATTAGGTGTTCCTGGTCTGCTTTGTTTGATCAGTCCCTGGATAACGACAGAGATTTGGTCTGGAGCTGTGAGCATGCTGTCCAGTCGCAATAGGTGTAGTGACTGGACCCTCTGTGCAGATACAAGTGCCATCAACATGAGTGTTTTGAGCATAGATTGTTCCAGTTTGAGGGATCTGGCTGGTGGCCATCCCCTGAGGTATGTCAGGACCACACTGACATCCATGTATGGGTGTACCTTGGTCTAGGGGGTTAGAGTTGTAAATACCCTTCATTAGTTTGACCACCAGCGAGTGGGACCCCATGGCCTGTTGTCCTGGAGCTGGTTTTAAATAGACAGGCAGGGCACTTCTAGGCTGTGTTGATGGCTCTGTAGCTGAGTCCTTCATCGTGGTGAAGGTTCGCCAGGAATTCCAGTACGTTGGTAACTGTAGCGGTTGAGTAGGTGGTCCCTGTATTCAAGCAGTACTTCTCCCATTTTTTGATGCTGGACAAGTGCTGTTTGTTAGAGGATGTTCGGAGGGATGCTGACATGGTGTCGACGGTTTGTTATGATAATCCCAGTCCCAGAAGTGGTTTGTGCAGAATCTGCAACCCAGGAGTTTGATTTTTTCATGGCACGGGTGGCTTGTGCCCGACACTGGGTGTTAATAACTCTGGGTCACTGGGGAATACCATCGGAGCTTCAACAACCATGTCATGGAGTATTGGGAACCATGGCTGTGTAGGCCAGTCGGGTACTATCAAAATACCTGAAGCAGAGTCCATTTGTATTGTGCGTAGTCCCTGACTGATGAGGCAGAAGGGAGGAAATGCATAGAAGAAGAATTTCCCCAATCCAGCGCGAACGCATCTACCGCTGCTGCCTCAGGGTCTGGTTCCCAAGCGACATTCATAGGTACCTGGTGATTTAGCCTTGATGCAAATAAATCGATATCTGGCGTGCCATATTGCTTGATAACTTTTGCGAAAAACGTGACCTGGTGTCTGCCACTGTATTTAGCTTACCTGGCAGGTAAATTACTGATAGCCAAATATGTCTTTGGACACACCATTGCCAAATTGTGTTTACCAACTTGTCGCATTATACCGATTTTATGCCGCCCATATGGTTAATGTAGGCCACCACCGTAGTATTATCTATTTGTAACCGTACATGCAAGTGATGCATATGCTGTTAAACCATAAAAGTCACCCAACATCTCTAGATAATTAATGCCCAGTGTATGTGGTAACGATGACTCTCGGTTAGTCCATCTACTATTTGTGCTGGATATAGAGTTAGTTGCTCCCCAGCCTTGAGCACTGGCGTCTGTTTGGATAACTGACGTAGGGTTAGTGATGATAATAGGCTGAAACTATGCCAAATGTTTTTTGCCCACCACTGTAGTTCTGATGTACACAAAATTGCTGGGGAAACTCAGCGGGTGCAGCAACATCTATGGAGCAAAGGAAATAGGCGACGTTTCGGGCCGAAACCCTTCTTCAATTTTGTGTACCTTCGATATTCCAGCATCTGCAGTTCCCTTTTGAACACTGTAGTTCTGATATTGCTTCAGTGGGTAACTTCATGACACGATCATAATGACCTGTATGTCGTTTTTAGTGCAAAGGTCCGAATTATGTAGCTGGAAATGCTGCTACCATTTTCCCAATTACTCTGTTACTTGTCGAGTAGTTGGTAGTTTGTTGACCATTAAATTGTTGCATGATTGTGCCAATTCAACTACTTTGTCTCTTGGCAATGTTACAGTCACGTAGACTGAATTAATTGTGAAGCCCAAGTAGTCCATGATTGTGGATGGCTTCAACTTAGATTTATCTGGATGTAAGAGAATCCCAGGGTTTCGAATAACTGTTTGGTAGCTGATACAGCTAACATAGTCAATTTCATGGTCTTGCCTACCATTTAAGATATCATCAAGATATGCCATGACAATATGTTTTTGTCTTCTGAATATTGCCAGAGCTGGTTTTAGTGTCTTGGTGAACAATCTTGGGCTGATGTGAACCCATTGGGTAATGCTTTAAACTGCTATAGCTGCCCCATCCAGGTAAATTTCAGGTATCTGCGATGATCCTTGTGAATGGTACTAAATAGTAAACATCTTTAAGATCAATGCTTGCCATGAAGTATCCTTTGGAATTTAGTTGTTTGGCAGTAACAACCGTTTCCATTTTGAAAAGTATATACTTAACAAACATATTTAGTGAAGTTAAGTCAATGATGATGCGACATCCACCATCTTTTTTGGGTTTAGTGAATATATTTGATACGAATTGCAAGGGTTCAGGTTTTCCCATGATACCCTTTGTAATTAGTCTCACCAGTTCAGCTTGTCCCTCTCGTTTCTTTAACGGAGAGGGGAAAATACCCTCTGGGGTGAATGTTGACCTGGTGGCAATTTTTCTAGTATGAATTGTATTTGTATCCCCTAATGCCATTGAGTATATACTGATCACTCGTGATAGACTCCCATGTGTTAGTATTACTCTATATGCTGGTAGGAACCAGACCCACCTACCTCCATGGTTATGGGTATTCTTCTGTTTCCTGCCGGTCCAACGAGTGTTGCACGTCGTCTGACGTGGCGGTGGCGGTGACGTTGGGGGGTGGCACATTTTCCATGGGGTCCGCTCTGGGCCCTGGTCTAAAGAAAGACTTTCGGTGATAGAATGCAGACCCCGAGCTTTCATCAGTCCCATATGGTAGACGTCGACTGATGGACGCGATGGGGTGCTGCTGCGTAGGAATTATTGTTTTTGGTTTGCTCGTCCCGGCCCTGCCCTCATGAGACCGAAAGTTTTTTAAAACCCTTTTCATGTCCTTCATATGCTTTGTGAGGTTTTTGCCAAAGAGCAGTGGGTCTGGCTCAGTGGCTGGGGTATGCACAACCCCGCAAATGTAGGATTTTTATGGCAGGTCTTATGATTTGTTTATGAAGGTTGTGGTCATCTCCGTATTTGACCACGGAACGAGGAAAAACGATGTGATGGCTGACGTCAGGCTTTTAACGGCCTCCTGCACGTGGGGTTTCCACGTAGCGGTCCACCACACCTAGCAGCTCTTCCTGTTCCTGCACCCCTTGCATACTCCCGAGATCTTCAGCCATTGTCCCCTGTTCTTGACCAGCCCAGTCCTGGTCACCAAAGCTACCCTCGGGTAAGGAGGAAGCAATGGACAGTGCACAAGGCACTGTGGAGGGAGTGCCTGAACTCCCCCTGCGTGAGCGCCCCTCACGAAGCGCGTCTCGCTGGAGCTCCTGCTCCAAGAGCCGCTCCAGGCGTCTCAGGCGGCTGTCTCCCCTCCCCGTGCGGGTGGAGAGACGTCCCCGTCCGACAAGTCGGAGCCACCAGCCGGATGCCTCTTCCGTGGCTTTACTTCCAGCCCGCTGCTCAGGCGCTAGCGGGGCTGGGCTCGGCACGATGTCGGGGTATAGCGGAGCGCCGGGTAAGCGGCCCTACCGCCTTGTTGCTCCCCCCCCCAGATGGAACGCTCCTCCGTGGAGTCGAGCGGGGGACAGGTCTGTTCTGTTGCTGGTCCCCCCCCAGATGGAACGCTCCTCCGTGGAGTCGAGCGGGGGACAGGTTTGTCTAAGAGCCTTTCTTCTCTGCCTGAAAGCAGAAGGCTCCCTGTGAAAGAAAAGCCCAACCTCAGCTTACCTGAACAACTGTGCCGCTGTTGCTCTGCTGAACGTAATGCCGCGCATGCGTGCTGAGCGGGTTCTTCACGGAATCACTCACGTGACTCCGAAGTAAAATCACCATTCTTTCAGTTGTGAGTGAATGTCTATATTTGTGTGCTGGGTTTTAGTCAGTCGTGTCTATGGAATTCTCTTGTTATTAAGAAAATATTATAACTTTTTCTTCAGAAAACTTTGGAAGAAAGATCCCGACACAAAACGTAATTTATCCATATTCTCCAGAGATGCTGCCTGACCTGTTGGGTTACTCCAGCACTTTGGGTCCTTTTGTGTAAAACTGCATTTGCATTTACTTGATCCTACATTCGCCCTCTTGACGATTGTTCTCACTTTTCCACCTTCCATTTGAATTTCCTTGATCCAATCAAATAAAAATCAGCTCAGCATGCCAGTCGCAATACATATTCATAACCATGCATAAACTTAACAAATGTCATCCAGAAATTCATAAAGACATTATCTATACACACTTTCCTTTGCAATCTGCCAGACTCAGTCAAATTCTCCAGTTTCTGATAACTTACTTCTATGACTGTATCAGAATTTACCATTTTTTTCTATGTCACTAATCTGTGAGCAACAAAACTGTGCTCAAAGGACTCAGCGAGTCAGGCAGCATTGTGAAGGGAAATGGGCATATGTCATTTTGGCTCAGGACTATTTTTCAATCTGTGAAAGGGTCCTGACCCAAACATCATCTGTCTATTTCCTTCCACACTCGCTGCCTGATCTGTTGAGTTTCTTCAACACTTTGGTTTTGCTTAAAATTCTAGCATTTGCAGTTCTCCGTGTTTCTATTTATGTGTGAAATTGGCTGTTTTGTAGAGGGGTTTTCCACCTCTATTGGCATACCCTGACGTGCCAGAGTAAAATCCCATTAATCTGGCACTCCTGGAACTCAAGTGACATCAGATTTTCCAGACTATCGTATATTATTAATTTAATGTTCAAACATGTTTTTAATTCACATTTGCTAAAGTTGTTACACAGTAGAACAATAAATGTTTTGGTGAACCGGTTAAGTTAAAAGGGGCTCAAGAAACAAGGCCTCGGTAAGTTTCAAGGAAAAGAAACCCCAGAGAATAGGAAGGCAACAGAGAAAAGGGGAATGGAAGAGAGCACAGGAATCCTGGTGAGAGGAAGCAGCGTACAGTAATAATGTGATAAAATAGAACTTTATTTATCCCAGGAGGAAAACTGATCTGCCAACAGTCATAAAACACAAAATATATGAAACATGAAATTAAAGTGATGAGTGGAAAGGATTGGGGATGTGCAAAGATTGGGGAGAGGAGTCAGTCGACCCCATGACAGAAGGGGGAGGAGTTGTACAGTTTGATAGCCACAAGGCAGAAGGTTCTCCTGTGGCATTCTGTCCTGCATCTTGGTGGAACCAGTCTGTTGCTGAACGTACTCCTCAGGTTGACCATGGAGGGGGTGAGCTCTATTGTCCAAGATGCTCCACAGATGTAACCAGCTGGAACAGATGTAATGGGCTGGAATGGAGCGCAGGACAGGCATGTAATAGCAATTGAAGGACTCGGCTACCTTCTCTGCAACTTAAACCTAACTTGTTTTCACTCTCTCCCATTTGTGACTAAGGTTCAGTCTTTGACCTGAAATGTTAACTCTGTTTCTCTTTCCAAAGATGCTGCCTGACCCACTGAGGGTCTCTGGCCATTCCTGTTTTTATTTCAGATTTGGAGAATTTGCTTTTTTTTTTAATGTTTGCCTCCCCATATACCCCACCGATCCATGTTCCACTAATGACGATGTGACCACCAAACACTGGCCGATGATTCCGTTGCTGCTTCTGATGGTAAATTTGAATGACATTTCCTCAAATGGTTCCCAAAGTAGTGTCACGGGTCATACATGAAGAATTACCTCAAACACAAAGACAAATGGAAACCTCTTTGGAAGAGTTATTGACCTAGTCACTGGTTCATTTTGGATACACACGGAGATTAAAGAGGACCTGCGTTAAACAGTGTCATAGTGTCGTAATAATAATAATAATACATTTTATTTATGGGCGCCTTTCAAGAGTCTCAAGGACACCTTACAAAAATTTAGCAGGTAGAGGAAAAACATGTAAGGGGAATGAAATAAATAGTAGAGACATGACTAGTACACAAAGTAAAGACAGAATTCAATACAAAACACAATATGAGGCAATTAATGCACAGATGAAAAGCGAGGGGGTCGTACAGTGTGGAAGCAGGCCCTTCGGCCCAACTTGCCCACACCGCCCAACATGTCCCATCTACACTAGTCCCACTTGCCTGCATTTAGCCCATAACCCTCCAAACCTGTCCTATCAATGTGCCTGTCCAATTACTTCTTAAACATTGCAATAGTCCTTGCTTCAACTACCTCCTCTGGCAGCTGGTTCCATACACCCACCACCCTTTGTGTGAAAAAGTTACCCCTCAGATTCTTATAAAATCTTTCCCCCTTCACCTTAAACCTATGCCCTCTGGTTCTCGATACCCATACTCTGGGCAAGGCACTCTTTGCGTCTATCCGATCTATTCCTCTCATGATTTTATACAGTGGTTGAAGCAAAATGGAGATACTGTATGTGTTGGATCTTAAAATAATTGGTCGAGATATAATAGGGGCATGGCGTTACCCCTGAATAGTGCCATCCAAAATGCATAACATTTTGAGCAAAACACAAAGTGCATAACATTTTGATGCACTGTATTTGCATACAATGATAATTTATTGTTTAACCCGGGTGCTTTCCCTTGCACGCACGGTGGGTGGATGATCTGACTCCCCTCTCAATTCAGGAATCAGCTGAACCCGGAAGTTGTGCGAATATTTTGTTTGTAAGCGAGTTACGTTCAACCTTTCCGCTTCCTGGGTTGGCTCCGCCATAGGATCTTTGGGATCTAGGTCAATATTATCTGCGACAAACCGTGAGCGGGGCGAGCAGGGAGGCCGAGCCGTTTTAAAGAGCAAGAGGGTTACGGCCAAGTCCTTCCCGTCTCGGCTAAAGAGTCAAGTCGACACGTTTGTTGTTTAATACTATCAATCTGACACAATGTTGCAGACATTGTTGCGGCTGTAGATTGAATCCGATACATTGTTGCTGCCTCAGTGTCCACTGATCCGATACCTTGTTGCAGCTCGGCTGATTCCGCGGGGCGTATGGCGAGCGGCGGCGGCGGCTGCCTGAAGGGCGGCGAAGAGCCCGCTCCTGACGGCCTGTGCGATGTGTGTGAGCCGGACGAGGCGCCATCGGCCCTCAAGGTGTGCGACACCTGCAAGCTCTCCTTCTGTCACACTCACGCCGGGCAGCACGACGAGAAGCCGTGCAATATGCAGCACCGACTCCGGGACTACCTGGCGGCCGGCGAGGGAGAGGGAGAGGGAGAGGGAGAGGGAGAGGGCCGGCAGCAGGAGGAGCAGGAGGAGGTGGAGGATAAAGTCGAGGTGGGGGAGAAGGCCGTCGCCGCCGCCAGCCAGGGGCCGGCCGAGGCAGACCAGGAGCAAGGGGTGAGGAGGAAGTGTTTGGATCATAACCAGGAGATCACTCTCTACTGCAAGGACGACGAGAAGATCATCTGCGTGCTGTGTGCTGTGGGCGAACACAGCAAGCACCAGCTCATCACCCTGGACGAAGCCTACTTGGCCGTGAGAGTAAGTCTCCTCTCAGTCCACCGGGGAGGGACGGAAGGAGAAGGCGACGGTCGCTTGTCCAGTTACAGGACATCTGCACATTTAACACAGTCCAGTTGACATCACCCCTTCACTCCCTATCTCAAACTCTTCTCACCTGTCACAACAACCTCTCACTATCACAGCCGCCACTCACTATCACAACCTCCTCTCACCCTTCCACACCCACTCCATCAGATTGTTTAACAACAAAATAGTAAAAGCCCAAGTTTTCCCATGTGCATCCCCCTTTCCATGAAACCTCTCCACACACACTGACAAACTTCCTTGTTGATTCTATTCAGGACAGAGAAAGTCTGATTTCTGCATATCAGAGCAGTCAAAGGACTCAGGGGTAATACTGCTTTGTATTGAGGGAAGATCAGCAGTGATCTTGTTGAGAGGTGAGATCCAGCTGGAGGGGCTGAATGGCCCACACCTGCCCTTACTAAGAATGGCACTTACTGTAAAATCCACAGGGCTGCCAGTGAAGTATAAAACCAGAGGTGAACGTCCCCATTGGCCGCCACGATTCACCAAACCCTGAGACTGACACCAAAACGTTGAAAGATGCTCGTTTACAAAAAAAGACTCAAAGTGCTGGAGTAACAGCGGGTCAGGCAGCATCTCTGGAGAACGTGGATAGGTGGCATTTTGAGTTGGGACCCAGAAGGTTGTTGGAAATCAGTTAGGGTTAAGTGGAATGAGATAGTTCTAATAATATAATAGTGAACTCAACTCCAGGTCCAGACAAGGGACAACATTACATAAAAATACATTGCATATAAAAACATCATAAAATACATATTAAATCTTAGTATATCACTTATAAAAGCATCATAAATTATACATTAAAAAAAAACACAATACATGATTTAAAATCCAGAATAAAAAAGAAAAATCAGTGTCCTACTACGAGACAGCGATGGTTATGATGGATATTAAATGGAATTGTGCAATATAACTAATTCTGTTATGTTGCACCCTAGAAATTTTTCCAATGTGTCCAACAGGAGTGTTAAGAAATCCAAATTGGGAAATTTTAGAACAGGTAGCCAAAGGCCAGGTACAAATAGGCATTTGAGGAAGTATCACGAAGAACTGGGAAGTTCAACATTCGTAGTGGGTTATATTTGTCATATGTACCAAGATACAGGGAGAAACCTTGTTTTGTACGCTATCCAAGATGATCGTAGCATACACAAGTACAACAGGTAGTGCAAAAGAGAAGATAGAGTGCAGAATCAAGTGTTACAGCTCAGCGTAAATACAGATTATAAAAATATTAAAGGTGTAATGAGATAGATTGGAAGATCAGAAATGTATACTTAGCACACATGAGGACTAGTCAAGGGTCTGGTAATAGTGTGGAAAAAGTGTTTCTTGATTCTGGTTGTATGTTCTTTCAAGTCTTTGTATCATCTGCCGATAGAGGTGACGGGGTGATAATGTTAGCTATTTCCATGTGCAAAATGTATATGGAGGTTATGGAGGCTGTGGTGGAGGCTGCTTAGCATGATGGACTGGGCAGAATCTTCAACTCTCTGCAGATTATTGCAATCCTGGACAGAGCAGTTGTCATACCAAGCTGTGATGCATCCTGATAAGATGCTTTCTGTGGTGATTCTGTGAACATTTCTAAAATTAATTGTGGATATGCTTGATTTGTGAGGAAGTGGAGGCATTAGGGTGCCTTGTTGACCATATTGATTTGGGCAGACCAGGACATATTGTTTGTGATTTTACACCTGGGAACTTAACCATCACCACTTCAGCACCACTGATTCAGACTGAGGCGTGTACTCCACTCCACTTCCTGAAGTCGATGGCCAGCTCCTTCATTGTGCTGAAATTAAACGAGAGATTGTTGTCTTGACCCCCATGTTATTATGCTCTTTATCTCCTTCCTGTACTCCATCTCGTTGTTGTTTGAGATACTTGGAAGACCGCCTCCAGTTTTTAGATCAAAACCCCAATCCTAGACTACTTTAGACTTTAGGTTTGTTGGCTAATTGTCTTGCACAAATTGTAAATGATCCTTCGGGAGTGTAGGATAGTGTTAGTGTGCGGGAATTGCTGGTCGGCACGGACTCGGTAGGCCGAAGGGCCTGTTTCCGCATTGAATCTCTAAACTAAACTAAACCTGCAAAGCTGCATGCCTTTTGAATGTTGGAGGAAGCCGGTGCACCCGGAGAAACCCACGTGGTCACAGGGAGAATGTACAAACTCTATACAGCCAGCACCAGTAGTCAGGATCAAATCCAGGTCTCTGGAGCTACAAGGCAGCAACTCTACCTGCGCCACTGTGCCAAAGTAGAAAACTGCAGATGCTGGAAATCCATGTCAAAAACAGAGATTGCTGGAAGCACTCCGCAGTATCCGTGGGGAGTGAAACAGATTGGGTATTTTGGATTATGGAGAAGACAGAGGGATTATCCATGATGGGGGTGCAACTGAGGTTAATGATGTAACGATCACTTTAAATATCTATAATTAAAGATTAAAGAAAAATTATCAAATTGAAGCAGAGAGGTGCAGCCATATTGGTGGATGGAGAAAAAAAGAGGAGTGGTTTATTGTTCAGGACTATAACGTCATGAAATCATAAAATTTGCATCAACGCGAGAATACGGTAGATGTTGGATGTTTTTTTTCTCCCAACATCACTAATCAATGGTAGTTATTTAGAATTATTTTACTGGGTTGCCAACACTATTTTGTTAGCCATTTAGCTTAATGTATGTGAATCACAAATGGTGATCACGTGCTAGCAAGACAGACCTCCCTGGTCCTTGTGACTAGTTGAAGAGCTTTGTAATCGCTGTGACAGTACCCAGAAAGTGATTTTTTTTACATCGCAAAAACAATCTCTGTTTATGACGAACAGGTTTGTTATCCCTCAAAGACCAAGTGGCTTCTGTTGTGTGGTTGTCAGTGAACACTTGCACTCAGTCTGCCTAGTCCTGCTGGATCTCACCCGGTTGCTAACTATTTTAACTCTTCTTGCCATTCCCATACCGACCTCTCTGTCCTGGGCTGCCCATTGCCAGAGTGAGACAATAGATGCAGGAGTAGGCCATTCGAGCCAGCACCGCCATTCAATGTGATCATGGCTGATCATCCCCAATCAGTACTCCGTTCATGCCTTCTCCCTATATCCCCTGACTCCTATCTTTAAGAGCCCTATCCAGCTCTCTCTTGAAAGTATCCAGAGAACCGACCTCCACCGCCCTCTGAGGCAGAGAATTCCATGGACTCACAACTCACTGTGAGAAAATGTGTTTCCTTGTCTCTGTTCTAAATGGCTTACCCCTTATTCTTAAACTGCGGCCCCTGGTTCTGAACTCCCCCAACATCGGGAACATGTTTCCTGCCTCTAGCGTGTCCAAACCCTTAACAATCTTAGATGTTTCAATAAGATGCCCTCTCATCCTTCTAAATTCCAGAGAGTACCAGCCCAGCCGTTCCATTCTCTCAGCATATGACACGTGCGAACCGGAAGTTAAGTAACTAATTTTCTGCTTGGGTAGCTTACAACCTAGTGGTATAAACATTGAACTCTCCAATTTTAGGTAGCTAACCAATTAACCCCCCCCACCCCCTTCCCTTTCCCCCGTAATTTCATTGTGCCCCACCTGTATGTGCGCCCAATTCACCCACTACCTCCCCTTTCACCACATCCTTTCCTCTGGCTTCACATTTCATGCATCATCTCTCCTTTTGCTTTTTTGTATCGTCCATGGCCTTTGTCCATGCCCCCCCCACCCCCATGCGCGTCCTCGCACACACGCACACACACACGCCTCTCTCTCTCCCCCCCCCCCCCCCCCCCCACCTCGCTTCCAGCTTACTTTCCCCTACTACAATCCGTCTGAAGAAGGGTTCCAACAGAAAATGTCACCAAAACGTGTCTTCCAGAGATGCTGCCCGACCCACTGACTTTCTCCGGCACATGTCTTTGTCTACTGGTATTTTATTGTTCCCTTAATCCCAAAGTGGAATAGCCTGGGGGTGTTCATGCAAATGGGTTTCAATCAAATCATTTTTTTCCCCTGAAATTTCCATAAACATTGGCTTCTCACCATGAACGTCACCAGCAATAGCCACGTCCAGCCTTTCTCTGTTTCCTTGCTTACTTTACCTCATTCATCTTTACTTCAAGTAGTAGGACTTGCTTATCACTTCAAGGTGGTGCAGCGAACCTCAGCATTTCAAATCCATTACTAAATCCTTATGGATCAATAAAGGTCGTGAACCAGAAAGCATGCGGCAGGAAGAGATTCTCGAGGTCATGTAACTGTAGCGCAGCAAACGTACCTGAAGCTGCACCTAGCGCAACATTAAAGCTGGTCGTGGTCTTCCTGACCCTTTTCCTATCCTCTTCCTCAGAGTCGCCCTCCTGCTGACCTGAAGGGCGCCATGGCAGGGATGGTGGTGCGGTTGAAGTCAAAATGCGTCGATCCAAATGTAAGTACCTGCACCTCAGCATTGGTTACCCGTTCTCCCTTCACAGACTGGAATAGCCGGAGCACCACTGGTTTGGCAAAGGTGGGTGTTCCGATGGCCTCTCCACTCGATTCTCACCAATATCTCCTCTTGTTTTGGGCCACATCATTCTAATACTTTATATCACCAGAAATTAACTGATCATTCTGACATCCTTGATTGAGTGGTGCTCTTGCTCGCAGAGCCCAAGGTATTTGAAACCATTTAGCCTCTGAGACTTTGTTGTTTTACCAATGGATGTTTTTTTTCCCCACTTCTCCATCTAGCCAAAAGGTATGTGTATTTTATTTCCGTCATGAGATTCTGGCAGGGTCAGCCTTGGCTCCAGTTTGGGAGATCCTGCCCGGCTCTGTTGCATTACACGTTTGGTCTGGGCTGAAACTCACAATGGCAGGAGGGCCGCATCATCCAGCGCAAGCAAGCCACCTCCCCTGCTAGGCTTGCTCAGCCGCCCCATCTGTGGCAGAGTCTGTGGCGCCCACGTTGTCCTCTTCAGTCACTTCAGAAGCCATGGGACTGGAGTTCAAGCAAGTCATCCACAATCCCGAGAGGGGGAGTGTAGGAAACGTGTCTGACATGGCATAGATTAGGTGCAGTTTAAAGCTGCTTAGCCTTTCAGATATCATGGGTTCAGCAGTACACATGGCATACAGGGCCAGCCTCCCCTTTACACTGCCCTGGTAACATCCCTCATTAGGCAAAGTGCAGCTTTCCAGACGACAAAGCTCCCTCGACAGCCCAGCTGCCCGTGCAGTTGGCGTGGCAGAGTGCCAGAGCTGGAGCCATAGTTTTGGGCTGCAGGCTCGAGTGTTGAGGAAGGGATTCAAACTCACCAAACTCTGATCTCCACTCCACTCCACTCCTGGAACCATTATTGCAAGCTTGCCTCAGACTCCATGCACACACAACACACTTTTACAGTCGGCCTAATCCAGTCTTGAGAAAACAATGTAGTGTGTGATTGGGGTAGAGAGGGTGCTATCCCCATGCTGCTTGGCAACATCTCTCTGGAAGTGACGGCCCTCTGCCCCCGTTCATGTCCCGGGGATATCAGCGGGGTTTTCCTCGGACTTGCAGAGTGCACTGGGAATTTCGACCGGTTTTCATTCATGCATTCACACCAGCAGGCTCTTGCGTGCCTCACTGCACATGTATCAACTTATTCCATTCAAATCCTCCCGTCAGGCCTCGCTGGGACTACCTCTAGCCCTGACACAGTCGTGTTGGACAGCAGTAAGGAATTTGGAGTTGAGCGAGCCCTTTTGTACAATTGGGTCATCCACAGGCCGCTGTCTGATTAACAGAACACGCTACATGGCTTTCAATTAAGCCTTTTCTTGCACAAGCTGTCAGCTCTGACAGCCTTTCACAGCTCACTGCTTCCATGCTGCTCTGCCTTTCCCCATTACTTGCACTCAGAAAACCCATTGTCCACCACTATATAATATTTGCAACAGTTTTGATTGAAGCCATTTGTGCTTTGTTTTTCTTTTAAAAGAGTAATTGAATGATATCCAGGCACACTTGCCAAAATTCAGAAAATGCTCAATTCCTTGGAGCATGCAAAATCTCTGAGGATAATGAGCAGGCTTTGTCAGATGATGTAAGAATATTTATTGTACAGGCCTCAGCATTGTCCCTGTCAACCCTCTATAGAGAATGTGGTCGGAGATAGACTGGCTGCTGGGTGTTTTCTGATGGTGAGCCTCCACTAGCTCTGCATTATTTTCAATGATGTGCCCACGGACTGCTGTAATCCCACAAGTAGAGCTTCATATTGGTCAGGTTCTAGACTCTAGAAGCAACACTGCCTGATATATCCCACTAGATATACTTTTACTAGTAGCGGCACAAAAGCTTGCCAATCGGCCCATTATGTCCACGGTGGCTCCCATCGGCCCCAATTCCCTCTTTATTTCCATGTATTTTGCAACTTATTCTCTCTTGCAGTCTCACTCCCCTTTGCCATTTACCCACAATGTGACTGCAATACTGTCTGGTACCCTCACAGGTCTTACTAATGTTCCACAAGTCAATTAGGGTAGAGTTGCTACCTTACAGCACCAGAGACCCATGTTCGATCCTGACTACGGATGCTGTCCGTATGGAGTTTGTACGTTCTCCCTGTCGCCAAAGATAGTCACAAAATGCTGGAGTAACTCAGCGTGTCAGGCAGCATCTCTGGATAAAAAGAATAGGTGACATTTCGGGTCAAGACCCTTCTTCAGACTGATAGTCAGGGTGAAGGGTCTGAAGAAGGGTCTTAACCCAAAACATCACGCATTCCTTCTCTCCAGAGATGCTGCCCATCCCGCTGAGTTATTCCAGTATTTTATGTCTATCTTCGGTTTAAAATCTTATATAAACATATACAATTCTTAAGAGATTGGACAGGCTAGATGCAGAAACTGCGTGCGGAGGTCAGCCGACCGGGGGGCTGGCGGAGGGGCTGGCGGAGGCACAGGTGGAGGGACCGGCAGGAGGACAGGTGGAGTGACAGGTGGAGGGAGCCGTGAAGGAGGGGCGCCCTAGAGGCCGAGGTTGGGCAACCAGCACCGGCTGGTCAATGTCCAGATGTGCCGGCTTCAACTGGTCAATCAACACTGCCTCCGGCCGGCCCCTCATGTCCAACACAAAGGTTGTCTGTCCATGCTCCAGCACCCGGAACAGGCCTTCATACGGCCTCTGGAGTGGCGTCCGGTGGGCATCACGCGCAGAAAACGTAGGGGCAGTCCCGGAGGGCCGATGGCACATGCGGGCGAAATGTCCCATGGCGGGACGTCGGGTCGGGACGGGCGCGACCCTGCCAACTCGCTCGCCAAGGCGCTTTGAGTTGGATGAGGGCGTTCCCTGCTGCCCCGGCGCCGACGGCAAGAACTCCCCGGGCACCGTGAGTGGCGACCCGTAAACGAGCTCTGCTGATGATGAGGTCAAGTCCTCTTTAGGAGCAGTCCGGATGCCCAGCATGATCCACGGCAACTCGTCCATCCAGTCCGGGCCGGAGAGTCGCGCCTTCAGCGCTGCCTTGAGCTGCCGGTGGAACCTCTCCACCAGACCGTTTGCTTGCGGGTGATAAGCCGTGGTATGGTGCAGCCGCGCCCCCAGCAAGTGAGCCATGGCCGACCACAGCTCGGAAGTGAACTGTGGCCTCCGGTCCGAGGAGATGTGCGCCGGCACCCCTAAGCGAGCAATCCAGTGCGCGGACAACGCACGAGCGCACGTAGCCGTTGACATGTCGGCCAAGGGTATGACCTCCGGCCACCGCGTGAAGCGGCCCACCATCGTGAGGTGGTGGGTCATGTCCCGGGACAGCGGGAGAGGCCCCACAATGTCCACGTGGAGATGGTCGAATCGCCGGTGAGAAAGGCCGAACTCCTGGCGGGGCGCCCGGACATGGCGCTGGGATGGCCCGACCCTTGGGAGCCGCCACACCTTTCTCTAATAGGACCATTCTCAGACTTCCCCTAGCCCATTTTCTTTTCCTGTCAACTTTTTAATCTTTATCCACCCCGTCTCTCTCTCTCTGGCTCCTCATCTTTTCCTTCGCTGGTGAATCTTTGGAATTCTTTATCCGAGGGCAGTGGAAGGCAAGTACTTGGTATATTCCAGTCAGATTATCGTAGATGAAGAGAAATAAAGGATTCTGATTGATGCAGGAAAGTGATAAATGATCATTCGAGTTAGTATAGAATGGTACGACATAAAGGAGGAACCGAGTGGTCTACCTCCAATTCTGATTTTTATGTTGAATGATTCCTTCGATTACCACACTCTCCCCATCCTGGCTCACCCCATTCTCCAACCCCAACCCCGCAGCCACTAACTCTCCCCTAAAGTGAGTACTTCTGACTGACGCTCACCTTCTTTGAAGCCACCATTCAATTTCTGACCACTCTCCATCTCCCCACCTGTGACTGAGCCCAAGCTCAAATGAACATTTCCAGAAAACCTTGGGAGAAACTTCAACCACCTATCCATGCTGCCTTATGTGGGAAGATTGTTCATTCTCAATGCTCTGTGCATGAGCCGCAAGCAACACGGCACTAATAAAGATATAACAAACTACCGATCAGTCTGAGGAAGGCATCCGACCCAAAAGGTTCTCCTGAGATATTGCTTGACCCGCTGAGCTATCCAGCACTGCATCTTCATTTGTAAACCAGCATCTGCAGATCATTGATTCTACTGAAATGTTAACTGTCCATTTCCCTCCACAGTTGCCACCTGACCTGCTGAGTTCCTCCAGCACTTTGTTTTTTGCTAAACAAAATTATAGTGATATTCCAAGTTTCTGGTATAAGTCATGTTACACTGCGGTGTTTGGGGAGAGTGCAAGTCCTTCACTAAAAGAACAAAAGTTGAAAAAGTTGCAAGCAAGCAGTTCATCAACTTTACCCTGCTACCTCATGAACAATATCCCTGTATCACTAGAATCTTGGTTACATTGAAAATAGAATAATATTATTTAAAAAAAGACAATTTTGCAAGAGCAACTAAACCAGTCTTAGTCTGTAATTACTTAGTTGGTGTTTTCATCCTGTGAAACATACCACCCCTGTGTTCCCCTCCCTGACTCTCAGTCTGATGAAGGGTCTCGACTTAAAACGTCACCTCGTCCTTCTCTGCAGAGATGCTGCCTGACCAGCTGAGTTACTCCAGGACTTTGTGTCTATCTTCGGTGTAAACCAGCAACTGCAGTTCTTTCTTACATTTCTTAAAGCTACCATCAGTTGTCTTGGTGGGTCTTTCACTCATGGCATTGTCACTTCTTACCATATATCATGAACAGATACATTATTGCTGACATTGGCCAGGTGCTAAGTGGCAAAATTTGCAGTTTACATAAGCATCTGCCGGGTCTCCAGAGTTGATTATCGTGAATGTTATGTTTCTTCCTAGTTTTTAACAATGTTTATGAGCTTTTATAATTGTTCACTGTAACATTGCCTGCTAGTCCCCATCTCTCACGCTTGCCAATATTCCCCGCTGGATTACACCCTCACTCTCTGTAATACTTGAAGCACCCTGATTTGTTAGAATACAATTTAATGAATCATAACTCATTCCGAGCAAGTATAATGGTTAAACTATATCACAGATGAATCGTGGTGATATTTCACACCAATATTCATTGTTATAACACACCCCTGATTCACAGCAATATCCCGCTGCTCATTCATCACAATATTAAATGATACACCATAGCCCACCATGATATATTCACAGCAATATTGTCTGGTATCAGTCATTCACTGCAATATTGCTCTGGTACGCCCACATTCACAGTTACATAGTTATATACCACACCTCTCATTCATAACATTAGTGGCTGAGATTTCATTCCCTTCATTAAAAGCACTAATGGGCATATAGTCCGCATCTCCCATGCAGTCCAATATGTTGTGTTATACCATATCCGCTGTTCCTGTTCACTGTGTAATATAGCATATCCGCTGTTCCTGTTCACTGTGTGATATACCATATCTGTCCGCTCGTCATCTAACCCGTGTGGTTTCTAATTTCCTCCCTCAGGTGACTCAGGGGCAAATGATAGACTGTATTAAGCAGGAGTTTGCTAAGATGAGGCAGCTGTTAATTGAGGAAGAGCGCAGGGCCCTGCACCTGGTGCAACTGCAGGAGGCAGTGGCTACGGCACACGTGGCTGAGGTCATCGCCGAGATTAATGTCACCATGCAGAAGCTGAACGAGGAGATGGCGGAGGTCACAAAGCAACTGGACACCTTCAACAATCTGGCACTCATGAAGCCAAAGGTGAGGGATACTCACTCACTCACTCACTCACTCACTGTGGATATGTCTGTAAGGATTAAATGAGTACAACATGTAAAACCATCACTAAGTACTGGCCATCCTTAGAGGAAGTACAGAGCCACATAAAGTTCCTAATTATTCCAGGATTGTGCTGAAGTTAGGAAAATCAAACAATCCATTCATCTAACCTCCCTATCGCCAATACCCTGGATTAGTGGGAGCTAGCCATAAAGAGGGAATGGACAAACTTAGATTGAATCCACTGGAATGTCAGAGGCTAAGAGGAGACATAATAGAAGTTTATAAAATTATGTGAGGCATAGTTAGGGTAGACAGTCAGAGCCTTTTTCCCAGGGTGGAAATGTCATGACTTTTCGGGTGAGTTTAAAGATGAATGAAAATGCATGGCAATTTTTTTGCATAGTATGGTGGGTGCCTGGAACGTGCTACCAGGTGTGGTGGTGGTGGAAGCAGATGCGATTGTGGCATTTAAGAGGAATTTGCAGGAAATGGAGCACATGCAGGCAGAAGGGATTGGTTTAAGTTGGCATCACGTACAGCATAGACATATCGGCCCAATGGGCATGTTCTTGTGCTGTACTGTTCTAATTGCTAAACCAAGTATAAAACTTGGACCAGCAGCCCACAGGGATAAGTAACACAAGAAAGAAAATAACATAAAATAATATGATAATTTATTCATATATATATATATATATAGTTTTTCTCTTCTCGATGTCCTTTGATTTATCTTGACATGAGCGGCACCACATTAAATGATTTGGTCGCTATTTCCATTGTCTTATTCTTCCTGTCGATGAACGAAAGCAAGTATTGATTTATCTCCAGGTCTATTATTTATCTCTGTATCTATTGATATACCTCCTTGTATATTGATTTAGCTACACATAACACCATTCTATTGACATAACAACATGTCTTGAGACTTATCTCAAAATTTATTAACACAACTGTGAATCTATCGACAATTCCTCCTCCACAACACCAACCTGTAGTCTATTGTCAGACACAGACACAAAAAGCTGGATCAGGCAGCATCTCTGGAGAAAAGGAATAGGCGAGGTTTCGGGTCGAAACCCTTCTACATACTTCAGTCTCGACATGAAACGTAACCTATTTCCTTTTCCACAGAGATGCTGCCTGACCTTAATGTTTAATCCTGACTGCAGGCACTGCCGACATGAACATTGCATGTTTTCCCTGTGATCGCTTGAGTTTCTTCCGGGCTCTCCGGTTTGCTCCCACATTCGCATCCACATCCCTCCCACATTGTGTGTAGAAGTTGGAGGATCATGTTGTCATGTTGCAGTTATATAAGACGTTGGTGAGGCCACATTTAGAGTGTTGTGTTCAGTTTTGGGCACCATGCTATAGGAAAGATGTTGTCAACCTGGAAAGGGTGCAGAGAAGATTTACAAGGATGTTGCCAGGACTTGAGGACCTGAGCTATGGAGCGTGGTTGAGCAGGCTAGGACATTCCTTGCAGTGCAGGAGGATGAGGAGTGATAATACAGAAGCGTACAAAATCCTGTCCTCAAGATTGGGGAAACGCAGATAGGGGAATTGAGAACCAGAGGACAAGAGTTTAAGGTGAGGGCAGGGAAAGATTTAATAGGAACTGAGGCGTAACTTTTTTACACAAAGGGTGGTGGGTGTATGGAACAAGCTGCCAGAGGAGATAGTTGAGGCAGGTACTATTGCAACGTTTAAGAAACATTTAAACAGGATAGATTAGAGGGATTTAGGCCAAACAGGCAGGTGGGACTAGTGTAGATGGTACATGATGTTGGTGTGAGCAAGTTGGTCCAAATGGCCTATTTCCACATTGTAAGACTTTATGACTATCCCAGAGGTAAGCAAATCAGTAGGTTAATTGGACACTTTAATATGTCCCATTGTGTGGGTGAGTGGACGGAAGTGTGCAGAAAATAAAATGGGATTGGTGTAAGATTTATTGTAAATGGACGATTGTTGGTCAGCACAGACTTTTGGGCTGAAGGGCTGCTTCTGTGCTGTATGAGTATATGAATCTAAATGTGTACTATTGGTCAGATGCCTCAACTAACTTTGTGTATTGTCTCTTTGCAGGAAATCGAAGATAAACTCAGGTATGGCGATGCGCCTGATTATCATTTGAATGCAGTAGCATTTTATTGTATACACCAGCCACCTTGACATCCAACTTCACATGGCTGTGCTGTTTTTACACAAGGCCATTTGCCAGACAGAAAATGATACAATTGTGTGTGCTAGACAGGGATTGTCAAGGTGACTTTATGTCATTCGGAGACTGATGTGTTACAGGAACCAGTACATCTACTGTGTGTTAGATGTTGACTGACATGGAACTGACAACTGCACTGCACAAGAACTGACATGGACAATCTCTGTTCTTTAGAGATTTACAGGTCCATTGCTTGTTATATTGGGATTTGTGTCGTTAGTCACTGTGTGTTATCCAGGAATTGTATCCCTCAGTGACTGAAGTGGACACTGAGTGAACTCAGAGCTTCAGGCCACAGTTTTATACGGAGAACATGGGGATAAATTTAAGTACCAAATAGGTGGGTTCAAGTCTGGGAATCAATGGAGTCCAACCCCGTTGTAGTTTTGATGGATTCAGCTTGGGGATGGATAAGAGATCAATCTTTGCTCAAGTTAAATCAGTGCGGTGATCTGCATGGCTTCTTATACCAAGGTTTCTATCGCTGTTCCATATCGCCTGGTTTCATAAGCATCAGTAAATCAGGCAGGTGAAAGGGAACAAAGGGGCATTCAGGATCCATAGGTAAATGTCTTTAGGGGCCATTCTCTGGCAACTGAAGACCTACCCCTTCCACCCACCTCTGAATCCTACCGATGGACTCTTATTTCCCAGTGATATTTGATTGATTTTGTTTACGAGACCATCCAGCCTATACTAGTGCAGAGCTATTGTATACGTCTCGCTCTCCCACGTAGTTCCCTGTAACCTATGCTCGCTCTCAAATGCCCATTTACTCCCCACTGATTGTCCTGCAATCCACCCACTCTGGAGGTAGTTTATAGGGTAGATCATCTTTGGGAAGTGGGAAGACACTGGAGCACCTGGGGGGGGGGGGGGGGGGGGGGGGGGGGGGACTACCCACAGAGAGCTGAGGAGTTCTGGATTGCAGCATGGTTGCTGGAGCTGTTTGTTGTGTGTGCTTGCTGTGCCATTGTGGCTCCCATAAACAAACATCAGATCCCCCGAATCAGACTCGAGGCACCAGCTATAGTGAGTACATTTTACAAATATCACTATTCTTATGTGTGCAATTAACCCTCTTATTTACTGGTATTTTTGAAAGGGTTCAAACTTGTTTATTTCCATTTCATTTTTGACCATTTCTCAAAAGGAATCTGGGTGCATTTTGTTTAAAAATACTCGATTTTCATGTCTTTGCCAGACAATCACTTAGCTCTTTCCTTATGAAACTCAAGAGTATGTGGATACTAGAGGACATTCCAGGGAGGCCCGCTGCATATGTGTTTGGCATTTGAAAGCATGTGGTTACTCTGTCTATGCTTTCATCTACTTTAAAGATCTGCCCCAAAATTCAGAGATGACCACAAAATGATATTAGACTAGTTGGGAAACTGGGAGATCAAGATGATGTCAATGGTAAGGGCAACATGTTCGTAAAACAAGACTTCAGCTTTATTTATGGTCTTCATTCAGAGGAATGCCTTCTGAATCAATTACAAATTGCAAATTTAAGCATGGATGGGGATGGAGGGATAAGTTAGTAAATTGTGTTTAGTATCACTGAGCCCTGATGGAGGATTCTCTGGGTGCAGCCTTGCTCTATCTTCAATTGTAATAGATCCATACCAACTATAAACTTGCTCCTACACCAACTTTGTTTTAATGATGCCTCTACAGCAACCGAGGAGTGTTTTCTGGAACAGTGCCTTGTTGAACCAACAAAACAATTGGCAGTGTTGAATAATGAAAATGAATAACATTCACTATAACTAGAATTATTTAATTACCTGACTACAAGGGAACATTTAATCAACGTTGACCAGAAGGTGATTGAATCAGTTATTAGGTTTGAGAGGGGAAAGACTGAATTAAAACAACCCATACTGAGTATAGGTGAGACAGAAAGTAACAGTTGAACTGAATGGAACTGATATTGACTAAAACTACCATCTAAGAGTGTGGGTACTCAAAAGAGTATTTAGGACAATGATTGGTCTGTATACAGCCTTAAAGGGGAAGGTTCATTTATCTTCAAGAATCTTTACTAACAAAAGAGATGAGCAGCATAAATCTAAAACATGTGGCTGGTATGAATGAAGCCTGGGAAAGCTCATGTGGGCTGGTAGAATTTATTTTTAAAAAGCAAAGAGATACCAAGACAGTGTAGTTACATTAGGTAATGTTAACAGTAAAGCACCTCAGGTATTTGAAACAGTTAAGGAAAATATTTATTTTCCAATTTCATGCTTGTTTTCAAATCACCTTTGCTGCACTGTAATTTGCTGCATTGGCTACACAACTTGTGTGGCATCTTCCAATTTTGACTTCCTGGACAATCTTGATTTTTGATCATCAACTAATTGGCATCCATGTCTTCAGATGCGAAAGCCTTTGTCTCTGTAACTCCCTCCGGAAAGAGATTTGCCACACTGCTTCATTGTCCACTTTACAAAGTCTCTGTAGAACTCTCCACCTTTTTCTGCCCTTTGTTCATCCACTCTCATATCCCCTGACGTAATTTTGTGTCAAATTTTAATTGTCGACCGTCATCTAAAGTGCCCTGGCCTGTTTTACTGTATTAAATCATGGCATAAATACAAATTAATGTTGAAAATTAAAAACTAACTCGCATGCCAAATGATCACTTTGTGTAGAACTTCATAATTAACTCTAAGGTGTCAAGAGATAGCAGGAAAATTAAAGCTAATTGTAAGGGCAGGAGTTTGCTAGATATAAGATGTGAAATAATGATATAAGGAAATTAATGAGCATAAAGACAATCGGATCTCCAAGATTTGGCTTGGTTCCCACCCCGGACTTTTAAAAATGCCTAGACTAAGTGGGACCCGTTAGGTCCCTGTCACACAGGAGGCCTGGTCCCCCAACGCAACCCATTCCCCAACGTAATATTCCACCACTCACCTGCTACCCCAACGCAACCCATTCCTCCAACCCAATATTCCACCACTCATGCCTATCCCCCTCCCATCAAATCCACCTCTCCCATCAAATCCACATGTCCTTGCCCCCCCTCTCCCTTCTACCCCCCTCCCTACTCCCCTGCACTCCACCACCGCTCTACCCCACTCCCTCCCTCTCTTTCCCCCTCTCCCTCCCTCTCTCTCCCCCCTCATCCCCCTCATCCCTCTCTCCCTCCTCATCCCTCTCTCCCTCTCTCCCCTCTCCCTCATCCCTCCCCCCTCCCTCCCCCTCCCTCCCCCTCCCTCCCTCATCCCTCCCTCATCCCTCTCTCCCCCCTCTCTCCGTTTTCTCCCCCCCCCCCCCATGCTGTGGGCCAGGCCGCGGCGCTCCCTCTCTCAGTGTAACGCTGCAGTGCGTTAGGGCTGCTCCCGTTGTCCGGGCACGACTCCAACCCTCAGCTCGGCCGTCACCTGGGATCCAGCCCAGGCGCTGGCAGCGGACGTGACCAATGAGTGCGGCGATGGCGTTAGGAAAGGGTTTTTTTATTTTTTTTATTAAAAGCATATGTACCAATGGTAATAAACAACAAACTGGTTACAGAGTTCTTACATAGCTTCAATTTTTTAAGTTTTGTTTTTAAAGAAAAGAAATAGAGAAAGAAAGAAATAAAAGAGACTATAAACTAATGAAAAAAAAGGCAAGAAGAAAAAGAGATTACAAATATAAAGATTGTGGAGATAGATCCGGGAGATGTTGAGTATAGTTGTTCATCCAACCCTAAACTCAAGTTATGACTTTAATTTTGTGTTAAACTAGTTTACTTTCTTAAAAATTCAATAAATGGAGACCATATTTTAGAAAATAATTCTGGTTTGTCAGTACAATACAGATCTTATTTTTTCCAATTGCAAGGTCTCGGTCATTTCCGTAATCCACATTTTAATTGTGGGGGTTGCTGGTTATTTCCAAAATTTAAGTATTCGTTTTTTCGCAGTTATTCAACTGTCATCAAGAAAATGTCTCTGGCTAATCGTAAGGTTTGTGGTATGTTCTGATAATCCTAATATTATTAATTTTGGATCTGGGTCCAGTTGATTATCGATAACTTTAGAGATAATTTTTAAAATGTCCATCCAAAGATTTTGCATTTTTATACGTTACAAAAGTATGAGTTAAATTGGCTTCTTGAAATTGACATTTATCACAGAGAGGGGAAGTACTTTGGAAAATCCTATTTAATTTTGTCTTCGAATAGTGTAGTCTATGTAATATTTTAAACTGTATTAAGGAATGTCTAGAGTTTAACGAGCAGGATATATATGTTGTAAACTTTCATCCCATGTGTCTTTCATTATGGGTTGAGCCAATTCATCCTCCCATGCTCGTCTTTATTGGAAAGGTTTTTTTTATGATTTTTAAACCTTAATAACATTTACAATAAACCATCGATCGTAACAAAGCTTGTTGCACTCGCAGCACAGGCAAACGGCGAGTAAGCAGGCGAAAAAATCGGAGCGCTATCACATACGGTTTTTGCGTAAATAGAAAAACCGCGCAAAACCGGAAGAGCACAAGATCAGAGTTTTAGTTATGTATAGATAGATAGTGGATGTTTCAAGATAGTCCAACATTTAGAAATTATCGTCTTTTATTAAAAATGTGCTAATATCACTTGACTATTTAAGAAGGGCAAGAACGGGAAATCAGAAATTGTTGGCCGATTAGTCTAATTATCAATGGATCTTTACTTAAATTTGTTGTAGGGGATAGAGTGACTGAGCATTCAGACAATCAGGATTTGCCATGAGTGACTGACGAATCTAATGAATGCAGGAGCTTATTGTGGGAAAGTGACTAATATGGGGAAAAAGGGAACGTCCAAAGAGGTTAATGGCATGGACTTCCAAATGGCATAGCTAACTCTCCATAAAAATGATAATAAAGATGAAAATGCATAGAATTGGAATCCATCTGTTTGATATTGGTGGGTAATTGACAGATAGATAATGGGAGCAGAGAATTAGAAACTGCCCAAGGTAGCAGTAAGTGACGTGTCATAACTCCCAGGGACCTTAGCTTTTACAGTGGTCACCAATGATTTAGATGCGGGACAGATTTGCTCCTAATTCTAGACTTTTAATGCAAGTCTTAAGTTGAATGATTGGAGTTGGGAATTGCCCAGGGGAATTAATGTGTTCTGCAACACAATGACAATTATGCTGCGAGGTGTACGTTCATCAGCTTGGAATAATGGTTGATTGAATTGGCTTGCATTCCTTCAAGTCTTAGCATTGGCGGTCGATCGAATTTATGCATTTTAAATGAATAAGGATTTAATTTTGTTTAACACTTCAAACATATTTCAACCTGTTGATAAACTGGATGGGACAAAGGGAACTGCAGGTGCAGGTATGAAAAAAGACCACAGTGCTGGAGTAACTCAGCGGATCAGGCAACCTCTCTGGAGGAAATGGATGGGCGAAATCTGAAGAATGGTCCCAACCCGAAATGTCATCTATCCATGTCCTCCAGAGATGCTGCTTAATCTGCTGAGTTACCAGAGGACTTTATGTATTTTTCTGTCGACGAAATATGTATCTGATTTTCAGAAGCTCGCTATTTGGGAACTAAATCAGAAATTACGTTTTCATTGAACAGCTCCAGAAGTATGTTGAATCGATGCAATTATGAAACTTGAGATGATAGATTGTTAAGGATATCTAGAGAGAAGCCCAAAGGCAGGGAACAAGGGTGGGATGGAGATTGACTGGAATCTGACAGAATGGTGAAGCAGTCACAAGAGGCTGATCTTAATTTTAATTCGAAGGATGCTTGTTAACAGTAGAACCTCAACTTTAAAGAACATAAACAAGCTGATCACATTTTTTTTTAAACAGCCCCAGTATGTAACTTGCCATTAGCAGTCCATCCATCAGCATCCCACATTACAGTTGTAAAATCTGAAATATGGAAACGAAGCCAACTTTTTAATTTTAATCAAAATCTGGAAGCTACTTGATTGAAACAGATGACATCCTTCTCAGGATGGACACAGGGAGGATGTCTTCTCTCAATGATGAATTTAGAATAAGGGGTCACTGTTTAAAAATTAAGCTGTTGCCTTTTTACGGCAGTGAAGAGGTGAATGTTTTTTTCTCTGAGCGGCTTGAGTCATTGGAACTCTTTCCCACAGGGCAGTGGAAACAGAATCTCTGAATAGGTTTAAGGCAGAGGCAGGCACAGTGATGCAGTGGTAGAGTTGCTGCCTTACAGTGCCAGAGACCCAGGTTCGATCCTGACTATGGGTGCTGCCTGTACGGAGTTTGTATGTTCTCCCTGTGATTGCGTAGGTTTTCTCCCACGCTCCAAAGATGTACAGGTTTGTGGGTTAGACAATAGACAATAGGTGCAGGAGTAGGCCATTCGGCCCTTCGGGACAGCACCACCATTCAATGTGATAATGGCTGATCATCCCCAATCAGTACCCCGTTCCTGCCCATTCTCCCCATATCCCCTGACTCCGCTATTTTTAAGAGCCCTATCTAGCTCTCTCTCGAAAGCTTCCAGTGAACCCGCCTCCACCGCCCTCTGAGGCAGTGTTAATTGGCTTTGGTAAATTATAAAATTGTCCCTAGTATGAAGGATTGTATTAGAGGACGGGGTGATCGCTGGTTGGCATGGATTCGGTGAGCTGTATCTCTGACGTCTAAAAAGTCTAAAGGTAGATACTTGATAAGCTGGGAGGGGAGAGCTTACCACAGCTAGACGGGAATGTGGTCGAGCTTACTGTCAGATTAGAGATGGTGGAACAGGCTAGATGTACTAAGTGGGCTACAGCTCCTAATTTGTATGTATGTACGATACCTTAGCAACTGAGTGCAATGTCATGGACGACACAGTCTGCTTTATGATGGGTGTAATGGAGGCATGCAGCACATTATGCCTGTGCTCAGCTGGAGCACCAGTGCAATAAAAAGGAGCTTGAGCACTAAAACAAAAGGATAATTGTTAACTCAAGTGATTATGGTGACATGGTGGAACAGCACGAGGCAAAGGCAGGAGAGGTGCAGGGTGGTGATCTGACATTGGGCAGCAGTGTCCTGTGGAGACCGACACATGCAGAACTGAACCGTTGCATAACAGGAGCCCTTAATGTACATGTAAGAGACATTCCTGACCACAGGACCACTGAGGTCTTTGGGGAATCTTGGCATGTGAAAGCACCTATGGCTGAACCTTGCTCCCTAACAGCCGTAGAGAGCACGATGCTGAGATATATCAATTATTTGTTTTAATACAGCAACACATTTCAGGGTGCTTTCCCTCTTTCTCCATCCCTCCCCATCCAAGTTCACTGACCAGAATGACTGTCCTGATTAAATGTTATCTTTGTATGCTTTGTTGTCACCTTCCCCAAACTAACAATAATCTACTCTACATGAATGCCATTAGTGCCTCTTCGTGCCTTTTTTGATGATTTCACCAAGATAATGCCTTTTACATGATTGAGTGCCTAAATCAGCCTTTTTTTGCCGTTTTGCTAAAAGTTGTGCTATTTTCTCTAGTTGTACCGTGATTACAATGACGTTTTTTTATGTTAACACGTTAATATTAATGGGTTTTTTTTTTTTGTTTTTGTTTATTTTATTAGAAGTTAATACAATACAAAACAATACAGTGGCACCTAATTTTAGGTGCCAACTATGTCATACCGTAATCCATTCCATGTACAACCTCTAGTTTTATGTTACGAGAAGGAAGTAAGCAAGACAAGAAAAAGAAAACAATAGAAAGGGGAAAGAGTGGAAAAATAGATGGTAGAGAGTAGAAAAATGTGAAGTGTGTATATAAAAAATAAAAATAAAAAAAGAAAAGGTGGAAAGTAGAAATAGAAGAGAAGGCCCCTTAAAAGAGAATTTTTCAAATCTATATTCGGAGATGTAGATCTATCCCAAAACTAACAATAATCTACTCTACATTTTCCTTGAACTGCATCCCCTTTGATGTCTGGTTTTCACACCTTACCCGTCTATATCTCTGTTTTTTCCTCTACCTTGACTCTCAGTCTGAGGTAGGGTGTCAACCCGAAACGTCACCCATTCCTTCTATCCAGAGATGCTGCCTGTCCCGCTGAGTTGCTCCAGCATTTTGTGTCTATCTTTGGTTCATGTCACTGTTGGCTGTGAAAGGTTCAAGATGACAATCCCCATTGACTGCAGCTGGTAGCGCTGTGCTTACCCAGCCATGAGCTGCACTGAGTCGCAGTGTTTGGGCATCGCAGTACTGCTGAACTTTAGCCTGGAAAGATGACGTTATCACCGTAAAGTCCAGATGGCAGCATGGGCTCCAGGAGACTTCAATGGCAGGCTAAGTGTGGGCTGCCACTCATTTATTATCAAAATGTCTGTTCCTTTACTCCTTTTTGCTAGACTGTTAAAAATCGAAGTATAAAAATAAGATGCAAAGTGCTTGATGCACACCCATTTCTCCCTTTATCCCCCCCATCTTAACACTTAACACACAGCAGGAAGATCTACAACCACAATCACCACCACAGTGACAAAGAATTATCACTATATTTATTCTTGGCCCTGCAATGACTGGTGTGCCCTGAAGTAAGCAGAAAAGGGAAGTGTTACAGAGGAGTACTGATACTCCAGGCCAAACCATTGCCAGCAAAGCCCTGAAAACTGTTGGGTGGAGGAACTTCTGTTTATGGACACCATGTCTTTTTCTCCGCCCTGTTCTCTCTGTTGTTCACTTCTTCATTCTGACTGCTTCATAATGTACCTGTTTGCTTTGCGACTGTTAAAGAATCTTGTGCTCTCGCTATCTCTCCCTCCCTTTCTCTAATTCATTCGTCTTTGTGCCCTTTCTTTTTAGTTAAGCTTTACTCAATCTCTCTCTCATTGCCTCATTCATTCTACCTGCAGCATCCACGTCTTCCTTTACATTTCTCACTCTATTTCCACCCCGTTCTTGTGTTGCTGTCTGTGCCTTTTCCCAGTCTCTCTAGTGAAATAAATATAAAGACGGAGACAGATGCCACAAAATGCTTTCAGTCCGATGAACATGGAATAATGATAGAGTCTTTACTAAATCATAGATCATAAAACAGTACAGCACTGGAGCAGGCCCTTCAGCCCGCAATGTTTGTACCGTACATGATGCCAGGTTAAACTAATCTCCTCTATCAGCACATGATCCACATTTCTCCATTCTCTGACTATCCACCTACAAAATAAAAACAAATTGGAATTTACCCAAAGGCTGGGTAATGAAACTGAAGGAGTTTTGTGTGTGTGTTTATAAATTGCTTTGTATTTGAACTCTGCAGGAATAGGCTCAATGGTGTAAACTTGGCAGCAATGTTGCACGAATTAACTTTTCCCTGAAGGATAAAAGACATTTCTGCAAGCACAAAACTGAGCTTCAAGGGAACGAAAGAAGAAAATTAAAAAATCACAGATTCTCTTCATCTAATGCCTGCATGAAATAGCTCATTTTCACCTGGCATTAAGGACCTCAGGGTTTCAAGTGGCTCTCTGTGCAGCTTACACTCTTGGCCCTCAACACAAGCCGAGCATAAAGCAATGAGGTAGAGTGAGAATATTCTGCACAATGGCCAGTGTGGGGCTGAGAATAAAACCCAGAGCCAGTTGTTTACTGGTTAGCTTTCCAATTCCTTTGTTCTTTCTTTCTTTGCTTGTCTGCTGCTTCTTTGTCCTCTCCCACCTCGGCTGAGCAGCTCGTCACCCCCTCCAGGAGAACAAACTTAAATGTGTTTTTTCCATGTTCAGAAACATCCATTCTCCCTCTGATAGCAAAACTTGTCCACCCATTAATTCAGGCGAGCACTCAGGAGTAAATTCATTTGTCAGGTTGCAATGGGTTCCTGCTCTCATATATCACTCCTTGTGATAATGGGGTAAACTGCACCCCAGTTTGAGCCTTGCTTCCACCCTCTGCGCATACACACATCTATTCTCCCACAAGCACATCTACTCTCACACACATAAGCACACCTCTCAGCACACATAAGCATGAATAACTACATACACACAGTCATACAGACACGTGTGCATGCGAGAACACACATACATGGGAACATGGGCATGCATGCTAATGGCATACATACACAACACGCACACAGCACACGCACACATAACATACAAACAACACACAATTCACACACACAACACATCACACGCACAACACACACACAACACATCACACACACAACACATCACACAACACACACACACACACATGTAAACATATTCCCTGGACACATTTTATTCAGCAGGGCAGCCTGTGGGTGTGTTGGAAGCTGGCAGTGAGCTAATAGTGGCATCTGAGAATTGGGAAGGTAGATCTGACCTTGCACGTCCCCCAAGAGACTGAGCGTCTCCACTGAAGCCTTTTTAGTTTTCCACCATTACCATTTCAATGGCCAGATGGATTAGTTGCTTGGTTCAGTCGATTTGCTTGTGCCTTTTTGCTTGTGCAGCAGGTGCGATGTTGACTACAGTTGTCATGGCGATACATCAGATTGCCGTGATTTGCCTTAACTACGGGAATTATAATTAATGATTTTAATTAGTGGTGTGACCAAGGGCTATTAACACAATAACAATATAGATAATGTATCATCCAGATTGAAACATAGCTTTGAGAATTTTATTTCCACTTGTACTGAGGAGGATGAAGTAATTCTTTTCCACTTTGCATTTTCCCCAGAGTGTTTAACTTGCCAATCGATCAGCAGCATCCCGTCATTAATGTGAACGGAATGAGATGCAGGAAAGTTCAATAAGAACCTAGTAGTCCCTCGAAACTAAGTTGTCATGGGTTTAGTGAAGCAGTGCAGAGGAAGTCTTGCATTAAAACCTCCTGGATATTCTCTGTTGCCTTTCTGCATTAAAAAGAGAGCTTTGAGAAATAACGGCTTGCATTTATTTAGTGCCTTTCACAACCTCAGCGTTTCCCTCAGCACTTGCTACCAATGAACTGCCACCATGGGATGGCACAGTGGCGCAGCTGGTAGAGCTGCTGCCTCACAGCGCCAAAGACCCAGGTTCGATCCTAACCTCGGGGATGTCTGTATGGAGTTTGCACTTTCTTCCTGTGACCACGTGGGTTTCCTCTGGGTGCTCCGGTTTCCTCCCAAATTCCAAAAACGTGGGTTTATCGGTTAGTTGGCCTCTGTAAATTGTCCCAAATGTGTAGGGAGTGGGAAAGTGGGATAACATAGAACTAGTGTGAATAGGTGTTCGATGGTTAGCAACGACTCAGTGGGCTGAAGAATCTGTTGCCATGCTATATCTCTAAACTAAACTGCATTTGAAGTGTTATAGCTAGAGCCAGGATTTTGCCATGAATGCCATAAGTGCCTCTTCATGCCTTTTTTTTGATGATTTCACCAAGATAATGCCTTTTACATGATTGAGTGCCTAAATCAGCCTTTTTTTGCCGTTTTGCTAAAAGTTGTGCTATTTTCTCTAGTTGTACCGTGATTACAATGACGTTTTTTTATGTTAACACGTTAATATTAATGTTATTATTAATGTTAACATAATATAAATTACAAGAAAATTTCCACCACCGGGGTGAAACCGGGGGCGCCACCATCGGTCGTTTATTCACTTGTGCCGCTGCCTGCTCTCCAAAATCAGTCTTCTCCAAAATCTATTTATTGCTTTCCAATTTTGCAAACTTCCCACAAGCTACCACTTCCCTTGAGAAACGTGGCGAAACATTAGTGAATAACTTGCAGGTTTTCAACAAAGTAACTGACGATATTTGTAAAGTTCCTGGCGATGTAGGTAAAGACATACAAGGAAAATGTGAGAGAGTGATTTTAGCTAACAAAGATCTTGAAGAAATACAATACATAGCTAAAGTTCTCAAAGGTAGTTGTAATGCACAAGATATCGACATGAATATAGAGCCTGTAGCTTGTTTCGGGTATGCACCAGTGACCTCAGCTGAGGTAGAAAGAAGTTTTTCACAACTGAAGCATATTCTGTCTGACCGATGGCATAGTTTAACACCAGGTAATTTGAAAAAAAATGCTAGTAATTATGTGCAGCCAGGAAACTTTTGTCATTTAATGGAGTACATCTTTATATTATCATTTTAAACCATATTTTGGTAGTGGAAATACATGCCTTTTTTTGTCAATAAATCCCTTTTCGTGCCTTTTTTTGTAATTTTATTATGTCTTTTTGCCTGCCTATTTCAGTTTTTTAGTGCCGAAACATCCGGGCTCTAGTTATAACTGAGGTAATGGCAGCTGGTTTACAGCCAGCAATTTGTACAAACAGCCTCGTGAGAATTACCACACAATCTGATGTACTGATGCTGCACAAATAAAAGACAGGTCATCCATAAATGTTTGGATTGAGTTTTTGCAACTTGACCAACAGGCAGGACAAGGGGTTTTCTACCGTCTCTTGTGGCCAACAGGTAACAAGTTTTCCCACTGAGGATCTTAGTACTTGTCGTAGGATGAGCATCTGGTTGTGGCGGTGATGAATTTAATTGCATCTCCGAGGACATCGCATCCTAAAAAGGAATTCTAGCAGAGGCTGTAGGGATTCCTGTGGGGTTGCTGACAGAGAGACAAAGGGTGACATGATTTCCCTCCAATGCATACTTGTAGCACTGTAATGATTCTGCCCGTATGTGCTTGGAAATCTGCAGAAGAAGCTCACGTTGCTGATACTGATAAGCACGTCTCGCGTCCGCCATCTTTTAATTTAGTTTGGAGATACAGTGTGGAAACAGGCCCTTTGGTCCACCGAGTCTGCACCGACCATCAATTCCCACATACTAACATTATCCTACACACACTAAGGACAATTTATAATTTTATTAAAGCTAATTAACCAGCAAACCTGTATGTCTTTGGAATGTGGGAGGAAACCGGAGCTCCCACAGCTCACTGGGAGAACGTACACACTCCATACAGACGGCACTTGTAGTCGGGATCGAACCCGGGTCTATGGAGCTATAAGGCAGCAACTCTACTGCTGCGCCACTGTGCATCCATCCAGAAAGATTCTGTAACGTCACTGTCACAAATTCTAACCATTCATTATGTGGTTGTAAGGTTTGAATTCCCTTACTTCCCTGCCTCAGAAGGATGTAGTTCCGTTTGAAGAACCTGATGAATTCAGGGTAAAAGGACACAATGTGCAGGAGTATCTCAGCAGGCCAGGCAGCATCTCTGGAGAACATGAATAGGTGAAGTCTCAGGTTGAGACACTTCTTCAGATCTCTCTATCAGGCTAAAGTTTGCTTTTTTCGTGCTTGATCCTTTCCAGCCTTAGTTTGAATCTGGGACGTAGATCTGGGAAGATAATTCCAACATTATTTATTCTCGTGGGTAATCCTGCCAAACTCCTAGTTTCTCCAGCCTCTCCATACAACTGGATTTCATGATCTGTACAAAAAAACAAATAACAAACTGCTGGAGGAACTCTGGGGGTCAGGCAGCGTTTGTGGAGGAAAATAGACGGACAACTTTTCAGGTCATCTTTCCATTTCCCTCCACAGATGCTGCCTGACTCGCTGAGCACATTGTTTTTTCCTCAAGAGCCTGTCATCTGCAGTACCTTGTGTCTCCATTTCATGAACCGTGGATCATTTGCTTTCCTTGAGGTTTTGATATCCTTCTTTGTCTCATGATTAGAGAATCAAATGATGTACAGTGTACAGTGGTGAGTAGGAAGCTTGTAATTCACAAAGGCCTTTATGCATCACAGGCTGCTCTTGAGACAGGGTAATTGCTGCAACTAGACAGTTAGCTCCATTGTCCTTTCATCAAATAATGATTAAATTGTGGTGAAATACATAGGTTGAAATGTAACATATTCTAAGCTAAGGGGCCTTGACAGGCTGGATGTGGGGAGGATGCTTCCCCAAGTGAAGAATCTGTTTAAAGTTAAGCGGTCACCCATTTAACACAGTGATGGGCAGAAATATTTTCCCTTTGTGTGTCGTGCATTTTTGGACATCCTGTAAAGGGCTGTGGAATATTTTTAACATTTCTAAGACAGAGATACAAAGATACTTGATAAGCAAAGATTACCATAGGAGGAAATAATGTGTTGTAGTTAAAGTTGAATCAACCAGTGCTTTTAGTTTAGTTTTTAGTTTTGGTTTTAGAGATACAATGCGGAAAGAGATCTTTTGGCGCCGACCAGCGATCCCCGTACACTAACACTATCCTACACACACTAGGGACAATTTACAATTATACCAAGCCAATTAGCCTACAAACCTGTACATCTTTGGAGGGTGGGAGGAAACCGGAGCTCCCGGAGAAAACTCACGTAGGTCATGGGTAGAATGTACAAACTACGTCCAGACATGTCCCCTTAGTCGGGATCGAACCCCGGTCTCTGGCGTTGTGAGGCAGCACCTCTACTGCCGCGCTGGAGACTAAGTGGCCCACTCCTGCTCTTAAGTGGCCCACTCCTGCTCCTGCTCCAGGGACGACAGATGGCACAATGGGTTAAGTGTTCGGCTGGCATCCGGAAGGTAGCTGGTTCGAATCCCGCTTGGAGTGCATACTGTCGTTGTGTCCTTGGGCAAGACACTTCACCCACCTTTGCCTGTGTGTGTCCTTGGGCAAGACACTTCACCCACCTTTGCCTGTGTGTGTGGATGTAATTATGTGAAGCACTTTGGGGTCAATGCAAGTTGACTAAAAATGTGCTATATAAATAAAGAAATTTAATTTAATTTAATTCCTGCGGTCATATAATCTAGTCATTTAATCACATTCAGTGACATGGATATCACGGATGAAGCCAGTAGTTATTGATCATCCTGAACTGTCATTGACGTGGTGGTGGTGAGCAACCTTCTTGAGCCACCGCAGTCCTCCAGTGAAAATGCTCACACAGTGAGGAGGGAGTTCCAGGATTCGGGTCCAGGCTCGGTGAAGGAACAACAATATATTTCCAGGTCCCAAGGGGATGAAAGAGAGTAATCTCAAGCTGCCTCTGTTGCCTTCAGAGAACAGTGTCTCAGCAGTAACTGAGGAAGAGATGGGGAGGGAACTGAATGAAGAAATAATCTAATGCGCCATGACACAGGGAGAGCGTGGATGTGTAAAGTGAAAGCTGCAGGCTCCAATTGTGGGAGAAGAGGAGGGCAGGGAAGGGGTAAGTGGAGGGACAATGACTGTAGCTCTGTATGAATCAACAACTGAAGGGGTAAGCATGAAGGGCCCAGAGGAGAGCAAAACCACGTGGGATTGGGGATAATTGGAAAGATGAAGGTCCTGAGCAGATGCGAGAGAGGAGGAACTTGGGTGCAGATACCCGAGGAAGGAGATGAGAGGGACCTGTGGAGGGAGAGGTTAGAGAAGATGCTACCCATGAAAGATTTGGATTCAAATTGTCAGGGTAATTTAAAGGAGGATCAGCGACATCTTTAGGGGTGGCACAGCGGTAGAGTTGCTGCCTTACAAGGCCAGAGACACGCGATCGATCTTGACTACGGGTGCTGTCTGTACGGAGTTTGTACTTTCTCCCTGTGACTGCGTGGGTTTTGTCCGGGTGCTCCGGTTTCCTCCCATACTCCAAAGACATAAGGTTAATAGGTTAATTGGCTTTGGTAGAATTGTAAATCGCCCCTAATGTGTTGAATATTGCTAGTGTGATCGCTGGTCTGCACGGACTCGGTGAGCTGAAGGGTCTGTTTCCATGCTGTATCTGTCAAAATCTAACTTCATTCTGTTGGTGGTACAGTAAAGCTCATTGATTTGCACACATGGAGCTTTGGTGCAGGACTGAAAGATTTTCTGGACTTTTGGTTATTATCTATCTATCTATCTATCTATCTATCTATCTATCTATCTATCTATCTATCTATCTATCTATCTATCTACTTTCAAAACTCTGTGTGTGTATGTGTGTATGTCATTTTATTGGCCTTTGATTCGTTACTCCGCCAAAACCAGACGCTAACATGCTGATATTTTTACCATTTCGCTAGCCATTTCACTTTTACATTCGCTCATCTACTCCTCATTAAATATAGTCATTTTTCTGCATACATTTTTAAGAAAATCCTTCCCGCCCCCCGCCCCCCACTCACTCATTTTTTCGCCTCCTGCTGGCCAGCGACCATAACGGCTGCTGCCGCCCAGCTCTCCTCCAGAAACGCCAACATTTTTCCCATTTCGTTAGCGACTGACATTTTTCCCATTGCGCTAACGATTTTACTTCCTACATTCCCCCCCCCCCCCCCCCCCCCCCCCCCCCCGGCTCGGCTCTGTCACGCTGGCCGAAGCCAAACATAGCCTGCTCCCCCTGCTGCTTTTCGCCGTCCTCGCTGGCTTGCACTCTCCGAAAATCCTGCGCGTCAACGGCCTGTCGGCCCGCAGCCACATTGAGGGCGTACGCAGCGTCTCGGCGGGCGTACGCAGCGTCTTAACGGCATACGCCTAGCGCGTGGCGTTGCGCGATGACGTCAGGCCGCCCCCTCCCCTTGCAACCGCGCGTTGCGGGAACAGATCCAACGGGTCTGCACTTGGTCTAGTTCCCATAACTCTAACGTGCTTTTTATAAAAAGTTACACAGTAAGCTAATAAATGTTTAATTTTCTATTGAGCCCGGTAAACTTAAAGGGAGCATGGAAGCAGGGCTCCTGCGAGCGGAAGAGATTGAGGGAAACAGCACCTGGTAACTCGGATACTGAATCATTGGGATTTATAAATAGCTGGACAGGGGATTGTCACAGTTTTACTGCAACTGTTTAGCTTAAGAGTTCTGGAATGGTGAGTTGTCCATTCTAAACAAATCTCAATGGAGAAATAACTCTCTTGTGCACATCCACACACATCTTGTGTAGGAAACAACTGCAGATGCTGGTTTAAATCGAAGATAGACACAAAATGCTGGAGTAATTCAGCGGGACAGGCGTTGCTGCCTTTTCCGCTGAGTTACTCCAGCATTTTGTGTCTCCACACACATCTTGTCCAACTGGTTTTTCTTCTGGGGCACTGTTCTGTCGAGAGCAGCAGAGGTCTCGAGGAGGGGCAGGCAGCCTGTGATATTGGCCCTCCCCACAGAGGGTGCGGACGAGTAACTCTTCCGGCTCACCAGGCTCCCTCACCACCACAGGTGCCTGTTCCCCTCAGCTGTGAAGCTCAGCTGCACTGGCACTGATAAGCTGGCTGTCTTCCAGATAAAGCCTGCCGGGAGCCGACTCGGTATGTGGTGACTGATAAGAGCACAGGCTCACGGGTTCCCCTTGAGCTGTGCCGTCATGAGAATTTGCCGCAGATGCCAACAAATAGAGCTTCAGCTGTTGGGAACTGTGAAAGAATAAGCAATCCTCCACTCACATTGCAAGGCTAAGGCTGCAGCATTGGAGTGTGTAGAACTGTGTTACAGCGAGTCTGAAGCCCCAGTCTAATTCTTTCTCATGAGGGGTAGCCAGCAGTGTATTTTACATACTAGAGGCTGGTGAATCATCAATGGTCAGAGGCTGTTCTCTCACACTATTCAACATGGCAGCAGAAGGAGCACATTCAAGAGGCTTCAGGATAAGTTCATAAATTCTAGGAGCGGAATTAGCCCATTCATCCCATCAAGTCTACTCCACCATCCAATCATGGCTGATCTGTCTTTCCCTCTCAACCCAATTCTCCTGACTTCTCCCCATAACCCCTGACACCTGTACTAATGAAGAATCTGTTAATTGCCGCCTGTAAAATATCCATTGACTTGTCTCCACAGCCTTCTGTGGCAATGAATTCCACAGATTCATCACCCTCTGACTAAAGAAATTCCTCCTCATCTCCTTTCTAAAAGTGTGTCCTTTTATTCTGAGGCTGTGGCCTCTTGTTCTAGACTCTCCCACTAGTGGAAACGTCCTCTCCACATCCACTCTATCCAGGTCTTTCACTATTTGGTAAGTTTCAATGAGGTCCCCCCTCAGAGAGGTGCCTATGAGGCTAGGCACAGCCTTCCATTCTCTCCAAAACCTCCATCTCTTCCTGTTCCTCCCTCCTGCATCTTCACTGGCGAGCTCTCCTCCACACCTGGAGAAGGGTTGTGTTCTCAACTAGTTTTGCTTCACCAGCCCCTTGTCTTGCCAGTCACCTGATGAATGTAGTTTTGAGCCTAGAGCCGTAACGACCTTGTCGAAAACAACACCTTACACGACTTTGGCTTATTACAAAATGTTCACAGCTGATGAGGTACAAGTTGTGACAAGCAGTTTGTGCATATATATATATAGCAATCTCCCACATATAGCAACTTGTTAGTGAAGTCATTCAGAATGGATATTCCATTTTTCCTTATGACATAGAAGGCCTTTTGGCCCATCATGTCTATTCTGGCTCTCAGAGCTATACCATTCCCCAATGTGCCCTGTCACCTACTCAGCCCACATTCCCATCAACATCCTCCAGATTCACGCACACTCTGCGGGCAGTTTGCAGAGGCCAATTAACGTATCATCCCGTATATCTTGGCATTTGGGAGGAAACTGGAGCACCCGGGAAAAACCCACACGGTCACCAGGAGAACGTGTAAACTCCACACAGACAGCACCCAAGTTCGAGATCACACATGGGATCTCTGGAGTTGTGAAGCAGCAGGTTTACTTCATGTGCCACTGGGCTGCTCCTGCAAAGCTTTCTTCATATTTAGGGAGTTTTTACTGGTTTGAAATTTCTCTCCAATCCTATTTTCTCTCTCCACTTTGGTCCCAGTTCTTTGGCTCAGGATTCTGGTCATGTGTGGAAAAAATCGTTCAGCGGTCAGTTAGTGTGTAAATGCTGTTTAGAATTCTGAGTGAGTGGGTGCAGGAATCTGATCAAGTATGTAAACAGTGTTTGTGGTTCTGTTTATGTGCGCCAAATGTGTTTAGGGGTTTGGAATTATGCAAAATATATTCAGGGTCCTAGTCCTTTTTGTTTAGTTTAGTTTAGAGATGCAGCTCAGAAATAGGCCCTTCGGCCCACCAGGTCTGCACCGACCAGCGATCCGCGCACATTAACTACACTAGGGACAATTTTTACATTTATACCAAGCCAATGAACCTACAAACCTGTGCGGCTTTGGAGTGTGGGAGGCAACTGAAGATCTCGGAGAAACCCACGCAGGTCACGGGGAGAATTAACAAACTCTGTGCAGAGAGCACTCCTAGCCAGGATCGAAACCGGGTCTCTGGCGCTGTAAGGCAGCAACTCTACCGCTGCGCCACCGTGACGCCCTAGTCAAGTGTGTGAAGTATTTCAGAGTTCTATTTGAGCCTGTGAAGTGTTTCTGACCTCGACTAAAGTGTATACAGTATGCTCTGGATTCAAGTCGAGTGCAGAAAGATTGTTCACAGTTCTGCAACGGTGTTAAAGTGTTAAGGGTTCAGGCTGAATAAAATGGATGAAGGGGAACCAGTAGATGTGATGTATTTGGATTTCCAAATGGCATTTATCAACACAGAAGGTTGGAAAAGATAGCAGTGGAAAGAGGCCATTCGGCCCTTTATATCTGCTCCAACTTTCAATGTGTTCATGGCTGAACCTCTGTTTCAATATTATATTCCTCTCTCCCAATACTCCTTGATGTCTTTTGATTCCAGACATCTCTTCTTAAAAAATATTCAGTAGCATGGCCCCCACAGCCTGATGTGGTAAAGGATTCCACAGGTTCACCACCCACTGAAGAAATAGATTAATATCTATCTCAGTCCTACATATATTATTCCAGACTGTGACTCCTTTTCTAGATCTACCTCATCCCCGAGAATCATCCCTGATGAACCCCATGGGAGTTTCATATCTCTTCTCATTGTTCTGAACTCCAAAGAATACAGGCCTAGACAACACACTCGGTCTTCATTGTCACAGTCCCATCCTGCCAGGAACCAGTCTGGTGAACCTGGGTTAGAGTGATACATAGAGTTGAACTCATGCATTGTGGTCCATGTATTAGCATGGGTAGGGCATTGGTTAAGTAAAAGAAACTAGAGAGACAGGACAAGCGTATTATTTTCAGGTTGGCGAGCAGTAAGTAGTGGGATGGCAGACGTATACACGTATGTAATTGCATTGTGGACACATTGACTGATAATGCAGAGACAGATAGGGTAGTAGGTTGGGAGGACATAGAGTATGCAAGGAGATATAGATAAATTCAGAGAGTGGGAAAAGTGGGCAGGGAGCGGGGACTCTCCCGGCGAGCAGCGGGCCCGACTTGCCCATCGCGATCAGATGACGGAGGCGGACTCACTCCACAGGGCGCAGCGGCCTAG